>NW_004955470.1:3621223-3643642 GCF_000276665.1 Chinchilla lanigera | reverse complement strand
GGCGGAGCCGTTTTCATCCTTGGCGCGAGGGCGCGGGCTCAGGCGTGCCCAGCGGCCCGGCGTGAGCCGAAGGTGCACACTGGCCGGACAGGCCCCGCAGGCCGGGTGGGGGCCCCTGAGGTGGGCAGGAACTCGGTGGTAGCCGGATTCTAACAGCAGGGGCGGTGGCCTCGTGGCGTCCCCGGCCAGTGCCCTGTGGGTGTACGCCCGGAGACTCCGAATCTCACGTCGCTGGCAGGCCTGATCGTTACATAACAGGCGCTCCACTTTTTAAATGTTGGGCTTAATTCCTAGGGCTTTAGCACATGATACAGTTAAAAGTGCCTATGTGAACTGCACACCTAACCCTTGGGGTGCCAGTTCGGAACCTCTGCAGCAGGTGTCCTGGTAGGAAGGGGCATCTAGGCGGAGCTGCAGACCCATGGAGGTCCCTGTGTGGGGACTTGGGTGCTGGTGTGTCCCGGCACTGCCTGGACTGTGAGCGCAGTGGTCAGCTTCGCTGATAGTGGGGAGTCACCCCCTGCCCTCCCTTTTACTCTGCCCTTTTTTTTTTTTTTCCTCCGGTACCGGGAACCGAACTCATGACCTTGCGCTTGCCAGGCAGGCGCTTTGCCGCTGAGCTAAATCCCCAGCCCCCTACTCTGCCCTTTTAGGGCAGGCACAGATGAGCGGGTGAGGGTTTGGGGGTGGAAGAGGTCTGAGCCTGAGGCAGGGTGAGACATCCTGCTAAAGGAGGCAGGACTCCCCAGATCGCAGCCTTAGCTTGGACCTCCCTGTGCCAAGGCCTGTGCATGGGGCTGTGAGAACAGTTTTAAAACAGAATGAGCATGCAGGAATCGTGATCCTATTACTCCACGGCTTTGTAATTCTTTTTTATTTGATGAGTGTTTTGGTTTTTTTCCAGACAGTGTCTCACCATGTAGTTAAGGCTGGCTTGGAACTCACTGTGTATTGGCCTTGAACTTGCGGTGGTCCTCCTGGCCCAGCCTTCCAAGTGCTGGGGTTACAGGTGTGCATCATCATGCCTGGCTTTGGCTTTGTGGTTCTGAACTGGGATAGGCCTCGAAGGCCAGATACGAGCCTGGGTCCTCAGGCTTTGGTACGAAGTTAGTTCCAGAGAACTAACTGGACAGCAAAAGGGACAGCCTGACTTCCTGGAGAGGAAGTCGCAGTCATCTTGCTCCTCCTGCCTACCTCCTCTGTGCCTGTGGGCTGCCAGGTGCACAGAGATGTGCACTTGCTCTTAGGACACCTTCAGATGATGCGGGGAGGGGAAGCTGAGCCCTGGTGTGAGGCTTTGTGTGGCTGCTTGCCCAGAGAGTTGGGCTGGGAACCCAAGGAGAGGGTGTTCAGGAGAAATCGTGAACGCAGCACCATGGGGGGAGTCTGGGGTTGGCAGAAAGGGAGAAAGTGGGGTGAGCATATGTAAACAATAGACCAGCCTGCTATCAGGGATGAGGCAGGAGGTCAGGGTAGAAGGGCTCTTAGGGCATATTTTTTTGGGCCAGAAGGGATTTGGTGCCGTTTCACAGAAGGTAGTGATTTGCTAGTCATGGGGACTATTATGGTGGGAAGGCCATGCCAAGTGGTACCATCTGTGGAAAATGCCACTGGAGAATGGGTCAAGGGTGGAAAAGCCTTACCCTGCCCCGAACCGGAGGCGCATTCCTTGTGTCCAGGTCTGTGCGGCATTCCTGTGCTCTGACCCCGGCTGTCAGGACCCCAGTCCCTGAAGGATGGATGGGTACAGGGCTGTCTTGCAGGTGGCCCCCTGGTGACAGACCTGCTCTTTGGTAGCCTCGTGGCTGTTCTGCAGTCCAGCCCCACATGTTCCCTTTTACAGTAAAGTTCTAAGTGTCCCCCACAGCCCTGGTCTGTGCTAGGAGATGGCAGGGTGGGTGTTGCTGGTAGGACAGCCAGTCCCCCTCATGTTAGTATGAGAAAGCCCCTGGCCTGTGACACAGTAAGACCTCTTGAGCACAGCTGGCTCTTTGGGGCTTTGGGCTGAGCCAGCTCCTGGCTTCCTATGTCTGCGTCACTGCTGCTGGCCTGTGCGTTGTCTGTGCGTCCTGGGGGTGGGGTTATGCCGGTCCTTCTAAGAGCTGCTAGGTTAGGGTTCAGACTCCATGTGGTTCCATCCTTTCACTTTTCCCAAGGCCACGTTCCTGAGGGGAGAGAGAGGTGCCTGGTTCCTAGATCTGAGAGACTTACATTGACACCATGTTGGAATCTGGATCCCAAACCCGGCAGAGCAGCAGCCACAGTGGCCCACAGGTAGTGCTGCACGTTCCCAGAATGCCATCTGCCCTCTGCCCTTCTACCTCCTCTCCTGTGCCCTTTGCTCTTAGTGCCCTCCTTCCTCTGCCAAGGACCTCACTCTCCCTGTGGTCCTCTTCCAGGCCAGCCTGTGGTCCTCAGGCTTTAGTACGAAGCTGGAGGCTGTTACCCCATTTCTGGGCAAGTATCGCCCCTTTGTGGGTCGCTGCTGCCAGACTTGCACCCCTAAAAGCTGGGTAAGTGGTGAGAGGGCTGCCCCCCAACATCATCTTCCTTTCATCTTCCCTTGCCTGTGCCAGGCCTCAGCTTTTGTCTTTGACGGGAGTGGAGGCACTGGCGCTGGGTGCACTGTTGGGCTGCCAGGGCTGGGCGAGTTGGCTGGGGAGGTGCAGAGGGGCCTTGGGGGAACAGGTGTGCCCAGACAGCTGGGGTCTCGCTGCACACGCTTCAGGACGCCTGTGTGTCCATGGCGGTGCTTTTGCTGAGGGGCAGGGTTCCAGTGGAGAGCCAGGCTGTGAGTCCTCAGAGATGTTTGCATGCTGCTCTCCAGGAGGGTGGTTCTGGACAGCCTGCGGTGCACCATCCCGAGCGAGGGACCCTTTTTCCTGAGCCAGCGTCAGGGTTGGGGTCAGGCGCCTTTTGGGAGATAACTGCTATACGATCCTTTCTCCTAGTAGACTTGAAGGGCTGTTGGGCAGAGGCCAGAGTGCCAGGGCAGGGGCTTCCCTTGGCATGCGGAGGCTCCTCAGGACATACTGTGTCTGCCCCTTGGGCAGGAGTCCTTCTTCCACAGGAGCCTGATGGACCTGGGCTTCTGCAATGTGATCCTGGTGAAGGAGGAGAACACCAGGTAGCCGCGGCTAGTGGGGGCGGTGGGCAGGGCCTTTGGGATGCCGGCCTCTGGGGCCTTGTTTGGGGTGCCATTTTCTATCTGTGCTGGGAAAAGAAGGGTCCCCATCCTGTGCTCCATCCTCACTGTGGGGAGGTGGGCTTGGCACCATCCTGCAGCTCCCTCTGTGAGCGCACGTGCGTCACCCACTGTGTCCCCTCTGGTGGGGGACACTGGGGCTGAGACAGCAAGCATTCCCTCCCTGCTGTGATAAACTGAGCTCAGGTGTTCCAGGGTGTAGCACTGGAGGTGACCCCCTCCTGAGGAGGGGAGACTGCTCTGAACCATCGCTTCCCCACCCCACTCAGGTTTCGGGGCTGGCTGGTTCGCAGGCTCTGCTGCTTCCTGTGGTCTCTGGAGCAGCGCATCCCTACCTGCCGGGATGCCCCAAAGAAGATCTTGGAAAGCACTGGGTGAGGGGAAGGATCGAGGTCTGGCCCCTCTGAAGCTCCTTAGAAGGGCAGCAAAGTCTTGGGGCATGAGGGGTGGAGAGGGCTGGCGGGGGCAGGGTTCCTGGAGTGTTAGCTCTGCAGGGCCTCTCCTCAGAATGTGGGTGCAGACTGCAGGGCATGCCTCCCTGTGTGTGTGTGTGTGAGTGAGAGAGAGATAGAGCGTGTGCCCTGCAGCCCCCTCAGCCCAGCACCTGCTCCCGACCCCCACAGGGTGCAGAGCCTCCTCTCAGGGAGAGCCCCAGGAGGGGCTGGGGAAGGCCGGCCGCCTGCCCTGGTGAAGAAGGAGGTGAGGCGCATCCTGGGCTACATCCAGGCCCCACCCCGCCCCTTCCTTCTCAGGTAACTGCCCAGGGCCACCTGTCCCTGGGCTGGGGCCTCTGCCATCTGGAGAGTAGTGTTGGCTGGGCGTGGGGAGAGCTGGGTCTCTTTGGGGCAGCTAGATGGGGTTTCCTCCACACGGGGTTGCGTGCCTGGTGGGTGTAGGGCACTGTTCAGGGAGTAGGGTGTGAGGGTGTGAAGAGACACAGCTGAGATAAGGCAGGGCTGGAGTGAGCCTGAGAGAACCCAGAGGGAAGGGGAAGAGACAGGTCCTCGAGGGCCAGAGGGGAAAAGAGCCAGCCGTGGGGGCACAGCAGTGAAAGTAGGAGCAGGACAGTCTTACTAGAAGGAAGACACGAGGCAAGGCCCTGGGAAGTGTGGCTGGAAGCTGGCAGGTGAGAGCCACTGGGGATGAGTTTGGAGGCAGAAGGGGTGAGATCGTACAGGGCCATACAGGAAGTGTGGGCTGGATCTCTAAGGGCAGTGAAAACTCACCATGAGGGTTAATAGAGGAGTGCCTGGGGGTCCAAAGTAGGAAGCAGAAGAGCATCTGGAAGTGTCGTGTTAGTCCAGGTGAGAGCCGCTGGTGGGCAGTAGAGGCTGGACAAAGTGGACTGAGAGGTGAAAGAGGTCACATGACTCTGGATGGGTTGGGTGATGGGGCTGGGGCAGCGAGGGGGAGGAAGAAGTCACAGAGAAGCCTTGCTTCAGACCTAGTGCCTGCTCTGCACAGTTGGGTACAGGTGTGGGAGAAGTGAGTGTAGCATAGGAAGGACGTTTTGGGCTTGGAAACTTCCTCTGCCTGACCGAGGACTCCGCTGTACCTATGGGGCTGGGGCTCAGAAGGGTGGCCAGGGCCAGGGACACACACTGCAGAGCTTTAGCGGGCAGCTGGTGGTAACACCGGGGAGGAGACCCTGAGAGAAAGAGGGCTTGGGGTCCTGTCAGGCTCACCTACCTTAAGTGCTGAGTGGCTGATAGGCAAGGATGGAACGTCCGGGTTGGTGACCTTGAGCAGCCCTCCACAGTGACATTTACTTTGTTGTCCTGGCCTCCTTACCCCAGCCACCAGCCCCTCCCATCTTTCCTTCCTGTTGGCCTAACTTAGGTTCCAGGCTCATCAGCATTATACCCTCGGAGCAAGTCATTGGCACAACCCCCACCCCTTCCCGGGGTACCCAGGCAGGCAGACAGGCTGGAGGAAGCCACTGGGGGAGGACAGTTGCTGTATCAGTGCAGGTCTCACGGCACAAGACACTGTCCAAGGCTCCCGTCTAGACCACGCCGCCTCAGACGCACTGCTATCTGTGGATGCCCCGTCTCCTGCCTTAGGGAGAAATGGACGCCATCAGATGGGGTCACGCATGAGACTGACAGCTTGGCTGGTGTCACTCCCCAGGCTGTTCAGCTGGGCGCTGCTGCGGTTCCTGAGCCGTCTCTTCCTGAACGTGCAGCTCCACAAAGGGCAGATGAAGATGGTACACAAGGCCGCTGAGGCGGTGAGCGGCCACGCTGTATGGCAGGGCAGGAGCAGAGGCGAGGCCAGGCTCCCAAGTCCAGGCCGGCCCCAAAAGCTGGTGGGAAAAATCCACTGCTCTCGGGCGACCTTCTCCTCTGTCTCACGGTCCTTCTCCCACGGGGCTTCCTCTAACGTCTTTTCATCATGGTCCCAACAACCGCTTGTCAGTGCGTCATTACCTTAAAAGTTGGTGGAAGGCTGTGCTCCTTTTGGGAAATGGCTCAGAGGAGGGACTGTCAAGCCCTGTCCCCCCTCCCCTGGGGCTGCCCAGGGCCACAGGCTGAGGACAGGGTGGCACTCGCCTCTGGTTCTCCTGGAGCAGGGCTCACCGCTCATCCTCCTGTCTACTCACAAGTCGCTCCTGGATGGGATCCTGCTGCCTTTTGTGCTGCTCTCCCAGGGCCTGGGCGTGCTCCGCGTGGCATGGGACCCCCGCGCTTGCTCGCCTGCCCTCAGGTAAGAGCCTGTGCCTTGGCTGCCCCGAGAGAAGTCCCAGCCTGGGGCAGGGGTGTCAGGGGTATGCTGGCAGCAGCCCCCCAAAGCCCCTTTCCTGGGCCCGCTGCTCCCACACAGGCCCCCCTCCCTCGAGAGCCCAGCCTCTCACCACTCTGCCCTGTGCCCCCTGCCCCACAGAGCTCTGCTGAGGAATCTTGGGGGGCTTTTCCTGCCTACAGAGGCCCACCTCTCCCCGGACAGCTCCGAGGGAGTTCTCGGAAGGGCGGTGGTCCATGCTGTAAGTGTCTCCATGGCTGTGTGTGGGCCAGGCAGAGGTAGAGGGGTCTGTTTCTGCTCTGGCCTTGATACCCGCTCCTCTGCCCCAGGCGATGGAACAGCTGCTGGTCAGTGGGCAGCCCCTGCTCATCTTCCTGGAGGAAGCTCCTGGGGCCCCAGGGCCACGGCTGTCAGCCCTGGGCCAGGCCTGGCTAGGGCTGGTGGTGCAGGCGGTGCAGGCAGGTGTGGTCCCAGATGTTACACTGGTGCCAGTGGCCATCGCCTATGACGTGGTTCCAGATGCGCCATATGACATGCACCACGTGAGAGCCCCCTGCCCTGGGACCACATGTGGATGGATACCAGCTTGACTGAGTCCTCCCCAAGGGTGGGCGTGAAGCAGGGAGTAGAATCTATGTCAAGGAGTTCTCCCTATGGTCATTATTCTGTGGTATCTGACAGGGCCCTCCCATCAGCCTCTCATTTCATCCTTAAAAGTCCCTGCCAGGGAGGAATTTCTCCTGATTTGTGAATGAGAAGACAAGCTTGGAGTGGCCAGGGTTCTGTGTGCAGTTGGGTCTGGGATAAAAGTTGAGCAGGGTGGGAGCAGTGGGCCAGGGTGGTGGCCTGGGGCATGTCTGAGTGACCCTGCAAGGCTGTGGGACTCAGCTTCTCCCTCTCTGCAGGCCTCAGCCCCTCTGGGGCTGTGGACGGGCGCACTGGCTGTCCTGCAGAGACTGCGCAGCTGCTGGAGTGGCAGCCACAAAGCCTGTGTCCGAGTGCATCTTGCCCAGCCCTTCTCCCTGCAGGTATGGGGCTAGCTGGTCACAGCTGGGAGGGCCTGTGGGCTCACTGCTCCTGCCTTCAGTGGGCTGTGTGCAGGTGTGGACCAGTGGCAGCCACTGAGGGTCTTATTCTGGGCAGGAATACACCACCAACGCCAGAAGCTGCTGGGGCGACAGGCAGACCTTGGAGCACTTGCTACAGCCCATCGTGCTGGGCCAGTGGTAGGGCGGGGTGACAGCCCTCGTGCCTGCAGTCCCCCACCCCAGGCAGTCAGCAGCCCTGTTCCCACACAGCCTGTGTCAGCCAGCACAGCACAGGGACTCACATTACCCAGTCTGGAGGACATGGTGTAGGCCAGGAAGGGGCAAGTTGTGCAAGACATCCCCTGGGCTGGCCTTGGTGTGGGGAGACACCTTCATCTTAGGGAAGGCTCAAGGCCCCCATGACTGTTTTGTAGGCTTGGTCTTTGTATTGTTTGATCTGTCCCAGTGCCATTGTTCTGTCCCAGTGCCATTGTTCCAGACACTGAGAAGGAGCAGGAGTGGACCCCAGTCACTGGGCTGCTCCTGGCCCTTGGGGAGGAGGACCAGCTCCTGGTCAGGAGGCTGAGCCGCCACGTCCTGAACGGTGAGGGTGATGTGCTAGGCTTTGGGGGCATCCTAAGCAATGCTTCTGTATGGGCCACCGTCAGTGGGTCCTTCTGAGTGGATGTGTGTGCCTGGCCCTCCTTCCTCGGGTGGTGCACCGAGTCCCCAGCTGCCCTGGGGAGGAGGGCAGAGAGCGGCCAAGAGCACACAGGGCCACCGGTGCAGAGGACGAGCTGTGTGCAGGGCACGGACCCAGCCGTAGTCACTTGGCCAGGGCCCCAGCCCACCTTGGGCTCCCCACCTCTCCTCAGCCTGCCTGGCTGTAAAAAGGAAGGGAAGAGCCAAGTCGGGGGCTGCCTCAGTGCCTGCTCAGAGGCCACTTTAGAGTTGTCTGCTGACAGCATCTCAAGTGCCCCCCTGTGGGGCGGAGACTGCAGGGTGGGCGTGGCAGTGGAGAGGCGTGGCAGAGCATGACGGGGGACCAGGCCTCTGGGCCGGGACCCTGACTGGGCCCACCCAACCCCAGCCAGCGTGGCAAGCTCGGCAGTGATGAGTACGGCCATCATGGCGACGCTGCTGCTGATCAAGCACCGGAAGGTAGGGCGCGGCATGGTGGGGCCCAGGGTGCAGCCCTGCTGCCCGTTCAGCCCTGCTCTACCCTAGGGTGTGGCCCTGTCGAAGCTGTTGGTGGACTTCTCCTGGCTGACAGAGGAGATGCTGCTGCGTGGCTTTGACGTGGGTTTCTCAGGGCAGCTGCGGAGCCTGGTGCAGCACACACTGAGCCTGCTGCGGGCACACGTGGTCCTGCTGCAGGTCCACCAGGGGGACCTGGTGGTGGTGCCGCGGCTTGGGCCAGGCCTTGTGCACCTGGCACGCTTGAGTGCTGAGCTGCTGCCCGCCTTCCTGAGTGAGGCAGTGGGTGGTGAGTGCCCAGGGCTGGGGGGTGGAGGTGTGCGAGAGGGGCGCGGCCTGTCCTCACCACCTGGCCCTTCTCCACCAGCATGTGCTGTGCGGGGGCTGCTGGTAGGCAGAGTGCCGCCTGAGGGTCCCTGGGAGCTACATGGCGTGGAGCTGCTGAGCCAGAGGGAACTGTACCACCACGTCCTGCTGCTGCTGCACCTGCTGCCCAGGGACCTGCTGCTGCTGCAGGTCAGGCCTGCCTCTGCCTCCTGAGACCCCCCACCACCGCCCCGCTTTATCCTGTCCATGGGACCACACCCTCCTCTGGCCCCGCTCCCAGGAACCTGCGCCACTTCTGTCCTATCCCATTCAGGGGAGCCCCCCCGCCCCCGCCCCGGTTGAGCCCCAGGAACTGGGCCTTTGCCCTGCCCAGTGGCCTGGTCTCCTGAGGCTACCCAGGTGCCTCTATTCCCAGCCCTGCCAGTCTTCCTACTGCTACTGTCAGGAGGTGCTGGACCGGCTCATCCAGTGTGGTCTCCTGGTTGCTGAAGAGGTAGGCAGGGCAGCCACCCCAGTCCCCCTCTGCTGTATGCTACCCTGTCCTCCTAGGGGACAGGGAGGCCTGGCTCCACCACACCTGCCCTGGGCCCTTTGTCTCTCGCCGGGATCAGACAGGCATGCCTGGAAGGTTTCTACCACACTCCCCACACAGTGCTGTGGCCCCTGTGGGTGGGCACTCACTTCCTCCCACACTGCACATGCTATGGCCTGGTCTGGCTCTAGCATCCTTCCTGGCTCCTCAGATCTGCTTTCCTCATTCACCTGCATGCACCCAGTCTGGGGGCTGAAGGAAGGATCCCTGACCTGCCAGGGACCAATGACTCCCTCCCCACCAGACCCCAAGCTCTCGGCCAGCCTGCGATACAGGGCGACAGCGTTTGAGCGCAAAGCTGCTGTGGAAACTGAGCGGAGACTTCAGTGACAGTGAGAGTGACAGTGATGACTTTGAGGAGGCTCAGGGCCGGTGCTTCAGGGTGTGTTGGGAGGAGCCTGGGAGGAGGGGGCCAGTGGTAGGGACTCACTGGGGCACCATCCTCACCCTGGCCTGTTGCCCTCCAGCTCGGCGAGCAGTCATGCTGCCCTGATTTCTTCATCTTTCTCTGTCGCCTGCTCAGGCCACAGCTCAAGGCCTTCGCCCAGGCTGCAGCCTTCCTCCGCCAGGGGCAGCTGCCCGATACTGGTGAGCTTGCCTCCCCTGCGGTGCCCAGGGCTCTGCCTGTGGACCTGGTCTAGCTCTTCTCTCCCACAGAGTCAGGCTACGCGGAGCAGCTGTTGGAGTTCCTGCAGACCAGGGCCCAGGAAGAAGGGCTGTACGGTGAGTCCTAAGCAGCCAGCCTGGGGTTCCTGGAGGCCGAAGGGTTTGCTGGTGGCTGCTGCCCCCTGCTGGGCAGTGGCACCTGGACCCCAGGAAGGAGAGCCACAGCCGAGCCCAACCCTGGGTTCCTTCTTTAAACAAAAGCTGTGCCCAGTGGTTCCCTGCCCTGTTCCTAGCCTTCGTGTCTCTTCCTCCAGAGTATGCAGACCCAAACCTTGCCATCAGCGCTGTCTGGACCTTCAGAGACCTGGGGGTGAGAGGGGCCAGCATTATTGCCTTCTTGCCCCCTGTTCCTGTCCCCAAGCTATGGAGGTGGCCTTGATGACACCTAGAGGGGATTTGCTTGGGAATACATGTGATGGTGGACTGTATGGTCCCCCACCCCTTGGTCTCCTCCACCACTGGCTTCCCTGTTCCCAGGTGGGGCGCCAGGGTGGCTTGAGACATGAGTTGCAGCATTCGCACTTAGAACTGAGGGGCCAGAGGTCTCAGTGCAGGGCTGCAGGGGACAGGCTCAGCCCGGACCACAGCCCTCCCTTGTGTCTGTCACCACCAGGTGCTGCAGCAGACACCCAGCCCTGCGGGCCCCCAGCTCACACTGTCCCCTGTGTTTGCCAGCCAGGACAGCCAGGACAAGCTGGAACAGTTCATCCAACAGTTTGTGTGTAGCTAGGTTGTGGGGCAGAGGCTGTTCCAAGCCTCCTTGGCACGAAGGCAGAGTCATACAACAATAAAGTCTGTGGTCGAATGGTCTCTTGCTGTCTGTCCTTTGGTGTGATAAACAAGAGGACTGGACGAGTCCTCTTCCCCTGTGGTGTTTGTGGTTGCTCTTTCCCCAGCCTTGTGAAAATGACAAAAAGCCCTGAAATTGAAAGATAATCAGAAGCCAGGCTGTTGCTTTGCCTTTTATTGTTGAGGCTTCCACCTTCTGCCCTCCTCACAAGCAGCAGCATCCTGGGGGTGGGGGGGCGGGCACTGGACCCGCTGGCAGCAGGTGGCCGTCCTGTCCCACTCTGGGCTTGGGAGGGAGCCGTCACGCCACCTTGTTGACGAGGACCCCAAGTTCTTCAATCTCACACTGGACCTCGTCCCCCTTCTGCAATAGCAGGTGGGGGTTCAGCCCTGGCTCTGGCGTGCAGGCTGCCCAGCCAGCTCGGCCCTCATCCTCGCCCCCTTTCTTCCCTTAGCTAACCTACCTTGAGGAAGACGGGTGGCTTCCTGAACATCCCAACACCTGGGGGTGTCCCAGTCAGGAAGATATCCCCTGGGTAAAGAGTGACAAACCTAGGGCAGAGCAGAAGGGTCAGGGGAGACACAGGCTAGGGGGCCGCGCTGGGGCTCCGTGTGGGCTCCGGCCACTTACTGGGAGACCCAGGCTATGAGCTGCTCTGTCTTAAACACCATCTGGCTGGTGTTGCTGCTCTGTACCACCTCGCCGTTCACTCGGCAGCAGATGTTCAGGTTGTGTGGATCTGAAATGCAAAGCAGCACTGTGGGGTCACCCAGTTTCCTTTCCTGCCCCTCCCTGCCCCACCCCTTGCCAAGCGTGAGGACCCCGCCTGTCACGCTACCCTCCCAGTGTGGACACTGCCCTGCTGCCCTGCTACTCTCAGAGCAGCAGCCAGTGGCCACTCAGGCGACCGAAGGCGGGGAGAACGGCTGGGGGTCCTGCCCTAAAAAAAAAGCCACCTGTCCACAGCAGGGGCAGAGAGAGCTGTAAAATGACTTCATGGCCACAAAGCCACAGGGGCAGTGAAACCCCACAACCTGCTGCAGATTGTGTCCAAGGACTGTCCTAGGGCAGTCCTGGCAGTACGGTATCCTGGCTAAACGGCACCTCTGCTCGTTGGTGGCAGTCTGTTCTGTGCCCGTGAGGCAGCTTCCTAGACTGTGTGACACTCTGAAGCCTGGCTGCCCTGGGCGTGGCTCACCGGTGGCCACGCCACCCTCCAGTGGCCACGCTGCAGGCTGCTCTGCTCCTGCCCTCCTGGGTCCTTGCCACCTGTGGCTGCTGCTGTCCTGTGCACATGGTGGCTGGGCAAAGTCCTGCTGGTGCTTCCACATCTCCCTCCGTGTGGAAAGCGAACAGGCTTCGCCACAGCCATTCTGCACGATGCTCAGGCCAACCGTGCTCGCTCCCAGCTTAGCGTGTTCCAGCAGTGGTAACTAAGGTGGCCTGACCCCGCTCCAGTGCAGCTCTGTTCTCTGTCATTCACTTTATGAACAAGTTCCTCCGCCGCTGCAGTCCTGTCCCCTATACAGGGCGCAGGAAGTAGGCCCGCAGGAGAACTTGGCTGGGGCTGTGGCTGCTCTCTGCGGGGCAGCAGATGCCAGATGGGCCACACCCCTACTTCCCATAGTGCTGCCTTCTGACCTTGAGTATCTGCCAAGGGCAGGCACAAGTGGCGAAGACCAGGGACCTACCTGCTACACTGTCCTTGGTAACCAAAGCAGGGCCCAGGGGGCAGAAGGTGTCAAAGGTTTTTCCCAACAGCCACTGCTTCCCATTGCGCCTTACTTGCCAGTCCCGAGCACTCACATCATGAGCCACGGTGAAGCCTGCCACGTGAGCCATGGCATCTGTGGCCTATAGGGGCAGGGATTGGCTAGACAGGCTATGTCACAGGTGACACTAACTCCTAGAACAGGATCTCAAGGCTGTTAGCACATGTTAGTAGCCAGAGCTAGCCAAAGGTGGGGGGCGAGGAGCCAGGCAGCAGGGAGGTGCTGACCGCACCCCGGTGGCAGGGACAGCAGGCACAGCAGAGGCTCAGGTGGCCCGGGCCCTCTTCCGTCTCACCTGGATGTGCTTGCCTTTCTTCCCAATGACCACGGCCAGCTCCACCTCCCAGTCCACCTCCTGTAGAGCGGGAGAGGGCAGTGACTTTGGTGGCCCAAAGGCCTGTCCCTGAGCTGAGAGGGACACACTGGACCTCAGGGCCGGGACTCTTGCCAGGGCGCCCTGTCTGCCAGCTCACATTTGCAGTCACCACGACCGAGCCAGGAGAACGACGGGGGAGGTGTGACACTAGAGCCCTGAGCTGCCATTGCTTCCCCCTGTGACTCGAAGAGCAACACCTGTGGAGGATGGAGTTTAAGTCGCTCTTGATGCCTTCTCCAAAGGACGGTTCCGGCTAATAACGGCAGCTCTAACCTGCAGCGTGTCAGGCACTCAGTACTGCAATGTGCTGACTTGCTTTAATAATAAAAAGATCAACATCCCAGAACTGACGTGGCCAAAGGGCTTAAATATGCAAGTCACAAAAAAGAAATACTAATGGTTACAAAGGATGAACAAATGCTCACTCTTCCCAATCAGCAAAATGCCACTGCTAAGTAGATACAATGTAGCCTCTCAAATCAGCTATCTCCAACCTAACAAGCAGAGCTGTGTGAGCATGCCCGACGCCTATGTGCCAGTCTCTCATACCGACCCCCACGGAAAAGAACTAGGAAATGGCCAAGACCGGGTCCAGGACACAGTACAGTGGAGGCTAGAAGGACAGTATGGCTGGAAGGAAGGGCTCAAAGAGGGAGAGGGTGGCGCCACACCGCGGCCCCACTGGCCATGAACAGAATGTTAGGTTATGGATTACAACCAATGTGAATGAGAATCAGGAATTCATGATGAGGCAGCTTCTCTTCACACAAGAATGCCCACTAGGAAGAGCAGAAGACCCCTCCGTGCAAACACAGATTCAGGTAAGGGTGACGTAGGGTCTCTGGGTGGAAAGCAGCGGGGCAGCAAGAGTCACGTGATCCTGAACTACGACCCAGCATCACTCATCCATTCCAACCAGAAGGCGCAGCTTACAAGGACGAAGTGAGCGGTCACAGTCTAGGGCCACCTGACGGGAGCCTCCTAGTGGGACGCAAGGGGAGGTACACACCGTTTTCTGTTCTTGGCAGCAATGCTTAACCTGAGTCTCATCAGGGGAAAACAAGACCAAACTAGAATCCGGACATGCTATAAGAAAACTTGACTGGACTCTTCCAAAAGTGTCAGGGAACAGAAGAAGGCCACAGAGATTGAGATCAGGGGCCAGCAAAGGACAGCCAGCTTTTGGGCTCTTTTTCTAAACAAGTCTTACCAGAACCCCATCATGTTCATTCATTTACCTACGACCCCTGGCAGTTTTCACGCCGCAACAGCAGAGCTGAACCGCTGCGGCAGTCACCTGACAAAGGCTCTTATTTACCATTAGCCCTCTAAGGAAAGGGCTGTGGACTCTGCTCCAGATTAAAGCCACTAAACAGCTATAGCCACATACAATGTGAGCCTTTGTTGCTCCTTTATTGATTAAAAAAAAAGTAACCAAAGTACTAGTCATCTTTGGGGTAACTGGGGGTACAGTATTCCTAATGGAACTGGGACAACGGCAGACCATTGACAGTGCTCACATTCACTTTCTTAGCTGCGGTGATGGTGTTATGGTCAAGCAGGCCAGTGTCCTTATTCCTTATTACAGACATTATGATCTTAATGTCTGTAGCTTCCTTTCAAAGGTTGCTCCCCTACAAAAATTGTATTTGTTCACGTGGAGTGAAAAACCAAGCAAATACGGAAAAATGTTAACAGTGAAACCAGGTGAATAGTATCTGGGTGTTCACTGCATGACTCTTTTCAATTTTACTGTAATTTCCAAAACATTCCTAACTTAAAAATTTGAGAGAAAACCTAACCAGTGTTATTAAGTTATGCACTTTTGGTGGGTAAGGTGCTTTTATACCTTTTTAAAATGTTGGATTGGCAAAATTTCTCTGAAGAAGTGAAATGCTATCTGTATTCTGACATAGACATTCAAATTCTAAGAGTTTATTCTAAGAAAAAATCATTTCTGGATGTGCAAAGCCTTTTCTATGTGAGGCTATTCACTGCAACACTATAAAGCCCAAGACAAGCAACAAGTCCAGCAACAGGGATCTAGTGAGGAAATCATGGCTACTGGCCCAACAGAAAACCACATGGCAACCTAAACTATGCCAGGGGATTATTTAATGGATGAAAAATATTCTTGCTGAAGTCTTAAGAAAAAGCAGGTATAGGCAGGAACAGGAAAACACTGAGAAGGTCTACAGCAAGACATTAATATCAAAAGCCCTACTCAGGAAAGAAAAAAGCCCCCAGCAGGGGGAAGACGGTTTTCCAATGAAAATATATGCCTTTTATAATCAGGAGAAGATGTACGTTAGTGAATGCCTTTCCTCAGGGAGGCCAGTGTTATATTTTGTTTCAGGCACTAAGTAACCGGGGACTACTGCAGGCTGTCAGTGCCCTGATGAGGGACCCGGTGACCCCGGAAGGGGAGGGGAGGTGCTAACCTGACTCTCGGGTGGCAGGAGGATCTCATCGTAGGGCCCCACGATGGAGCTGGCAAACTTGCTGAAGATGATGGGCTCCTTGGGCACAGGCACGTTCTGTTCTTTGCAGTGGTCCGCGTAGTTCATGCCCACACACACCACCTTGTCTGGCCGTGTGACTGGGGCCAGGAGGGTCACCTCCGACCGTGGGAGGAGTGGCAGCTGGGCGGCTAGAGCCCTGCAGAGACCAATCAGGAGGGGGGCTGGCTGGGATCAGGTTGGCCATCCTAGGGCAGCCTGGGGAGATCCTGCAGCAGTTCCGAGTTTTTTTTTTAAAGTGTATTTTCTAGAACCATCAGCACCAATGTGAAAATCAAGCCCAGCTACTGCCCTCTGATGTCAACAATTTGTTATTTGTCCAGTATTTATTTCCTTTCCCCTATTAGATAATTTATGCCCCCCCCATGCAGGTGAGTTCAAAAAGCATGAAAGGAGCTGGGTGGGCATGGTGCATGCCTATAATCCCAGTACTGGGGAGGTTGAGGCAGGAGGATGGCTGTGTGTTCAAGGCCAGCCAGGGATACATAGTGAGTTCAAGGGCAGCCTGCACTATACAGCAAGACCTTGTCTCAAAAAAAAACCCAAAAAACCAAAAAAACAACAAAAAACAAAACAAAACAAAAACCCCCAAAAGCATTAACAAGAATAAATGGAAAGGTCTCCTTCACCCCTTCTACTTACCCCATGCTCCTCCCTGGAGCAAGCCACTGTGTCTGGGGTCATTCTTAATAGCTGCTCGGTGAAATGCTTCTCTCACCTTTTTATATGCAAATAATAGCACAATATATGCCTTTTAAAGAAACTTAGTGTACTCTGGAGATCTCTCCATAACAATACATAGAGAGTCTCTCATTTTATTTTTCATGGCTGCACATTACTGCTCTGCAGAGATCACCCAGTTCCCTAATGAGGGCCATGGAAGGTGTTTCCAGTCTTGTAAGAATATGACAGTATGGGAACACACTGTCACCAACCCTGTGGGCTGTCAAATCTTGCTATTTCTGCCGACTTAGTAGGTGCAAACTACATCTTAAGGTGGCTTTAAGCTACTGCTCATCAATCCTTCAGGCCAGATCCTGTACAGCTTCTGGCTGCAGGGACGCCCCCAGTTACTCTAGCCCAAACTCAGGAACCAATTATCTTGGAGAAAAGCTCTTTGCAGTCTTCTCTAATGATCCAGTCTAAATCACTCCTCCAGCTTCCCAAGATGCCTCCCTCTTAGACCCCTGGGTCCCAGACAACCTCAGGTGGGCAGAGACTTAATCCCGCAAGGAAGTAAAGTCCTAACTCCACCATCCAATGTGGTCCTGGGAGTTTAATCACCCTCCCTGGACTGCAGTTTCTTCCTCTGTAAGTTGAAGACATTACATAAGATTCCTAAGGCTCTTCACTAAGAGAACAGGTGAAAAGGAAAGGTGGGTAACCTGCCTGCTCCTTTGCAAAAGGCTCCGGGCTGGTTCTGTTTCCCGGGGTGGAGGAGGGAGAGGGGGACAGGGCAGCAGCTGCAGGATGCTGCCACCTGCCATTTACCTTCTTGCCACTGAGAGGGTGGCCTCTCCCTGCTCCAGGAACTGTGTCATTGTTGTGGGGAGTGTGGGGTCAAAGGCATTGAGGTCGACGATGCCACCACCACTCCCCAACTCCAGCCCCAGGTGAGGCCCTGCCAGGTGTGGTGCCTGGAACTGCACCAGTCTCATGTCTCTTCGGGGTTGAAAAGGCTGCTTCTGAGCCTGTAGCAGAGCCGTGAGCAACCTCCTCCTACCAGAGACCAGCATCAGCCCCTGCGCAGGAAATAGCAGGACACAGAGAAAAGGAGATCTCAGAATGTCTTGGGATCACCACAGTTCCTTGAAATGCAGCCCAAGTCCTTTGCCCCACAAACCATTCCTGGCAAACCGCATAGTAAGTGGTCCAATTTATAAGATGTTTCATCCTTATGAAGGTAAAAGATTATAAAGCAGTGACTACTTAATGTCAGGCTCTAGAGAGTTAGTCCTGGGGAATTCCAGTCTTCCTCTGCCAGTGTTTTCTGTAAGGTTACAATGTGCCAGGCTGCTGCACGTCAGACAGTGCTGCAGTCCTGCTTGCAAGGGAGACAGATGTGACGAAGGGATGTTAGCAAGCTTCAACTAATAGGACCGGTGCTGTGAAGATGATCGGGGAGGGCCCTGCCTTTGTCCAGCTGCTTGGGGAAGTGCTGCCACCGGGGATGGGTGAAGTGAGCAGGACAGGCCAGCATGGGCAAGGGGCCAAGCCTAAAACTGGCCTCAGGGCTGTCTCCTGCAATCTTTGAAGTGCTAATTTGTCAGCCTGCTGCCCTCTACCGTAAGATGCTTTCCACTGCTCACATGCTCAAGCCTGCCCCTCCACCAGGGCCACCAGCATTCTAGAATCAGCTCCCTACCTGCCTCTGAAGATGGGAATTACTTAGTTTTCAATGCTGGGCACAAGTTACCTGGGGAGGGGAGGGGCTGCAATCCGCTGGGCTACACCTTGCAGCATTGCTCAGCTGTTTCCCCTGGTGCAGGGGCCACATCTGGCTCTCACAGCTGAGCTGATATTGCCTAGCTCTGTGCCAGAGTCACACAAGGCTCACGGTGACTGTTCCAAGTGACTGTTCTGTGATCAAAGAATCAAGGGCTTGATTTTTCATCTCTTGGGAGAACTTGGTGTTACCTGTAGCTCTGCCAATTCTCTTAATTTTGTTCTTCACTGGGGCCCCGTGTCTACTCCTCACCTGGTCCTCACCAGCACAGTACCTTGCTTTTCGAAACAGCTCTTTATACTTTAAAATGTGGAGGTAGCTCTGAGCCCCCGATTTGTGGGCCCAGTTGGGTCAACCTGCCCTGTCCAGTTAAAGATTCACTAGACTTAGGTCACCACTGTGCTGCTTTGCAAGTGCGATATAAAACAGCGGCTCTGTGTCTCCTGCCTTGTTGCGTTATACCATCGCCAACCATACCACCGTCAAAGGGCTGTGTGAGCCACAGTGCCTGTGCTCAGACACTGCACACTGAAATAACCGTAACTCTGTCCACTGAGTGCCGGGCACCAGGTAAATATTCTGTAATATCCGGGTTCTTCTCCTGGCAACTGTGGACAACAGGTACTGTTAGTCCCCTTTCAGATGAAAAAAATAAAGCTTGTGGAGGTTAAGGGGTTGGCCCAAGGTCCAAGGGTCACACAGCTAGGAGGAGAAAGAGTTGGCATGGGAATCCATGTCCAGGAGACAGGGAAGTTCTTCATTCAGAAGCCAGGTGTTGGACAAGCAAGATAACTAGCTTCAACCCCGCTCCCCAGGGCACCCCCTCCAACAGGAAATCCCCCAGAGCTCCCAGCTGGCGGCAGCCCAGCGCTCACAGCAGGCTGCACGCTTGCACCCCTGGACAGCCCCAGGCGCGCTGACGGCGTCATCCTCACGTGACGCTCACCTGCAGTTTCATTCCACTCTTACAACTGACCCCTTAGGGTTTTTCCTTGTATGGAAGCTGGCACCAAGGCTTAAGGAGGTAAAGCGGCGCTGCCGCGGTCACCTTTACTCCCCACACCCCGAGCTCAACCCAGCTCTGCAAAAGTGTCCTTCAGCGAGAGCGCCGCGACGGCAGGTGGAAAAGGCACAAGCTTGGCAGCCTGGCCTCGGGTCTGCACCTGGGACTGTCCCGCCGTGCGCTCGCTCGGGAGCGAAGTCGGCCCTTCCGTTTTCACAGGTCCAGCTCCACTCGGCGCAGTCAGTGGACGCCCCGGCGACTGCGGGGTCAGAAGCAAACGGGAGATTGCGTCCATCGTGTCCTCGCCAGACACCTCCCGGCCTGGCCCAGACCCAACCTACCTGGCCGCGACGGCCGGTCCTGCCCGGCACCCTTCGCTGTGGGGTTTGAGCCCGCGGCGCTGGAGGCCAGGGACGGTGGCCGCCGGGAGCCCCGCCAGCCCGACGACCTCACTCGCAGAGTCCCGGCGCGACACCTCTACCGAAAACGCCAGGCGAGCGGCGCACCCTATGGCGTCACGACGCGATGGCCAATAGGCTGGCGCCTGGTTCTTCCCGGAAGCCGAACCGCGGAGGGGCGGGCCCAGCGCTGGGGCCTGGGCCTCTTCGGAGCCATCCTGGGCTCCGGGGCGCAAGAGTGAACTCTTTTTGAAGTTTTGCGTCTTGAACTCTACACTGTTCTCTCCCCACGCCAGCCATTTTAAAGACTGTTGCGCAAAAAGTGGTGGAGGAGACAAGTCCTGGCGCAGTGGTGAACAGAGACAAAAAGTTTTGTCTTTTGACTCTGACATACTCATGAAAGGAGGGATTTGTATTAGTTTTATTCGGCGGGAAACTGGAAGTGTGTTTTACAAGATCACACAGACAATAGAAGTAGTGAGCGAGCATGGTGTCATTGCCTGGTGTGGTGGCGCACGCCTGTACTCAGCACTCGGGAGGCTGAGGCAGGAAGATCGTTGCGTGTTCGAGACCAGCCTGGGCTACAAAGTGAGCTCAAGCCCAGCCTGAACTGCAGAGCGAGACCCTGTCTCAAAAAGACAATCAATCAATCAATCAATAGAAGAAGTAGTGAAGTCGAGATTCTTGGCCCCTGGATTGAGCAACCACCACCCACTCAGCTGCCCTGTCTTCTTGTGTTCTTCCTTGGGCAAGAATGTGGTAATGGGAGAGTAAGGTGAAACCTCTGGCATAGAGAGCATGCATTCCAGTGAAGAGGTTTCATTAAACAGACGGTTACAACCCAACTCCCCAGCCCCCCAGCATGTGAAGACCTATGAGTCCCTGGGCAAGAGGCCTCTAAATCAATCAAGGATCACATAGACCATCAAAGGCTTTCCTTGCTCCTTGAAGAGGTCTGGGCTGTGTATAACACACAAGAGGTCATTGGAATGTGCTCACAGGGGGTTCATGGCCAGGCCTGCATTTGAGACATGTGCCTCTGGCCACTCCCAGGAAAGGTGCTGGGCAGGATGGTGCAGGTGAAGGCTGTGGGGATTTGGTGTGGTAGAGATGGTGAGTATTTGGGGATGACCAGGAGGAAGAACTGGCAGCCCTCAGTGATGACAGAAGGTGGATGTGAGAGGGGAAGACCTACAAGGCTGACTGCTGGGCTTCTAGCCTGGCAGATACCTGTGCCATTCATGGATACTGGATTCCAGGAGGGGCAGCGGCCCAGGGAGAGGAGGAGGAGCTCAGAGTTGGATCGGTTGCATGTAACGTGTTTGCAGGACATCCAGAGGGCACTGCAGCATGGGAGCTGGAGACAGGGTCTGAGGTTTGGGCTTCCAGTGTTCCTTGAAGAACAGGATAAAGATAGAAATATTATCCCTATGGGAGTGGCTGTGTTTTCTGTGGGGAGAAACTCACACAAAGCTTTTATCAAGCTGTCGTCCCAAAGAGTCTGAAAATACAAGCTGCAGACTAGAAGGCAGTATGTGGTGAAAGACTTGTATCCAGAATATAGAAAGAACTCTCAGAAGTCAGTAAATAAACCAGTCGAAGAGATTATTGGACAAAAGATTTGAATAGCTATTTTGCCAAAGAAGATGCACAGAAAATTGGACAGGGGACGTTGCTTACCATCATTAGTGATCACAGAAATGCCAGTTTCAACCACACGGTGATGCCACTGCACACTTACACACCAATTATGACAACTGTTGGCTAGCGTTTTGGTGTGTACCTAGCTGTCCACCCAAAGCCTTGTGCGTCATGGGACTTTCTTAGAGGGGCCGAGTCTAGTGTGTGATACTGGGATTAAGGGTATGTGATTAGTAAATCTGTCCACTGATTGGTTTGGTATAGTTCTGGCTGGGTTTAAGGGTGTGAGTGCTACATACAATATAAGGGATGGAAAGCGTCTTGTCTCAGCCCTCTTGCTGCTTTGCTACCTTCTGCATGCCATGAAGGTTTCTGCTCTCTGAGAACTGTCTCCCTGCCACGCTGCCTTGGAGCCAGCTAATCATGGACTGAACCCTCTACAAGCTGTCAGCCAAATGAACCTTTTCTCCTTTAACTTTGGGTGCTGAGTATTTTGTCTCAGCAACGAGAAAAGTCACTAAGACAACCAGCCAGTGGAGGTACTGGAACTCACACACCACCGATGGGATCGTAAAATAGTACAACTAGTTTTGACAACCACTTGGCAGATTTTTTAAAAAGTTAAACATATACTTACTGTCTAATCTAGTCATTTCACATCTGGGCATTGACAGTGATGAATTGTACCTTAGAGTTGTGATCCTAGAAATAGTGAAGATTAAGAAATCTCTCCACCATTTGTGCTCCAGGAAACAATTTACTAGAAAGAGCCACCCTTTCCCACATGCCTTGGGTAAGACTGCCGACACTCCAGGCCAAACACAGGCCCTCCAAATTCCCATTCTGCCCCCTATCAGTGATTGGCTGGGCTGTTTGTTCATGCTGGTCAGTTGGAACATGTTGCCTGGTAGCCAAACCTCATTTTAGAGTCTGTCCTTCCACCAGGCCCCTGCTTTGGTTCACCCTCAGCCTGCACCGCCCACAGCCTGCAGTGAGGGAGGATCAGCTTTTAAAGCTCTTCGTTCTCATCCTTGGCGACGTCCTTTATAATATGCCAGTAAACTGTTTCCCTCCTGTCTGTGAGCTGCACAAGCAAGTTAGTCACACCTGAGGAGGAGCCTGGAAACCCCAATTTATAGTTAGTCGGTCAGCAGTCTGAGGGTGTGGATAGCATCAGAAGTTGGGACAAGTAGTCTTGGCGACCCAGCCCTCAATTCGTGGGGTCTGATGGTACCTTCAGGCAGATGGTGTCAGAACGGAACTGAATTAGAGGACACTGCACGGGGATCCGCCCCTGCAAAACTGCATGTTTGGTGCGTGAAAAGAAACCCCCAGAATCTGGTGTCAGAAGGAGAAACTGAGTCAGACCTGGTTTTTTCCATACTATCCCATGTCCTTGAATATTCTGTGACCGAAAATATAAAGTTAAGCCTTAACAACTTAGATATAAAATTGAGGAGAAGAGAGCAGAACACATGGTTAGCAGATCCAAATAAACAATCAAATTGAAATATCCACCACTGCTATGGTCCTCATTTCTAGAATTAATCACAAGGCACAAGGTGACTTCTTGCTTTCACCGTGTGTTCTGCACTTCCCCTGCCTTCCACAAGAGCCTGTCAACCTGCCTTCTCTTTTCTCTTCTTTTCTCTTCTTTTCTCTTCTCTTCTCTTCTCTTCTCTTCTCTTCTCTTCTCTTCTCTTCTCTTCTCTTCTCT
>NW_004955470.1:3586952-3620863 GCF_000276665.1 Chinchilla lanigera | reverse complement strand
TCCTCCTCCTCTTCTTCTTCTTCTTCTTCTTCTTCTTCTTCTTCTTCTTCTTCTTCTTCTTCTTCTTCTTCTTCTTCTTCTTCTTCTTCTTCTATCTTCTTCTTCTTCTTCTATCTTCTTCTTTTTCTTCCCCTTCCTCTTCTTCTTTTCTCTTTCTTCCTTCCTTCCTTCCTTCCTTCCTTCCTTCCTTCCTTCCTTCCTTCCTTTTCTTTCTTTCTTCCTTTCATTGTTGTTGTAGCCATGGGTACCTGAAGGCTTTCATTAACCTTTACAGTAAGATCTGGAGGTACTAAGCAGTTCCTCCAACAGTGAAGTCCTAAGTCATTCTTGGCTTCACCGTAGCAACCATATTCCCCTGGGAACCGAGTTTTCTTCTTGGTAATTGGCATCATTCACTTCAACCAGTAGATTCATCTCCTCCTGCTCCTCTTTTTCTTCCTCCTAGTCCTTTTCCTCTTCTTTTTCCTCCTTTTTTTCTTTTCGTTCAGGGCCATGAGGATCCCAAAGTGGTCAGAAGGCAATCTACCTTCCAACTCAGTGGTCTGCTGGTGGAAACCCTCTCTCATGAGTACTAACAACTCCAAGCCAGCAGAGCTCAGCGTGGTCAGCATAGAAGGCAGAAATCCTGTGGCTGAGTTATTAGCAACAATAGAGCAAACAGTCCTACCTCCGCCCCTTGTTTCCTTGGGTCTCTGTGTTCTCACTGGGTGGGAGACAGCACCAGATAATGGTCTCTTGATTCAAAGCGTATGCTCCTCTCTGCAAGACATAACCCCTCTTCTCAACATGAGGTTGAAAAGTACAAGTACTGTGCCCAATTTGCACAGTAAGATATCCAACCGCCAGCTAGATCTGTCTCCATAGGGTGAGCACCTGGTAAGAAAAGTCTTTTACTTGCAAAGAGCTCATGGCCACCCTTCCTTTGCTGGGCAGTGAGCTCTTGGTGAGACCCAGTGTGCAGAATGTCCAGAAGGGTGTCAGGTTTTGGGAGTCCACAGATGATGGTGCCCACAGAGCTCTGTGAGGAGAGAAGGGAGCTACACACTGGGTGTGACGAGTGTTTATCTTTTAAAAAGTGTGTTACAGTAAAAGGCACATTGCCATTAATTCATTGCAAGATGCTCTCCCCTCAATTCAAATGCACTTGTCCCATCATTCTTACCATTTTCTGCAGCAGTTCTGGAAGTCTACTTTTGTGAGTGTCTTTAGTTGTGGTGTTATGGCTGCCTCCATATCCCTAATCAGTTCAAAACATTGACCTTTTATAATCCTTTTGCCTTTAGGGGAATTTCATGGTGCCCAATCCAGTGGCTATGGTGGATGAGGACACACCATCATGTTGTTTTGAGCCTGCCTCTTCGTTGGATGGTACTCGGCATTCACCACATTTGTAATCACACCACGTAAAGGTGCGCACAAAAGAGGACTTCCAGAAGTGCTTCAGAAAATGGTAAGAAGGATGGGATAAGTGTGTTTGAATTGGGGGGGATATTTTGTGGGGTATTGGTAACACCGTGTCTTTTACCGTAATACCTTGAAAACTTAAACATTCACAGTATTTGTTGATCATAGTTTGTATTCTGCTGTTCCATCCCCATTTCCTGGCTTAGTGCTGCTTTTGTTTTGAATGAATGAATGACTGAAGCACTGGGCCGGGCCGGGGCCTGGGCTGATGGCTGTCGGGTGAAGCTGCTGCCTGCCCTCCCACGCCCCGGGGACTTGCTGCTTTTCCACATGCACAGGAGCAGGAGGTAGGGAGGGGAGCAAGTCCGAGACCAGCAGCCTCTCCTTGCGGGGCCCGTTTGCTCTGCCCAAGAGAAACTTTGACTCATGCTGGGACAGTTTGTCAACAGAGCGAGGAACCCTAAGATTTTGCAATCTCAGCTGGCTGTCAGGAACTAACTGATGATCTGCTCTTTGGGGCCTTATTTTTAGTTTCTGGATGTTTTACTGTATTTGGTGATTTTTCAAAACCAAGAAGAAGGGCTGCCTGGCTTGGTCTGCTGGGCTCCTGGGGCGGGACACAGCCAGGGGATGGGAGCGGGAGGAGGAGGAGGGGCCGGGGAGCCTGTGGTGGGTGTGCCAGGCTGGGTGCTCAGGCCAGAGTTCTCTCAGGGAGACTTTGTCCCTGGGCACCTGAGAGCTGGCCTCATGACCAGACCCCCTCCTGCTGCACTTGAGCTCAGCAGCACTTACAGAGCACCCCGCCACCAGCCTCTCTGCCCATGCTGGGGCCCAAGGGTGAATGCGTGGGTCCTGTTTGCAAGGTGCCTGCTGTCTAGCCTGGGTGACAGCATGGGTCTGTGGGTCTGGTCACCCTCCTCAGGGCCCACTGGAGTCTGCAAAGCAGATTCACACCCCACAGCTGACCTTGGCATTAACAGTTGAGAATCCAGTCTCAACTGAACACCCAGCTTCAACTAACTTTGTCGGGCAACTGGGCATTCACTTAGGGTTGTTCTAGGTGAAAAGTCCAGAGATTGGCAGGGAATTGCTTAAGGTACAGTTTGACTTTGAGCCCAAGGGCCCCCTTGACCCTCCCTTCCCTTGGCTTTTCTCTCCCCATCCCTGAGCCAGAATGTTCTCTGCTCTGGTTTCATTCTTATGACTCCTCTAAGTGACAGAATGGCACCAACAGCTCCAGCGCTCACACACGCTCAGCTTCAGAGGGAACTTCTTGTCCCAGAATTCCCAGCACAGGACTCCTTGGGCCTCACTGGTTGTTATTGGGTCATATGCTCATCCCTCCCTAAAAGGTGCCCAGGGGTGGGCAGGGAGGCCAGTTCTAAGGCTGAGCTCGACCCGAGCCAGTGAACCTATGAGCTTACTCTACAAGGGTGGGTTAGGTTCCTTATTGTGGTGGATTACAGCTGGTGGTCAACTTGTAACACCCACCTGAACTGAGTAAGCATGGTGCTGGGTGTGGGAGGCCCACCGGAGGATTGCTGCCAGCAGCATAAGAGGCAGAACAGGAGAAGAAGGGAGAAGGAGAGCTGGTAGAAGCTGTTGGGGGCCTGTTGGAAGCTGAGGGAAGCTGTAAGGATCCGTTGGTTTTCCTGGAGAGCTTGTCATGCTGGCTTTCCTGATGAACTTGGCTGTTTTCATCCTCCAAGGAGCCCGGGACCTTGTTGTTGCCGAGAATGGCCTCGGTTCACTTTGGGGGAGCTCTGGTCCTCAGTTCAAACATCACTTCCTGGCTCTGGAGGGGAAGATGATGCACTGCTCAGTCTCCTGGAGAAGCTTGTTGCATTGGCTTTCCTGATGGAACTCGGCTTTCCCCATTATCAGAGGAGCGTGGGACCTCACTGTTGCTGAGAATGGCTGTGGTACCTTTCGGGGGAGCTCTGGTTCTTACTTTGAGCATCGCTTCCTGGCTCCTGTGCAGATCCCTCAGCCTGCTATCACAGATCCTTCATCCCGCTGGTGCAGACTTTCTAGATTCCACCACTGACCTTTGGGCCTTCCCAGTGCAGATCCATGAAACAGGCCTAAATGAGACTCTGTCATGGGCTCTAGGCCTCAGTTGGATTCATGGGGAGGCATTGTCATGGGCTCTAGGTCTTCAGCTGGACTCATGCAGGACATTATTGTGGGATCCAGGTCCTCAGCTGGATTCTTTGGTCTTTAGTGTGTGGGCAGATTTCCTGCACTCTCTTGTATATCATTCTTTGGGTGACTATTATAAATAATCATATAAAATATGTGTCCTGTATTATATTGTTCTCCTTGCAAAAACTCCAAACCAACACATTTATTTCAGCTTTGGGGACCTGCTGAGACCCAGCCCAGTGACAAGATGGTGTGTGAGGTGGCGGGCTGTGCCTGGCCCTCTGTAGGCACAGGGTTGCTCCTGACCACGTTGGTCCTGGATCCAGGCCAGAGGCCCTGTCCCCTGCCTTGAATTTGCCCTCCACAGCCAGCTGATTGGGACAAAGTCCTGGTGACTGAAGTGGGCCACACATCCCCGGTGATTCCCTGCCAGTGCGTGGCTGGCCTCTGGGCCTCCCCTCACCTGGAAGGTAAAGCCCAGCAGAGTGGGTGAGGGCCAGGTGGAGGACCCAGCACCTGCTGTGGGCCAGGTGGAGGAATCTGATGGGGACAACGACAGAAATGTTATTCGGTAGCTCCTTCTGACAGTGGCTCACCAACTAAACTCTACCGGGTTCCGGCTGCTCGCCTCTCCCCCTGGAGTTAGATTCCAGGCTCTTCTCTCAACTCAGACAAAGTATTGAATAAAACGAGCAAAAAGTAGTGGCCAAGTTCATTCAAGAAAGTGAAAGTGAGGAGTGAGAGAAACTGTCTCCACAGGGCTGAGTAAAAGGAGAAAAAACAATAAAAGAGCACCCTGGAGAAAGCAGAGCAAGCTGTAGGGAGAGAGTCAGGATAGCAGGCTATTGTGGTGCCTGCGTCCTTATATGCGGAAACCCAAGGGAAAACTTTTGCCTACAGGTCCTGAGCGGCGGGGCTGGGATCCCACGCCTCAGGCTGAGGTCAGGTCCAGGCTGTCCTATTGAAAACCTGCTTGAGTTCTCACGAGAAGTCCACATGCAGGGCTTTGGGAACTGTTCTGCCCATGTGCCCGGGAGCTTGTAATTAACAGGTCACCTCTACTTCCCCAGCCAGCTTTGCCACGCCCAATCTCCTATCTTAGGAACAGGACCCCCCCAGGATGCCAGGACCTGAGCCAAGGAGGTCCCCAGCAGTAGGTGTCAGGCAAGCTCAGTCTCCTGACCTGTGCCCTGAGCCCTTGCCTTGGACCCTCTTTGCCCTCCAATGCCCCTGCAAGATGTGAATTTCCTGACAGCAGGGACCATGGTCTCAGGCTGCGGCCCGGGGCTAGTATGGAGATAGAGCCTGATCAATGTGGAATGGCACCTCCCTTAGTTTAGACCTAGGGACTGGAACTTGGAAAGGGGCAGAGAAGGGGCCCAGGGCTGCACACTGGCTGACATGAAGGAGGCAGGTGCCCGCCCAGGCAGATGATCACGAAGGGAACACAGCTCTGTGACCTACAGGGTTCTGAGGCCTCCGTGCACTTGAAGGGTGGTGCTGATGTTCCCAGGGCTCCAGACCACATCTCGAGGGAGATGTAGCCGCCTGCAAGTTCAGCCCCGAGACCCACACCCTCACGCCTTGTCCAGGTGCCTGTTTCCCTGAGTCCCTGACCGGCCACTGTCTCCTTCCAGCTGCTTGGACTTGACAAGGCTGAGCAGAGTGAAAGTGGGGGTCGCAAGCTTTCCAGGATTCGAAGAGGCCTAGTGGGTTATGTACAGGAAGCATCACGTGAGTCCCAGTTAGGTATCTGAGGCATTCACAAGACAGGATGACAGCTATTATGTCCCTGCACCCCGCACCCAGCACTCAGCACCCAGCATCCAGCTTGGTGTGCTCTGGGAGCACCTGGCACCTTTTACCTGAACCATTTAATTTTTTTGGGGGGGGGAAGGGGCATGTGGAGAATGAGGCAGAGCTATGAAATGTCCTTAAGACTGTTAAGGAAAGGGCAAACATCCCTCCATGCCTTTTCCTTTGGGCACAAGGGTAGAAAGAGATGAGGAAACCCGGGGTGGGGCAGTCGCCCCCTGGTGGTCAGTAGGGACACAACACTTGAAACCAGGATCCTCTCAGGGCAGACTAGGCATGAACTTTCTGGGAAGCTGTGCCGCAGAGCACCATGGGAAGGGTGCGGGCCCATTGGCCAAGGTCTCTGGACCTCTTCTCCCATTCTGTGCTATCAAGAAGGACTCAGTAGCGCCACTGTGAGGGTGAAGGACACAGTTCAGGCATACAGGATGCTCAGTGCTTTCTCTGAGGGACCTTTCCTGTCTGTGGCAGGTCAGCTTGGCCATATAACTAGTGGTGGACATATGGATGGAGAGTCACCTACTGTGGCCTGACTGGCATAGACTGACCCTCCTTAACTCTTTGGAGCCCAGATGGCCCTTGGAATTACCAGGGAAACTGAAGACCACCATAGATTTATTTCCAAGATCTGGGAAACTCCTGAAATGCCTGCACCTTCTCTGATGGTTCATTGGTATAAGTCACCCTGATACATGAAAACTTTGTGACTAGAAAGGAAGGATCCTCATATTTATCTGTTGAAAGGCTAGTAAATGTGCATATTGAATTATAATAATTCCAGTGGTGGAATTTTTTATTTTACAGATAAGGAAACTGAGGCTAAGCAAAGTAGATAGGTATGCTGAAGAAGCCACGGAAATTTCTAGAATGGAAGGATGACCCCTCTGCCCTAGACACAGCAAGGCCTTAGAGGCATGGGGCTACATGCTGGAGGTGGGTGCTGGGGACACAGCTCTTCAATACCTTTGTGGTGGGGTGAAGGGGAGGAGGGCTTCCCGTCTTCTCCCAGTGCCCACCACCCTGGGCAGCGCCTCGATCCTTGTAGTCCAGACTTCTGTTAGGTAAGGATAGGAAGCAGCAGCATCCCGGCACCCAGAGCTGATTGGACCAGCCCTGACACCTGTCTTAAGGGCAGCCAATCTAGAGGCAGGGGAAAGCCACACCCAGCAGGCATCAGGGAAGGTGTCTTCAGCCAATAGGTGCTGTAGGGGCAGTGGGAACAGGAAGGCACTGCACAGGCCAGAGAGGGAGAGGCAGGGAGCAGAGAATGACTCACAGCCCTACACCAGGACACAAGGTGGCTGACCCCACTGTTGGATTTGGAGCTGATTTTGGAGCTGCGTTTGGTACCTGAACGTCTCGCACTCATTTAGACCTGGTTCTGTAATGCAGGCTCTCAAGTGTACCTGCTTCACCAAGGAGGAAACTGAGACACAGACAGACTACGCATCCTGGCCTGGGCCATACGGCTGGTGCATGGAGAGCTGAGGTTTGAGTTCCAGCAGACCAGCTTCAAGGGCCCTCCCTTGATGGCTCTGTCCGGGGGCCTGTGGGGAGCAACGGCTGCCCTGCATGCTGAGTTCTCAGCCAGTGTCTTCCACTCACTGCTCCCACGGCCGATTCAGGGCCTCCCTCCTCCACACGCTACTCACAATGTCATGAGACACAAGATCGTCAGTGTCTTATTGTAGCCAATTTTGCCACACCCTGTCCATGGCTCTGAACCCCCACTCCCACCCTGCCTGGCACAGAAAGGGCATAGGCTTTGGGGGCAACCAGAGTTGTTCCCATCCTGCCACTCACTGATCTTGGTCGAGGCAGGCATGACGTCCGCTGCGCAGTGCCTGACTTGAATTAAAGGGGAAGCTTCTAACACCTTATGGCTGTGCGTAGTGTCTGCTTTGAAGACCCTTGTTGTCTTAAGGATGTTCCTTACCGGCACTAATTGTGATCGTCAGTGGGGGTTGAATGTGTTTAATGCTTTTTCCATACTTGGACTACAAAGGGAGATCCTGTCTCCACACACACACACACACACACGCACACACGCACACACGCACACATGCACACACACACGCACGCACACACGCACACATGCACACACACACACGCACACACGCACCAGCAGTCTTGGGCAAGAGCCACAGCTAATAGCAGCTGGGGTGGGAGGGGCTAGCAGGAAGTTCACAGTTGAGATAAAGCCAGTGAGAGTCCCCTTCCTTTATCAAGTTTATTTTATTAAAATATATAGTACTGAATATTGGTGGGAGCTGAGAACAGGGACCGCCTTCCCAGGCTGCGCCCAAGAGGCGCTTCTGCCATGCAGCCATGCGGCCCGTCGTGGCCCAGTGTGGGAGACAAGGGGGACAGGAGCACGGTGGCGACTGTCTCCTGCGGCCCTGGCCCCTGAGAAGCACAGGATGCCATCTGGGAGGGCCAGGCTGGGGCAGGAGGAGATCCCTGAGCCAGGGGAAGTTGACACGCACTCCCCTGGAGGAGGGGAGGGGGGCCCCAGTAGACTGGAAATGGGCATCAGTGCAACTCCACGGAGGGGCCCACCTGTGTGTGGGGGCCGAGCACGTCCTTGGCCATCCTGCCTTTCCTCCGAGGGCCCTGCTCACCTGGGGCTGGTGTCCCAGGAGCGTCCAGGGACACCAGGACTGGCTGAGCAGACATGGGCGGCCCGATGGAATGTATCGTGTGGGAATGTTCCTCACTGTTGCCCCCCACGAGCCTCCATACTCCAGGCAGGGCCACCAAGCAGGGCCCCCAGGTTTGTGCTTCTGAACGTTGGTAAGTGGGGCTGGGAATGGTCTTCAAGATTCCATGGCTCTGGGGCACCAAACAGACTCCTGAACTTCTTCCTCCGGGGCCACCCACGTTGGGGCTTCTGGGACCCAGGCTTCCTTCAGCTCCCCCCGGGAAGGCCTTGAGAGTGACCCTGGCTCCCCTCCAGTGCAGGGTGCTTGTGCTTTTGTAGAGGTTGGGGTGATCCTGTGGGAGGGCCCCACGGAGCTCCAGGGAGATGAGGTGTGGGGAAGAGACCAGAAGCCCTGCCCAGCCCTCCCAGGCTCCACGGTTGCTGGTCCCTGAGCCATGTCACTCCCTCCCAGGACTGAGCGGACCCTGGGGAGAACAGCCTGGTGCTGGGGGCTGCAGCACCCCTCTTCCATTCCCACCGAGCCAGACCTGGGGTGGGCAAAGGCTTCCCCCCTAGGGGGATGGCAAACAGTCCCCTTAGATCCTTCTCCTAGAAACCCTATCTCCACCTTGGGAGCCCTTCCCCCGGGATGGAGGAAGGTTGGCACCCAGGGGCCCCCACCACCCAAACTGGCCTCACAGTGGGTGGCCTGGCACTGGTCCAGCTTGCCGGGGTCAGTATCCCAACCTTGGGGACAGGATTCCCAGGAAGCAGCAGGCTCAGGCCTGTGACCACCTCTGTCCTAGTCTGAACCCCTCAACTCCTGGCTGCCCCAGAGCCCTGGAGTGAGGGTCTCTCTGGGGACACAGGTCCTTGGGCAGGGAGTGGCCAGGGGAGGAGGCCAGAGGAACCCTGGGGCCCCCAATGGGTGGGAAAGGAGGGGGAGGGCCCCATGCTTTGGAGACGCTCTTTTAGGCTCTTGAGCCCCTTCCTGGTGACATCTAGTGATTGGCAGGTGGGCTGCCCATCCTGTAGGCAGCTTTCCTGCCCCACTGGTGTGGGGACAGCTGTTGGGGGCTGCACCCCTCCTGACCTCTACCTCCTTCTGCTGTCCCAGAGGAGCTGTGTGTGTGTGTGTGTGTGTGTGTGTGTGTGTGTGTGTGTGTGTGTATCAGGAGTGAACGGCTCACTTTTTTCAAATATATTAGAAAAAAGTTCTGGTTTCTCAGGGGTGGAGTGGCGGTGGCCACCTGAAGCCCCTCTGCACATCTTAGATGACGTTCTCAAACAGCTGCATGGAGTTCATGATGTTCTCATCCTGCGTGGAGAGAGGAGAGGGCTGGCCAGGTGCCGGGTGTGCAGAGGATGGCGGTGGGGGTGTTTCCCAAGCCCCCCACCCCGCAGGTTCCTGTCAGGGACTGTGTCTCCATGGGCGGGTGGGGTGCTGAGAGGCAGAACCAGGGAGTACCCAGTCTGAGGCTGCTCACCTCCTGTGCATCCCTGTCTGCCTCTCCACGGGCCACCATCTGGTCCCACAGCTCCAGGAGGGCCCACGTCCAGCCCTCTGGAGCCACCTACCTTCTGACAGGTCTCCAAGAATTCCTCAATGGTCACCACCCCGTCCTGGTTCCGGTCCATTTTCTGTGAGCCAAGCCAAACCCAAGGTGAGTGTGTCCCCGCAAGGTTAAAGTGTCCCTGTTATGGGTTCTATCTAGATGTCCCCCAAGAGCCTCAGGTACGCATGGGCAGGGCTGTGGATGGTGAGGGAATTATGGGGCTCAGAGCTGACTTGCTGTCAGGAGGTGGGGCCATGGGGGTGTGTCCTGGAAGGGCTCATCCCCCTCCCAGGCTCCTCCCTTGGCTTGCTGCTTCCTGTCCACCATGCCCTGAGTAGCTCTCCTCCACGCCACCTGCCTGGAGCCAGCTGACTGTGGATTTAACCCTTCCAAACTGTGAGCCGAAATAAACCTTTCCTTCTTTACCTTGTGGGTGCCAGGTAAGTCATCTCAGCAAGAAAGTGACTAAGGCAATTCCTGACACCAGTGTGAGGACACTCAATGGATGGGCTCCCTCTACCCGAATGTGTCCCTCTGTCCCCACCCTGGATATGTATAGCTGCCTCCCCAGCCATCTCCCACCTACGCTGGCCTCCTGCACACACCCCTGCTCCCTGACGACCTTCCCAGGGCTGGTGTCCATGCTCCTGTGACCTCTCACTTCCCTGACCAGAGCCACCAGGGCACAAGATGGCTTTAGGTCTAGAGGTCCCCAGGAAGAAGAGCTGAACCTTCAGCACCCCCAGGCCCAGGGACACACAGCAAGGGGACCCCAACGCCACTCATTTTGTAGTTTGTTTTCCTGGGGAGTTGGAAATGGCCCCCTGAAGGCACAAGCCAGGCCAGCTGCCTCAATCCCTGGAACCCCAGGGTGGATGAAATTCAGGGGTGAAGCCTGGCTTTAAATTCCTGCCCCAGGGGATTTGGCCAGAAACCTGGCTGAACCTCCTTATTGGAAGCAGGTTTACCCCAGGAGCAAGAGGCCCTTCCTCTGCCTGGTGACCCAGCTTTGGGGCGGGGCTTGTGCACCTGGAAGAACCTCTCCACATGCTCCAGGGGTGCATCCTCCCGCAAGATGGGGTAGGTGTGGTGGCCCATCATGTCGTAGATGGACTTCATAATGGCCAGCATCTCCTGGGGTGGGGAAACAGGAGAGTCAGTGTGAGCTGGCTGCTGAGACTCAGCGGTGGTGGTTTCTGGGCCCCAGTGGAGGAAGCTGCCTGAAAGGTCGGGGCCACCCCCAGGGCAAGAAAGAGGGACCCTGTGCACCACAGAGAGACGAGCTTGTCCCCTGTGCCCCAAGACAAGTTGGAGAGACGGAGCAACATGCCCATCTCCAAAACTTGAGCAGGTAGCAACTACTTCAGATACCAAGAAGAGAAAGAAAAATAATTTGGGCCAAATAAAAATCCATCTGTGGGTCCATGTGCTGAGGGCCTAGCTGCACCCCTGCCTTAAGGGATTGCACTGTCCCACTCAAGGCCACCCCTTTCTCCATCTGGCTCCCCCAGGGCCTCGCCACGGCTGGGGTGGATGGAGGTGCATGATGGCCAGCACCGAGGAGCCTGCTTGCTGCTGCACCCCAAGGCTAGGCTACAGCCACCAGGACAGGGACAGAAGAGAGACAGGAAGAGCTCAGCAGGGGAGCAGCAGGAGGGGTGCAGGGGCAGGTGGGCTACTGCCCACCATCCCGGTACCTCTTTGGTGATGTAGCCATCCTTGTTAATGTCGTAGAGATTGAAAGCCCATTTGAGCTTCTCGTGGACCGTCCCTCGCAGCAGGATGGAGAGCCCGACCACAAAGTCCTGCAGGGGAGAGGCGTCGAGGATGAGGAGCCAGCACCCTACTTCTGCTTCCACTTCGCTGTGTGGCTTTCCCTGCAGTTCCCAGCTCTGCAGGCAGCGTGGCTCCACAATGGGGCGGCAGGTGCATGGGGGGGGTATGCATGAGTGTGTGCATGCATGTGTGTGTACCCGCATATCTGTGTGTGTGGTGGGGAACTGCACAGTACTGGTCTTGGATAAAAATAACCCATTGTGCAGTGCCCTGGTGTCAACAGTTAAGACCTGAATGCTCTTATGATAAAGGAGGGGCTCCACTTGTAGTTCAGCAAGCATCTGCGCGTCAAAGGCGCTTGAGAACCTTCAGTTTAACAAACTAACCTAATGGTGCCCGACTCCCGGGCCAGCCCTGTGTGCCGCTATCACTGTGCAGTGTGACAGTCATGTGTCACTAATGTGACAAGACAGGACGGTTTCAGGGTTCCAACCCATGAGAGAGAAGGGAAACAGAGACCAGCAATTAGGGAGAAACAAGAATTATTCCAGGAGAAGGATATCTTAATAAAAAAACTTCAGAGATTAGAAATCTTGCATCCTTAAAACAATAGGATACTATCATAAAAGAGGAATGAAGCTGGGTGTGGTAGCACATGCCCGTAATCTCAGCATTCTGGGAGACAAAGGCAGCCAAGCCTGGGCAAATTAGTGACTTAGTGAAACCCTAAAAAATTAATTAAACAAACAAATAAATATATAAAGAGCTGTGGTATAGCTCAGTGCAAAGGCCCTGGGTTCAACACCAGGCACACACAATCGCCCACACGCATGCGCGCACACACACACACACACACACACACACATGCACAGTGACTGGAAAACAAGAGCAAGCTCTTAGGAATCAAAAACAAGAGGGCAAAGATGACACACTTAGAAGGGCTGGAAGAGCAAGCAGAACTTTCCAGAAGGTGCACCGAGGCAAAAAAACAGTGCTGGAAACCAGAAGAGGACAAGGTTAGAGCCAACCTGAGAGACAAGACTAGGACATCAGGAGATCCAGGAAGAATCAGAGAAAATGGAGAAGAGTGTGTCAAGGAAATCGTGAAAGATTTCCCAGAGTGGAAGGTTTCCAGTTCCCAGGGTCCCTGGAGCTGGGACAAGGCCTGAAATCACAAGCAGTTGGGCCTTAGGCATAGATCATGGTAGGATTTCACTACTGCCCACCAAGAGAAGATCCTATAAGCTTCAGAGAGAAAAGCAAAGCCAAACAAAAAGAACCACACTCAGGTCTACAAACAGGATCTGAATCACTTGGCGGTGGCTTTCTGACAGCACTCTAGAGGCAGGAAACCTGCAGGAGACAGGCAGGGGAAGCACCAGGCCTGGGGGAACAGAAGCTCTGGTTCATGCAAAATGCCTAGCAAGAGTGAGAACTAAGTAGAGACACTTGCAGACACTCACAGGTCATCTCCTTTATGGTTTGGATAAAAAAAAAAAAATGTCCTCCAAAGGGCTCATGGATTCAGAAGTGGAGTTTTCAAAAGACTGGATTGTGGGGGTACCATACTCATCAGGATTAACCCACTGATGAATTCATAGTTGACTGTGCTGTTAGGAGGGGCAGCCTCGTTGGAGGAAGTAGGTAACCGAGGGCATGCTTTTGAAGGGTATATGCATCTCTTTTTTTTGTTTTTTTTTTTCCAGTACTGGGAATTGAACTCATGACCTTGTGCTTGCCAGGCAGGTGCTGTGCTGCTGAGCTAAATCCCCAGCCCTGGGTATATGCATCTCTTCTCAAGCTTTTCCCCTCTCCTGGCTTCCTGGCTGCCATGATGAGAGCAGCTTTCCTCCACCACGCCCATCTGCCATCATGTTTCTGCTTTGGAGCCATGGAGGGAACCCTCTGAAACCATGAGCCTCAATAAACCATTTCTCCTTTAAGTTGGGTATGTCAGGTATTTTCGCCCAGCAACAGAAAGCTGATGGATACATGCCCTGTATACTCTTGGAGGAGACTGCTGGAGGATGTACCCCTGAAAAGAGAGAGTAAATCCAGAAAGAGGGAGATAAGGAGCCTGAAGTGAGGGGTGCAACCCAGGGGAGAAAGGAAGAGCCAGAGGGTGCCCAGCCCCATGGAGCTGTGGAAGGCCAGGACCACATCCTCCTTGAGATGCCAGGTAAATTTAGACTGGAAATGGACCTCCCAGTCCAGGGCTGAGTAAGTGATGAGGTCACAGACGAACAGGCAAAGGAAGGATTATGACTGTTGTTGAGAGTAGCAAAATACCAAGGTGTGCAGGAGGGGAAAGCATCGTTCCAGCTGACTGCAAGGCTCTGCTGGTATCGGATTCACATCATCAGGGTAAACCAAGTCCTTATGCAATTGGCTGTTGGAAAGTGGGGGAAGAAAAGTGTGTGTTTAGGGAAGGCCAAGCTTCTCCTCACCCAAAGCAGAGGGTCAAGACGCACTGTCTAAACTGGACACTTGAGAAGAGCCATAAAATCATAGCCCTGGGAGTCATGGAGGCAGATGACCACAGCTGGTAGACGAGAGACAGTGGTTTTCCAAAGCACACCCTACAAATCTACTGGACTCAAGTCCTGTGTGTGTGTGTGTGAGGGAAGACATGAGAACATAGCAAAGGAGAAAGACTGTGACACCTCTTGAACACCCGAGTTTGGGGAATGATCAGCACCATGGACTGTTACATAAGCAGGGAACCTCGGGTCTCGCAGGATTTGCCAGTGCAGGTCCAGGTGCGGGGTCCTGCTTGGCACCCACCCTTCTCATGGGCCAGGAGGCACCAGAGCTATGCTTCTGCAGTCTTGTCTTCACAGAAGCCCTCACATCAGCACGCAGGTCCCCAGCCAGGGTCCCTCCGCAAGTGTGTGTGTTATGGAAAGGACAGCGCTAGCAGACTGCATGGGAGTCTCCCCTGCAAGGTCCCTAGCTGTAACACACAGATGTGGGAGTCTCCCCTGCAAGGTCCCTAGCCGTAACACACAGATGTGGGAGTCTCCCCTGCAAGGTCCCTAGCCGTAATACACAGATGTGGGAGTCTCCCCTGCAAGGTCCCTAGTGGTAACATAGATGTTACTGCAGGAGCAGCTGACTCAGACCAAGTGGACACTGGTTCTAAGCTTCCTGGGACATGGCACAGTTTCACGTGCGGCCACTACAGTTGTAACCCCAAGCCTGGGCTCTGACATACAGGGCGCCTGTTTTATCCACAGCCTCTGCTCTGCGGCTGCCCTCAAGACAGTGCCTGGGGAGAGTGTGGGGCACACACCCCCTTGGGGTTCCAGGCTGAACACTCAGCGTGCACATGAGGGTCCCCGGCAGAGCCTGGAGCAGGTACGGAGTGAGCTGGTGGGAGCCCTGGGAGGTTCCAGGGCTGCAGCCTGCCCCGGGTGATGTCACCCACACGGTGGCCAGGGATGCCGAGCAGGGTACCGTGGGGCAGTCACAGAGCCGGGCCCTTCAGACTCACACTGGCCATCGGTTTACAGTCCATCAGCTCTGCCAGTGACACTCCAGCTTGGGCAACCTGACTTTCTCTTGGGTTCTAAGAAGCCACCAGCAGGTCACTGTTTGGCAAGTTTTGTGGTCTCTGGCAAGGTGAACTAGCTGAATTAGGAAGGCACTGGGTGACTCAGAGAGGAGGCCGCCACCAGGCTCCCTCCTGCAGCAGATCCCAGGGGTACTCGAGGAGCGGTTGAGGCCGGGCTTGAGGTGGGACATGAGACCGCATCTCCCACTCAGCTCCTTTTTACTCTTTTCTTTTCTCTTTCCTTCCTCCCTCCTTCCCTCCTTTTTGGTTCTCATTCTGGTGAGGGGAAGAAAGTGATACTACTTTATTGTACCAGGTAAACTGTAACAGACACATGTATAGCTTCTAAACCTAGACAAAAAGTGCTGGGTTGCCCCAGACACCGTTAAGCGGCCTTGAGCTCCTGTTTTAAGGGCAGGGCAAGGTCCTGTGGCAGGCAGTGAGGGCCGAGGGATCCCAACTGGGTGTCGCAGGGATAGGCTGTGGGGATCTGCACACCTTTCTTTCCTGAAAAACGCCTCTCAGACGCCAGCACTGAAGTCAGGAGGTCCCTGAGGGACCCCTATGCCACCAGAGGAACAGTCCCCCACACGCAGCTGGGCCCAACTGGCTGGATTCCATCCCCCACTTTGCCCCTGAGAGGCCACCGCAGAGCTGGTCACCAGGCGGGGTGAGGGAGGCCGTGTCTTGTCCCCTTTACTCCTCTGCACCGATCGGTTTTCCGAGTATGGTGGCGCCGGGACTTGGATGCGCCGAGGGGAAGGGAGCCGTCCACACCGCCAGCCGCCCAGGCACCCCCGGAGCGCCGCGCGGAGCGGGAGGGGCCCTGCGGTCACCGCGAGGCCGGGGCTCCGGCTGCCCCCGTGTGTCCGGCGTGTCAGCGTGTGGTGGGTGCGCAGGGTAAAAATAACCCGTGTGGTGTTATCGACGGGGTTATTATTACCCGGCGTCCAGGGCCTCCTCTGCCGCTTTCCTGTCGGCGCCCTTGGCCCTGGAAGCCGAGCGGGGCAGTGATGGATCGATCGCCTCTCTGCAAGGTTTTCCTCTCCGAGGAGGTTTCAGCTTTGTGCCTGCAGCTATTTTTAGTGGCCTGGGCTCCACAGATGGGGCTTTGCTCAAACGATCCCGTGCTGCCAGGCAGGGAGGGAGGCGCCCAGACAGGAGGAGGGGCGTGCAGGGGGAGGGCTGCCGGGGAGGGGGGCTGCTCCTCCCGCTCTGGAACCCGGGAGCGCTGGACTTCACCTGTCTCTGGCTGGGGTGACCACGCAGAGCAGAGTGCGCTCAGGCTAAGTGTTTCCTGGGTATTTCTGCTTGGTTCTATTCGCTCAGTAACCCGGAGTAAATTCTGAAGCCAGGGCTTTAAAATCCCACCCTTAGCAAGCCAGACCTCTGAGTTACACCATGACTCCTTTACAAATACAAACCGCCTCGGGGGCCACTGCCAGCTCTGTGAATCCGCAGCCCCCTGGGCTTGCGGGGCTGGATGTGAACTCCTAGAATCCAAGAACAGCCTGAGACAGCGGGACCCAACTCCCGCTGCAGGTGCAGGGACCCTCAGGGACGCACCTCGAAGCGGATGGCCCCGTTCCCGTCGGCGTCGAAGGCGTTGAAGAGGAAGTGTGCGTAGGTGGTGGCATCTAGGGACAACAAGGGTGAGGCTGGGTGAGGCTGGGAGGGCTGCATGGAAGTCTGGCCCCCTCCTTGGGAAGCTCCCACCCCACCCCAGGGTCCTGCTCTGTCCTGGGCAGGAGTCTCCTCTGCAGAGGGAAAGGTCTCCAGAAGGCAGGGATGGCAGTACGGTCCCCTCCCTGTGGGGCAGCCCGAAAGTCTGGGCCTGGTCTTGGCCGGACTCACCTCCCTGAGGGAAGAACTGCGAGTAGATGAGCTTGAAGGTGTCTTCATCCACCAGGCCTGTAGGACACTCCTGCAGGGCAAGTCGCCCCTTCAGTGACTTAGCCACCCCCTGCTCCAGGCCCTGGGGGCACTGGGCAGAGGGGTGGCTGGGAAGACAGTGGCTGTGCCCCCACCCCCATGCCAAGATGCTCCCCTGGCACCACCCTGGAAACTCAGAGATAGGAGCACGGTGGCCCTCACAGTGCCTGCCTCCTGGACAGCTCCTCCTCAGGTATTCACTCTGCTCTGGAGAAGTTTCTAGAAGGCTCCCTGGGCCAGGGTCTCTCTTCTGTGGAGTCAGGGACAGAGAGCCTCTCCTGGGTATGGGGGGGCACTTACGTTCTTAAAGCCCCGGTAGAGGGACTGCAGCTCCTTCTTGGTGAACTTGGTCTGTGTCTGCAGCTGGTCCAGCCCTTCCGGCTGGTGGCGCACCGTGGACAGCTCCAGCTCACTGTCACTGCTGTCTGGAAGGGGACACAGACCCAGGAGGGACAGACATGTGGTGTGGGCAGGTGCAGGGCATGGGATGGAAGGGGGAGTCTCTCTGTGTGACTGGCAGGTACAGCGATGCAGGCTGTACAGCGCACGAACAAGGGGCTGAGACCATGTGCATGGTCAGGAAGTTGCTTGTGGGCCTTCCGCTCCCCACTCACCTCATGCTGAGTGTGCCCGCCCCCGGAGTGAGGGGCAGGAGGATCCCTCAACCTTCAAGACCCCACGCTTAGACCACCTCCTCCTTGCAGTCCTCTCGGTGTCCCCAGGAAGACAGACCTCCACGGCCACCAAAATGTGAGCTACAGCTACTCTGGGGGAGGGAGGGCTTCAACTCTTTATTTTTCGTTTTGTGATTTTTTTACACCTCCCTAAGCCATTGAAGAGAAGAGTTCCTTTGGCATGGAATGCATCGCTTTTACTACAAAATAAGACTGTGGACCAAAAGGTATCGAGTGTCCGTACCGTGTCACCTTCCCACCGACAAGGGACACACATTCCCTGCCTTACTGCCATCATCCGGTCTCACCTTGTGGCCTGCGGATCAGAGTCCATCTCTAGCCGCACACCCCATGGGTCTGCCGCCTCGCCCCTGCAGGGGGCGCTCTCTGGCGCAGTCCTGCACCGGTACCCACATGCTCTGCAAAGCCAGGCTCAAAGCCTGGGCAGAGGTGCTCCACACCAGGCCATAGAAGCATTCTGCTCTGTCTCTCTAGTACACACCCCCCCATACACACACACACACACACACACACATACACACGCACACACGCACACACACACAGTCTCCAAGATAACTGCTTCCTTTCCCCCTTTCTTTTGGTGTCCCGTTCAGTTGCTTCCTATCTCGCTAAGCAGAGGGAAACGACCCCAGCCCCTGCCTGTGCACCTACCCCTTCCTGCATGTGGCCCCGACCTCTGCTCTCCAGTGTCTCTGTGGTGAGCTGTCCCTGTCCCTGTCGGAGGCAGCCATGCTCACCCACTCAAAGGTGGGGCTCCAGCAATTCTCCCCACTTTTTTCCTCATCTTTTTCCCCTCTGCTCTGGATCATCCCCATGATCACACAGGCACACTATGAACCCTGGCGATCCTTCGTCAAACCCAGTCCAGGCAAACCCTGTAAGCCAGCAACTCCACCCTGGACAAACACCCCACGGATTCTTGCCCAATTCAGGAGACCTGTACAAGAAGGCTCACCACAATGGCATTTTAGTGGGGGAATTCGAGAGAACCCAGGGACTTATCACAGCAGGATGCACAGGCCAAATATAGAGGGTACACACCAAGGAGAACCACGCTGTGGACTAGAAGCGCACACAGCAACACGGATAGATGCTACAGGTTAGATGTTTCCTGCCAGGCGCTGTGGCACGTGCCTGTAATCCCAGCTACTCATGGGGAAGCTGAGGCAGGAAGACTGCCAGTTCAAAGGCAGCTCGGGCATCAAAAATTTAAAAGGGCAGGAAGCGTTTCTCAGTTGGAGACTATCAACTACAGCAGTGATTGCTAAATGCATAAATACATAAATAAATGTATGTTTCCTTTGATTAAGAGGTAAACTTTTCAGACGAGATGGAAAAAACTCCCCATACCAGTTATATGCTATTTATAAATAGGATACCCTTTATATAAAGACATACACTGATTTTAGAGTAAGAGAGTAGGGAAAGGATAAGAAAGTAGGAAATTTTCTTTCTTTCTTTCTTTCTTTCTTTCTTTCTTTCTTTCTTTCTTTCTTTCTTTCCTTCTTTCTTTCTTCTTTCCTTCTTTCTTTCTTTCTTTCTTTCTTTCTTTCTTTCTTTCTTTCTTTCTTTTCTTTTCTTTTCTTTTCTTTTTTTGAGACAGTGTCTTGCTATGCAGTATACAGGCTGGGCTTGAACTCACTATGTAGCCCAGGCTGGCCTCAAACTTGTGGTGATCCTCCTGCCTCAGCCTCCCAAGTTCTGGGATTATAGGCCTGTACCACCATCCCTGGCTTGGAAATTTCATAATGACACAAAGATTGCTTCATCCAGAAGACCAACTAATCTGAAATACATAGTAACCTATCTGAAATACCTAGTAACAGAGCACTAAAACACCTGAAGCAGAATTCAGAACAAAAGGGATAAACAGATAAACCACAATTGTACTTGAAAATTTTTAGTAAATGACACAAGATATAAAGATTTAGAAACCACTATCAACCAATTTGACCTAATTAATATTTATAGAATACTACATAACAACTACAGAATGCACTTTCTTTTTTCAAGAAGACATTCTGTAGTTACCAAGACAAACTGGCACAAAAGACAGACCCTGACCACAATAGTCATGTGTTAAAGGTAAAAACAACACAATGTTTAGAAATCTCAAACATTGGGAGATTAAACAATACACTTTTAATTAATCCATAGATTAGAGAAGAAAATTTGCAAGGTATATTTTGAATTGTATGATGAAGAAAACATAGCCTATCAAAATTTGGGGGGGGGGTGCAGGTAGAACTGTGCATAGAGGGAACTCAGTTAGAAGTCCTATATCAGAAAAGAAGACAGGTGTAAAACCAAGGACAATTCAGTGTAGAAAAACAAAACAAAACAAAAGCTTTGTGATTTAAGCTTTTTCAGACTCTAGATAAAGCAGAGCAAATTAAAATCAAAGTAAGTAAAAGTGCCAGAGGTGGTAGTACATGCTTGTACTCTTATTATTTTGGGAGGCTGAGGCAGGAGAATCACAAGTTCAACCTCAGCTTGGGGAACTTAGCAAGACACTCTATCAATTTTTTTTTTTTTTTTAAATTTCAAAGGGCTGGTGATATCATTTAACGTGAAGGTCTTAGATTCAATCCTCAGTACAGACAAAAAGTATATAGAAGAAAGGTCATAAAAATAGTAGAAATCATTGAAAGACAAACTTAGAGGAAATTCAATGAAGCCATTAAAAAAACTCAGTAGGCAAGTCATAGACTGGGAAAATTTATCTTCAGTAAACAAATCTGACAAAGGAGTTGTTTCCAGAATACATAATGAACATCTACAAACCAACAATGATAAGACTAATGCCTCCATTTTTTAAATAGGTAAAAGACTAGGACCAAAGAAGCTATATGAATGGTCAAAATACACAAGAAAAAGTGCTTGACAACATCAATCCAAGAAAGGCAAATTATTGAATGCAAAATGCAAAATATCCAATCACTTCTCATTTCAAAAAGACCAACAGCACCAAATGTGGATGAGGATGTGGAGAATCTAGAACACTCATACATTGTTCATGGATGTATAAGATGGTATAACCACTCTGGAGAACTGCTTGGCAGACTCTCATAAAGTTAAAACATACATCTACCTTAGGACCTTATGTACAGTTACTTGCCCCACAAATAAACTACTTAGGTATACATCTAGCAAAAGAGACATATAATCTGTATCCTACAAAAGATGAAAGAAATCACAGAAGATTTAAATGAAGAGACATACTATGTTCATGGATTGGAAGACTTGATGTCATAAAGGTGTTATCTTTATGACATCATTTTATTACTTTATTGATCATTTTATCTCCAAAATGATCGATAGATTTAATACAATTCCTACCAAAAAATCTCAGAAAAAAATTTTATGCACATAAACAGAATTTTCTAAAATTTACATAGACAGGAACTGAAGAGCTGAAATAATTTTGCAAAGGAATAAAGATACTGCTAAAAAAAAAAAAAAAAGCAAACACAGACCATGAGAAAACTGCAAATCACGTATCTGACAAAGGACATCCAGAAGACAGAAGACATGCAGAACTTTGAAAGCTTGGCAGTCAGAAAACAAAGAACTCAATAAATGGGTAAAAGACTTGATCTTAGGGTGGGCCCCAAGGGTCCTGTAAACCTACTTGGGATTCTTATTCTGAGTGGTGTGGATGCAACAGTCGTTTCCAAAGAGCTATAAACACTCAGAACTGTTAGCACCAAAGAGCTCCAGAGACCAGCAGCCAATAAAGACCAGCAGCAGAGACCAACACCCAGCAGAGTCGATCTACAGTGTCTAGCGCAAGCCGGCATCAGGTGGTGAAGGCTGGCTATGGCACTGACCAGCAGCTGGCTGTGCCAACTGCTGGCACCCAGAGTCACCTGGTGTTATCTGATGGCATCAGGACTGCTAGCAGAGCTGCACTTCCAAGCAAAAGAACCCTTGGTTGGCCGGCAACATAAACATACTGTATATACACTTCATGTAAGACCCAGAAATTCTGCTCTTGGCTATTTGCCCAAGTAAAATAAAACTTTGTATACTTTGTGTGATGGAATGTTCAATGAATCTTTAAAATTAAAAACATTATTATAGTAAAAGACACATTGCCATGAATGTGTCAAAACCCTCCCCCTTGCTTTGAACACACTTATCTCATCCTTTCAAATCGGTTTCCAGAACTTTCTAAAGCAGTTCTGGATGTCCTCTTTCCTAAGTCTTTTTGGTTGTGCTGCCACGGATGAATTCATGTCCTGAATCAATACAACATGTTTACCTTTCATGTTTTTTTTTGATACAGGGTCTTACCGTGCAGTTCAGTCTGATCTTAAACTCACTACATAGCCCAGGCTGGACTGAAACTCGCAGCAATCCTCCTGTCTCAGCCTCCTGAATTCTGGAATTACAGATGTGCACCACCACACCTGGCTTCATGCTCATTTTGATTTTGAGAAGAGCCAGAAGTTTCGTGGTGTCAGATCTGGTGAATAAGGTGGGTGAGGACACACTGTCATGTTTTACCAGCCTGCCTTTCTGTTGGATGTCACTCAGCAGCAGCATTGAAAGCAGTTTTGATCACACCTTGTAAAGACCCTCAGGAAAGAGCACTTCCAGACCTGCTTCAGGAAGCAGCATGCATGATGGGTCAGTACGTTTGAAATGAGGAAGTATTCTGAGGGGGATACATGGCAATGTGTCTTTTATGATAATAAATTTTTAAATTTAAACACTCACTGTACATTTCTACTACACAGTCTATTCTCATAATGACATTTAGACAAATGTAACAGCAACTTTATTCATAATTGCCCCAGACTGGAAATAATCCAAACACTGTGCAGCCGGTGAGTGGATACACCATAGTGCATCCCTGCAAAGGATGCCACTCAGCAATAAAAGGGACACATTACTGAAATCTGCAATAACAATAATGAATCTCAAACGCAGTCATTAAGTGAATGAGTCCAGACTCGGGAGTCTAAATAACATATGAATCCATTTACATGAGGTTCTGGAGACGAAAACACCACAGCAAACTAGGGGGAGAAGAGGTTGGTGGCTGCCAGGAGCTGGGGCGAGGGACGGAAAGACAAGGAAAGGGGTGATGCTGGGGGTGTTTTCTGGGGTGGGGTTGCTCTTGATCTTGATTATTGCAGTGGTTCCACGACGATGCATTTGTCAAAACTCATGCAATGGAACCCCCAAAAGGTGAATTTTACATGAAAACTGGAATCGTTATCTATGGGGAAAGGGAGACAATGAGGAATAAAAAGGAAAAAATAAACCAAGAGATATTTCAAGTGGGTCCAGGGTGTTAATACCCTATGAACTAAAGGATATGGCCATTTATTTATTTATTTATTTATTTGTTTTTCTCTGGTGCCGGGAACCGAACTCACGACGTTGCACATGCCAGGCAGGCGCTTTTGCCGCTGAGCTAAATTCCCAGCCCCGGATATGGCCATTTAATCCTCTGCTGTATTTCTTCCATTACAAAACGACTTCCTTGACCTGACTTCCCCTTCAGCCTGTCCCTCATCCGTATCTCCCCATCCTCACTTCCTCTCGAGACTCTCCCCTGGCCTCACCCCACTCCACGCAAACCACTCCCCAGAGGGTCCTCGGTGACCTGCGTGCTGCTAAGCTTGGGGATGGTACAGTGATCTCTGACTACCACATCTCACGTAAGCAGCCTGTAAGGAGGACAATCACCCAGCCATCTCACTTCTTAAGGTAGAAGCAGTCAAAGGTTGGCTGACTGAACCCAAATGTATTTTTTTAAAGTACACGATGATCAAAAAGTCTTTACCTGGAAGACTATAAGAACGGGAAACCGTATGAAAGTGTTGATACACAAAAGCAATTGATGAGCATTTGCATCTGCTTACAATAAAATAGAAAAACAAGAACTCTCAGTGAACTAGGGGTTAAAGGGAAACTCCTTAGCTTGATTTAGTTTATACTGCAAATCATATATTTATAAAATTTACAGAAAAAGATTTAGCGGCAAAAGCTCTGATACGTTCTCTTTAAGATCTGAGATTAGACAAGATTGGCTACAGCCACCACTAATCAAGGCCCTGCCGGTGCTATAAAGAAATTTAGAAAATGAAATAATGTTAGGAATTGGGAAGCAAGCTGGCCACAGTGACACATGTCTGTAATCCCAGCACTGGGGGAAGCTGAGGCAGGAGGATTGCAAGTGCTAGTCCAACTCAGGCAACTTAGTGAGAACCTGCCTCATAATTAGATAAAAAAGTAAATAAATACATAAATAAATACAAAAAGGGGTGTGGCCATAGCTCAGGTAGAACACACTTGAGTTCAAACTCTAAAACCTGCTCCCCCCCACATAAAGAAGTGCATATGCAAAAGAATTGGGAAAGGATAAAATAAACATTAATTTAGATGATATGGGCCCCACAGGGACCAAACTAATCGAGACATGAAAGTTCAGGAAGGTTCTCAGATACCAGATTAATTTATGAAAAATCAATAGCAAATCTCTAGACTTCTGGAAATTACAATAAAAAATAACAGGATAACACATACCAGCAATAAAAGTAAAATGTATCTAAGTATTAGAACATAAATCTAGATTCCTTCCTTTCAGCACAGAGCAAAGCTGGGTCCAGGTGAATTTGAGCTCCAGTGGGAAAGGTGCACACGAGTTAAAATAAAATGCAAAGGGTCTCTTGTTAGCCTAGAGGTATAGCAAGACTTCTTTTTCTTTTTTGCGGTTTGGGGAATGAACCCTAGGGCCTTTGCACTGAGCTGTATCCCCAGCCCTTTCTCAGTTTTTATTTTGGGACCAGGTCTCACTAAAGTGCTAAATTGCCCAAGTTGGGTTTAAATTTCTGACCCTCCTGCCTCAGCCTCCCAGAATGCTGGAATTACAGGCTTGCACCACCATACCTGCCTAGATTTCTGTGAAGGAAAACCCTGATAAATTCAGTTACATCAAAAATGAAGGATTTCTATTCAACAAAAGGAGGAGCTGGACTGAGAAGAGTGCGACAATGTCCAGAACCAACGCCAGAGCCGGAATCCAAAAATGAATCCGTGAAGGAGGGCTCCATGTCAACAGTTAACCGGAAAAGGCAAATTACATTCAGAGTGGAACATCTCCTAAACTGGCAAGAAATAATAACAATGAACAAAGCAGTCTGACAATGCCAAGTTCAGTGGTAATTCTTAAATGTTCCTACAGATGTGCAAACCTTATTTTCATTTTTCATACTCATGTTGCATAAGTTGTATAAAACTAACACTCACTTTGTATAAAATTAACACAGGTCTAGGAACCAGGACTCTTCTCCTAGGTAAATATGCTAAACTCAAGTGTCTAGGAGATACATACAAAAACAGTCATTAGCTGGGTGTGGTGGTGCATGCCTGTAATTCCAGCACTCGGGAGGCTGAGGCAGGAAGTTCGAGACCAGCCAGGGCTACAGAGTGAGCTCAAGGTCAGCCTGAACTGCATAGCGAGACCCTGTCTCAAAAAGACAAAAAACAAAAACAAAAAACCCCCAATCATTGGAGAACTCTTTATAATCACCATAGTCTGAATCAACTAAAGGTCCATTGACAAGAGAGAAGGTAAATATATTGCAGAATATGTACCCAGTGAAATATTATATAGCAGTGAACAATGGATTAACTGTAATAACACACCTCAAAATGAATAGGTCTCAGAAACATACTGTTGAATGAAAATCTAGACCTAGGAAACAAGCATGATTCCACTTTTTAAAATAAAGGTCAAAGCCAAGAATAATGCAACAGTAGATTTGTAGGAACACAGAAGAGATAAAATCATAATAAAAGTCAAGGAATGACAAATATAAAATCTTGCCATGGTGACCCCTGCAGGGTGGGATAGGGAGGGAAAGGTTCTTTGCAAGTCACATGTTACATGTAGATGGTATGTTTGTGTTTAGGAGAAGTTGACTGAAATGTGTAAAATTTCATTTTGGGATGGGGAGCAATCACCCTATATCAGTGGCTCAGAAAACAAGCAAAGGACAGAAATTCCCAGAGAAACGATCAATGGGGCCATTGGGAGCTCTACATTTGAGTGTCCCCTGAAGGTCTCTACATAAGGCTTGGTCCCAAGATGGAGTTGAAAGGTGCTATGGACTTTCAGAGGTGGCACCTTGTGAGGGCTCCCTGGGTAACTGGGCTGTGTCATCCAAGGGGACAGTGGGACCCTGCCTGCCTGGCTGTCTCTGCTTCCCGGCTTGAGATGCGACTGCCTGCAATGACACATCTCACCATGACGTTTGTGCCACCCTCATGGAGGCCCAGATCCGTGGGGCACATGACCCTGGTCTTGAACCTCTGCAAACTGTGAGCCAAAGTAAATCTCTCTGCTTCCTTTGTACTGGTGTTGAGTATTTTGTTATCGTGATGCAGAGACAGTTAACACAGTAATTAAGGTGAAGTGAGGTCACCTGGACGGGGCCGTAATCCTATAGGACCAGTGGCCTTAGAGAGAGGGGAGAAGGGAAGTGGAGCAAGAAGACAGCCACTCGAGAGCCAAGCAGAGTCCTCGACCAGATCCCACTCTGCCAGCACCCTGAGCAAGCTAAGACGGGTGACTGTGGGCCTCTCCCTGTCTTCAGGGACATCAGCAGGACCCAGCCTGCCCCAAGCCACATCCAGCCCCAGGCACCTGCTGGCTTGATGACCACGGCTCTGGGCAGAGCCCACAGGCTGACCTGGCCCTGCCACTCCCTGCGGCTTACATCTGTGGGCACGGAGAGGCGGCAGAGCCAGAGAGAGGTGATATTTCAAGATGCAGCCCGTGACAGCAGAGGGGTAAAGGTGAGCCAAGTGTAGGTGGGTACGGAAGCCACTGAAGAGACCAAACTGGGGAAAGGTTTTCTGATCGCCATTCCAGAACGGCCACCATGACAGCAGGCACCACAGTGAAGCAACGAGGAGAACGGGACGAAGGGGACCTGCAGGAGACGCCACAGACCCCAGCCACTGAGGACCAGGAGGGGAAGGTAGCGCTGCCTGCAGGAACTCCGTTTGTCATCTACTGTTCCTCGGGACCCGGCGCTGTACATTTCAGTGCCAACTTATAGAGACTGCCCTGAGCACATCCATGACATCTTCATGCCCCCTCCGTCTCTGCTACAGGTCCCTGGCTTCGCCCTCCTGCCCCTGCTCCAGGACTGGTGATCCTGGGACACCCCCATCCCCGTCAAGGCACCCGTTGACTTGGGCAGCGATGGTGTTAATCTCCAACAAGCACTTTGCAGAAGCACACACTGCCCTTGACATTTCAAAGTTCAGTGTCCCAAACCTGTACAGGACGCCAGCAGATTACAGCCAGGCTTTCTTCCCAGCAAACACAAGTCCTGCTCCAGTCCCTGTCCTGGACTCCTCGTTGCCCCCACTGTGCATCACCCATCCTTCATTCAGTGAGCGGGGCATGGGGCTCTCTGGGACCCACTCAATGGTGGGCCCAGCCGGGCCTCTCCGGGCCACTACTGACACTTCAGGACAGCTGTCCTGCAGGCCACCCGTGGAGGAGAGAGCGAAAATGACAGCAAGGCTCCCTCAAAACCTCCGCTTGAGCCCATCGCCTGCTAGCCATCACCCGTCCTTCTTGCCCTGGTGTCAGAGCTCTGCCCGCTCTTCCTGACCCTGGTGTCCTTGAGGACACACTGCTCACCGTTCCCCTAACCCTCGCCACACAGCTGCTGGCACCACAGCCTCCAGGACACTGTGTGCTACTGTGCCTGGCCAGGTGCACACATAGACGCCCGGGGCAGGTGGAGCTGGCCGTGCCAACCCACAGGCTAGCTGCCGCTCGTGGCCCAGCGAGGCAGGGGCACCAGATTGTGACTGGATGTGCCACTACGAGATCACCACGGGAAAATCAGGGACTTCTTACGCCAAAGCTGCCGTTCAATGCCCAGTGTAACTTAATTTCCGGTGGGAGCCTCACCATCCTTGCAGTCTTGGGAGGGCCCTCGGAAGGCCACAGTGTGCCCCTGTGATAGTAACATAGTGTCACACCCCTCCTAAGTGGGGAGGAAGGCTGCAGGTGGCTTTACAGAACCCAAATCAGGCCCTGGGGACCAGAAAGCAGCCCTCACAGTGAGGGGCCCAGCCTCAGGGACCCAAGCTTGGCACCCACGGGGGCCTCCAGGTGACGGGTCACGAGGGCTCAGGGGCAGAAGCAGCAGGTGTGAAATGGGGCTTCCCGCATGCCAGGCTGGCGGGTCTCAGTCCTCACTTGGACTCCACTGGTCAGGTGACTCCTAGACCCTGGAGTCTCACAGCGGGGTCCCAGGGCTCCTGGGAGTGAGGGGAGGCTGTGGGGCCGGACGCCCCATTGAGCAGAGCAGGACCTGTACATGAGACCTCCGTGTTCATCGGCTCCCTGGCATCGGGCAAAATGCCGGTGATCAGCAAGCTCCCAGGGGGAGCTCACTTGGGCTCCGAGTTCAGAGCTCTGAGGCTATGATCTTGGGGCCCTCAGGGGCTCGGTACTTCATGGTGGAGGCCAGTTCACCTCAAAGTGGCCGGGAAGTCAAAAGAGAGGGAGAAAGACGTCAGGGTCCCAGTACCCACTTCCAGGGCAGCGCCCCAAAGACCTAACTTCCTCTCTCAAGGCCCTGCCTCAAGGTTGCACCTCCCAATTGTGCCCCAGGCTGGGGACTGAGCCATCAGCACGGGGCTTGGGGGACATTCCAGATGAAACACCACCAGTTTCCTCTGAGAATCGGCAGCTAACCTGGCTGCAAGCCACTGCCTGTGTTAAAATGTGCGGGGGACACTGGAATCACTACCCGAGCTCCAGGACTAGCCCAGCACCAGGCTGCAGGAGCCCCAGGGAACTTAGTTTACAAATGATGGCGGATCCCGCTGTGGAGAAGGGCACCCAGGACACTCAGAACATCACACTGGAGTCTTAGTCCACGTCCTGTCGCTATAACAAAGTGCGTGTGCCTGGGTCCTTTACAAAGACAAGAGGTTTACTGGGCTCACGGTTCCACTGCCCAATGCCGGTGTAGGGTCCCCCAGATGCAGTACAACATGATGGAGACGCAGAAAGAGACTGGCTGCATGTGGAAGTGATCACATGGTGAGACAGGAGGCCAGAGGGATCCAGTAGCAGGTCTGCTCTTTTGATGGCAGCCCACTCTTGTGGGAACTAACGGGTCCCCAAAGAAGCGCATTAACCCCTTCCAAGTGCAGCACCCCCACCATCTAGCCATCTCCCCCTACGCCCCATCTTCAAGGTCCTACCACCTCCACTGTGGGCCAGGCCTACACATTCCCATCCTGGGCACTGCCAGCTCCTGCCACACCTTGCCCATCTGTTATGGTTGCCCACCTGTTCACCTCACAGCCTGGACTCCCAGCCCCACCCTAGCTGCAGTGACCCTGCCCTCACAGCGCACCTTCCCTGTGGGCAAGGTTCCCAACTACCTGTGGTCTTCCTGGCTTCACCCTGCCTGGCATATCCACGCCTGCCTGATGGGCCCCAAAAAGTATGCACTGATGGTGACATGTGGTTTACATTTTCCTCCATGCTACCACTCAGATGTGGCTTGAATGTGTCCCCCAAGGCTGCATGTGTTGAAATTTAGTTCCCATTTTGGGATGTTAAGAGGGTGGGAACTTATGCCACCTACAGTGTTCACAGGTGAGGCCTCTGATTCGGGTTAGACACCATCATCAGTGTGAAGCCTCCAGGTCTGAACCGTAGCAGCTTTAAAAGAAGAAAGGTGGATGCAGTGGTGCCTGCCTGCAATCCCCGCACCTCCGGGACCAAAACAAACCTCCTTTAACTCACTCTCTCTATGGCACTGTGTCACTAGCAACAGCGAACTGACTAATGCACTCAACCCTTGCCACTTGCCAGGCTTAAATGTGTGCTAGGACACACCCCCTGCCCCAGAAAGAATCTGGCCCTTCCCCGCCGGGAGGCATGGCCCCTAACACTCCAACCCCTGTGAGCCACGGTGGGACCCGGGGCCCGGGGCCAGAGTGCCAGGGTTAGGAGCAGATGCCTTGGAATCCAACAATTAGAGACTTGACAGGCTGCAGAGACGGGGCCTCCAGTAGGATGCCCATGCAGGGCAGCCGTCCCTCCCGGACAGGTCTTGCTAGAAATTGGAATGACCATGTAAGGCTTGACGCCTGCTGGAGGGTCAGAGCCTCGGGTCCGGCAGCCTCCCAGTGCTGTGTCCCAGAGACATGTCAATGGCCAGGACACTTCTCCAGACCGCGCTGCTCCACCTTTTCCATATTCCACTTGGATTTCTTAAAACAGCAACTGTGCTAAGCACAAGAATGGCTGCCCCAAGACGCCCACATCCCGGTCCCTGGAACCTGTGTATCCGGCCACACGGCAAAAGCATACCAAGATCGCCGGGGGACCGCACTACAGGGAAGGGTGCCGGTGGTCCAGGTGGGTCCAGTGTAATGACAGGGGTCCTTGGAAGTGGCAGAGGCCATCGGACGGGGAACAGATGAGGGCTCAGGCCGGCACTGCAGCATGAGACTGAGGAAGGGGTAACAGCTATGGGAAGGTCTTGAGAGGCCGGCAGAGGTGAGGAGTGGATTCTTCCCGGGCCCTCAAGCCTTCCCAGGCCCTCCTGCTCCTGCCCTTCCCTACCACCCCATGAGATCCTACAGGTTCTGCTCCACAGAAGCGCAGGTCAATCCATCTGCCATGGTTTAGGTACTGCGTTTGTGATCGGAAACGAACACATCCCGGCTCAGCAGCTCCAAGTGGAATCACCGAGCACCCCGCACACTTGCGCCCCGCCCCGTCTTCCTCCCCCACCAGGTGCCCACAGTCTTCCTCTAGCCACTCTCCCTCCCTTTCCTTGGAGACAGGTCTGGAGTCGGCCCCCTTTTGCCCCGCTCTCCTGGACGGCCGCAGATGCCTCTAGTGGGACTTCTCTCTACCACAGGACAAGAATCCTATCCTGTTCAAATTTATCTCCGCTGCTCCACCTGGAACCTTTCAATGGCTCTGGATTCTCTTAGCATAAAAGCCAGTGTCTTAGAGAGGGAGTTATGGCACCCTGCTGTAACTTCAGCCCTCTGGGAAGCTGAGGCAGGAGGATCGAAAGTTTGAGCCCAGTGTGAGCAATTTAACTTAGCGAGACCCTGTTCAAAATATGAATGAATGAATGAAAGGGACTGGAGGTGTAGCTCAGTGTGAACACCTTTTAGGAGGGTCATGCCTGGACAGAGCAGTGGTCACCAAGCTTGGGCACCCAAGTGTGGTGCGTTTGGGTAAGAGTCAGCTGCAGAGGTGGGTGGGACCTGAAGACATGTGGGGGACGCTGACCCTGCTGCACCAGGGAACACACTCTGAGAACCTCTGTCCGGGAAGGGTTCTCAGCCCTGCCTGCTCCAAGGAGTCTCCTGATCCCAGGACCTGCTGGGGACAGCACAGCAGGTATGTCTGAAGCTGGCCAGGCGATCAGAGCGAGCAGGGCCACTGAGAACCAGGGCCCTCCCCACCTGGCTGCCCTCTCACCACGTCCCCTGCTGCAGCTCTGCACTTACTCTGTACCAGCCACTCGTCCCCCTCAACACACACCCACCTCCCGGCCCCCTCAGGGGGCTCTCCATGCCCACATGGCTAGGATGCAGCTGCGGGCTCCTGGGCAAGAGCAGGAGAAGCCGGGGTGTTCCTTCCTCCTCCACAAGACTCCCCTCACCCTGTTTCCCTACATCCTCCCGAGCTCTGCCTGGTGCCAGGCAGACTCCAGGCGCAGGGCACCACTGTGGGCAGGACAGCCCCTGCGCCCACACGCTTGGCATCTGGCGGACAGACCACAATCTGACAAAGAGACCAAGACGTCCACTGCCTGACATGGCACGGCGGTGGGGACCAGGCTGGGGCACTCAGGTGCTGGGCCCCCACCCCAGCCGTGGCGAGGCTCAGCGAGGAGGCTCAGGGACCAGCTGCGGGCCTTTTGGGAACACAACGCCCCAGCAGAATGGTGTTTCACCTCTCCAGGGAAGACGCCCACCCTGCAAAGCTGCCCTCAGCTCGGGCCTTCGTGGGCCTCCTGCGCCCGTGGCTGACTCTCAATATCAGGGCCATCAGAGAAGAGTCAGCCCTTGGCCCAGTCCCACAAGGTGCAGGTCCCAAAGCCCAGACGGGTCCCCGGGTGGCACTCTGAGGTGTCCCATGGGCACCAGGCTGGTAACTGTGGCCCCTTACAGAGAACCCCGGAGATGCAGAGGGCAAGAGACACGCCCAGCTGCATGTGTCCTGGGGCACCGGGATCAGCTCACACCCATGGTGCTGGGACAGCCGGGACTCTTGCAGCTTCTGACAGTGTGCGGACATTCCACAGAGTATCTAGAACTCCTCCTTGACCTAAGCAGGGGTCAGCTGGCTCCTTGCTGGTTACTAGTGACAACAATGGCTCACAAAGTCTGCATGTTCTTTACCCACCAAGCAGTGCTGGGGGCCACTAAAGCCCCATGGACTGGTTAAAGTCTGCCACAGTCCCACTTTACAGATGGGGTATTATTAGCCCCACTTTACAGATGGTGCCACTGAGGCTCAGCATGGTCAAAAGCTTTCAGAGCCCGTTACTGAGCTGACAGGGTCCCATCTCTGCCCTGGCATCTTGGGCTCTGTCCTCCCCCCACTGCTTCAAGACCCCAGATCTCCACAGGGCGCAAGAGAGCACATATACCAGCATAGAGAAACTCTTCAGAGCCGGAGTGGGGTTTTGGCAGCTAGGACAAACTATCTGCTGTCTTCTACGTGCTACTCACTTTGTAAGGAAACCCCTCTACCCGTAAATGGCAAAGGGAAACTTCAGACTGCTCCAGGCCTGTCAGCCACGGGTTCAGACCGGAGGTTTTGGGAGCTAAGTGCAGCCAGGCGGGCTGTGGTCCTGGTGCCTGGTCCTTGGTGGCCCCAGGAGGGCCTGGGAAAAGGAAGTGCATTGGAGAAGCCACGGCCTCCCTGGGGACCCCTACCTCCACGCCCACCTCCGGCTCCAGGAGGGTGAAAGATGGGAAGGGACAGGGGACACACAGCCTGCGAGAGGCAGTGTCCGTGGGGGCCCAGCCGGGGAACGCGTCCCTCCCCATCCCTGACCCAGTCCCATGTGCCTGTCTAGGGCTTCCCACTGCTCACTGTTGCAGAGTCGCCCCCAGGTGCAGCTCTGACAACTTTCCTCACCAGCTAAACCCTGAAGCTCACAGAGGCAGCTAGGGAGCCACTCTGACGCATCCCTTCTCCCTGGGCCTCATGGACTCCCTCAGAAAAGGGGTGTGACAGCCTGATGGCTTCTCAGGGGCCTGTTGCCACGGACTTCAGGAAGGGAGCCAGCCACAGGCTCTGGAGCAGAACAAGGGAGGGCTGTGCTTCCTAGCCCTATGCCCCTCCCGACGCTGGCAGGAGATGGGCTCATCCTCGTGCCCAGGGGGCTGCTGGGCACCTCGGAGGCAGGGTCAGTCACCTTCCCCTGGCCCTCTGGGTTCCAGTCCCAGGAGCTGGAGCGTGGCAAGGTCAGCAGGGTGCTGAGGCAGGCAAGGTTCCCGCCTCCCCTGCAGGGCCGGGAGCGCCTTTCCCACCACGCAGAGGTGCAGGGCTGCACCTGCATCTTGGGGACAGGGAGGAGGAGGGGCAGTTGCATGCCTGGTGTCATCGTCCCCGGAGAACCAGGACCGCAGGGCCTCCTCCGAGCATGGGGCCTACCAATGGGCTGGGAAGCAGCTCAGGGGCTCCTTCAGAGGTCCCGGCAGGCCTTCAGAGTCTGGTTTAAGAGTAGGTTTGTCTCCTCGGTTAATATTTCATTGGGGCGGATATGTGGCTCCTGCAGATTTATCTACTGATCCCATAGGCCTGAGGAGATGCAACTGGACACCCGATCACGCAACAGAGCTCTCTAGTCTCTTGCGGCTGCCCTGCGCCTCGAACTGAGTGAGGGTCCTCCTGTCGGCTTCACCCTGCGCCACCTCCTGCCACAGGGCCGGGAGGCCGGGACCTGCAGGCTAGGACAGCCAGGGAGGGATGCGGGCTCACGGTGTGCCCGCGGGGGACCCGCGGGGGACGGCTCCTCAGAGCTGAGCCCTCTCTGCCTCCTTAGTCCCAGGCCCAGGTCCCCCCGCCGCCGAGAAGGGGCCGAAATGCTCAGCTTGCCCCCAGCCGTTCCTCGCGGGGTCCCCCAGGGCGCGGGCTCAGCTCCCTCCACAGAGACCGCGGGCCCCGCGCAGGGCAGCCGAGGGTCGGTGGCCGCACGTTACCTTCCATGGACATGGGCTCCAGGATGCCGAACTGCTTGAGGACGGCGATGAACAGCAGCACCACCACGGCCATGGCGCACAGCTCCATGCCCTGGATGCCCATGGCGCCCGGGGATGCTGGGGCCGGGGCGCACCCCTCTCCTGTGCGC
>NW_004955470.1:3452335-3586251 GCF_000276665.1 Chinchilla lanigera | reverse complement strand
GGTGCCCCGGAGGATGGGCGCGCGACGGCGCTCTCTGCCTCGAGTCGGGGCTGCGCTGCGCACCGGGAGGGGAGCTGAGCCCGGCCACCCCGCCCCACCCCCGGCGGGGTTGGCCCGCCGCGGCTCCGGGAAGCCTGCACCCTCGGGGCTACTTCCCGCAACCTCAGCCTTCGGCTGGAGTTGGAACTTGGCCCTGGTCTGGCCCCCATTAAAAGCGGAAAAGTTGGTATCCAAAGTTCTCTAGTTCTGGAAACCTACGTGCGCCCCAGGCTTTAGGAGCAAGCGCGCGCTGGCTGTAGCACGGAAGTCTACGGAGCTGAGTGCAAGTCCTAACTTCGTCGCGCGACCTTGGCCGCCTCACCGACTTGCAACCTCCTTCCTCCCCGTGAAGGACGGGTCTGCCTTTCCGGCTGCGGGGAACTGCTAAGCGGCTGCAGAGTGCTAGGCGCGGGCAGGGCAAGGGCATGCTAATTAGTTTGTGGATGGCCTCCTTCCGGCGGGCGGCAGGAGGTAGAGCTAGGGAAGCCGCTGACCTGGAGGAGAGAGCTGGGGTGTGGCAGGGCGGAGCCCCGGCGCCTTCGCGCAGTGAAGCCGCGGGGGCCTGGAGGGCGGGAGCCGAGACTCTCCGCTGCCTCCCAGCGGCGCCGCGCCGCATTGTCCTCGCCGGCCCGGGATTTAAGAGCTAGGAGGAAAGGTGCCCGCTCCAGGCCTGTTCTTGTGAGCTTTTTTGCACTTATGGCCTGAACAATCGCAGCAGCCATTTACCGAGCCCGCTACCCACTCGACCACGCATTCAACACACATTGAGCACGTGCTCGGTCCCAGGCGCAGAGCTGGGGCCCAGGTGGGATGGAGGGCTGCAGCGTGTGGCTGACGGACTCTCCTGCAGCATGCACATCTGGCCCAGCCTTGGGTGACCTTGTGTCCCCAAAGGGCGGTGCGCACACCTTTTCCCCCATTTGACAGCTGAGGAAACAAACCCAGAGAGTGAATTAGCCAAGGGGCACGAGTAAATCTCAGGCTGGGGACCCCGGGGCTTTCCCACGATACCCAGCTATTCCCAGTGGATCCTGACATGGAAAGGAGGCCTGCAGTCCAACCTCGTATTTCACATATCTGGTCATGGGTCTGAGTCTGGGGGATGTTTTTAAAGACTATAAACGCGCAGCTCTTATTTCAGTTAATCACTGAATAACCACTGACTAAAGTCAGAGGTCTAAACAGAGAGACTAAGGATCGCTGTGGGAACACCTGGCTTTGTAGAATGTTTGAAAGTCTGGGAAGATTAAAGCGTCTGCTGCAATAGCCTGACTTAGGGCATAGAAGTACATAAGCTCTCCAAGCCTCAGTGTCCCCATCCATAAAATGGGGGTGATAATCAACTTCCCCTGGGGTTTGTCAGGGATTAAATGAGACAAGGTTGGTGTGTGGCAGAGGTCTGGTAGCCCGTTGTGCACCGTCAGAGCTCTACTGTGCAGGGTGACACGTGTGCCAGGTAATGTAGACACCTGAGGCTGCAAAGGAAGCTTTCTTGAGGGTCCTTCTGAGGTTGGCGCCTACCCCTGTTCCGCTGCCTCAGTTTCCCTTGTGCCCCTGACCATTGTCCCAGTTCCCAGTGAAAGCTTCAATGGCTGCCCATAAACACCAAGCTATAAACAAGACATCGATCCCCAGGCTGTGTGGTGTAAAATATTAACGATGCCTAAGTGGGTACCAGGCCCGGGAGCAGAATGTCCGCACAGTATTAGCAGCCTGGGCTATGGGCCTAATGGATGGGCAGCGACTCCCCTGCTCCCTCCTCGCTTGGGGCCTGTCAGCTCTGGGGCCAATCCAGATCCACTGAGGCTGCGCTGATGGTCCTGTCACCTCCCCTTCCTCAGGACCTAGAGAAGGAAGACGCCGGGCAAGCCCACAAGGCCCGAGTGTCTCCCCAGCGGCCAAGTACCAGGCCAGGCCCCTCCCCCCACCCGCAAGCACTCACTCTTCCCACACCCCCAAGTGCCTGCGTGCTGCAGTGGGCTGGGAGTGGTGGCCCTCGTTGTCTTGGGGAAGGTACAGGCTCGGGCTTGTATGCAAAGAAATCTCTGCTCTGCAGGGCGATAAGGGATGCCTCAGAGGTGGGGACGAAATGGGGGCAATGTGGAGGTGATCAGGGAAGGCTGGGGGGTGCCCTCCTTGGAAGACGGCAGCGTGTCTGGGCAGCCCTGCATCCTGGTCTAGTTTAGGAAGTTGTCCAAGAAAGCTGCTTTGGGCCGGGTGGCAGGCACTCCAAGCCTCAGCAAGCCCTGCACCTGAGGTCACACTCTCCTTCATAAAGCTGTCACCCAGCGCCACCTCCAGGAAGCCCATCCGTCTTACAGCAGCCCGGCTTGGCCGTCCCCAACTCCCCAGGCCTCCACTGCCTGTGGCTCTGCACTTGAGGCGTCTGCCCCATCTCCCCGCTTTTCACCCTGTGCGCCTCTTACTTCTCGCTACAGCTTGGCTGTCAGTCCCCAGAGCTGGGACCCTGTCAATTTGACGGACACTCACTGCTTTCCTGCTGTGCTACATGCTGCTCCAGGCCACCAGCTGCCTTGCGATCGGAGGGCTGGACACACGCAGTTTCCCGGTCTGGCTCCAGCCCTCCTGGGGGTGGAGGAGCAGGCCTCCCTTGGTTCTAGCACATTCTGCTGGGCAAAGCGGGCAGTGAACTTATCTATCCTTCTCATATTTCATAGACACCAGACAAAAATGCCCAGGACTGGAATTCCACTCTCCAAAGAAACGCCTGCAGGCACCTCCAGTGGCTGTCCCCAGGTGCCCCAAACCCAGCGCACCAAAGCTGCCTCCCCGTCTTCCCCTAAGCTTGAGCCTCCTCCGGTGGCTCAGACCCAAACCCTAGCCCTCACCCTGGAACTCGCCTGCCCTCCTGTCTGCCCAGGCTGCCACCCGGCACTGGCCCTGTGCCTGCTCGTCCGCTCCTGCTGCCCGCCACAGCCCCACCACACCCGCGCCTCTCTCCCGGGCCCCCGACCTCAGGCCAACACCCAGCTGCCTCAGCTGCTGTCCTCCGCCCTTCCCTTCTCTGTGCAGCAGCCCGGGGGACGTTCCATCTCTCCCCGTGGAAAGCCTCCGGGTGCTCTGTGGTGGTGACTGTACCCCAGTGTCCTTGGTAGAGCCCCCTGCCCTGAGGCAGCCTCAGGCAGTGACTTTGGAGATTTGGGAATGCGACCCATCAGTCCATATCAGTTCCCACTCCCAACCACTCTTTCCCACTCCCAACCACTCCTCCCCTCCACAGCTACTCCATGGGCTGGGGAATGGGCATTGGGTAGAGCCAGGACAATGGGCCGAGCTGGAGAGCTCTGGGGGCTATGTGGCCACCCTGCCCCAGGTGGGAAGAGCAAGCCTGGGAACACAGCCCCCTAGCTCCTGCAGGAGGAAAAAGTGGGGAGAAAGAGACCAATTCTAGTTGGCTATGATATGCGCCTGGATCCTGCTGTGCCTGATGACACATCTAAAGCTCTATCATTCAGTTGCATGAACCAATAAATCCTCCTACGGTTGTTAAACTAGTGTAATTAGGTTGCTCTCCTCAAACCAAGCGAGTCCTAATTAATCCTAATTAACGCATTCCCTATTATCCATAGAAGAAAAACCAAAAGAAAAAAAAGGCACAGTATACAAGTTGCTAACTTCTACCAAGTACTTACTACAAGCCAGGATTTTTTTTTTTTTCTTTTAGTACTGGCGATTGAACCCAAGGCCTTACATCTCGGCTCTTTTTATTTTTTATTTTGAAACGGGATCTTACTAAGTTGCCCAGACTGAGCTCGAACTTGCACTCCAACTGCCTCAGCTTCCCAGAGTGCAGGGACTATAGGCCTGCACCACCATGCCCAGCCTGTACCAGGTATTTCAATAAAACTCCATCTCACTTGTTCCTCACAGGACTCGGTAAGAGGAAAAACTTGAAGCCCAGCATGGTGAATGCTCTGCCTAGGGGCACACAGGGTCAGGAATGGAGTTCCAGCCGTCCAGCTCCAGGGTCTGGGACTCCAATTCCTCGTGGCCCTGTGCCCCAACCCTGTGTGACCGGCCCTTCTCTGTCCTTCTTGCTCACATGCCCCAGCCACCCTGGCATCCGGGAGCCCAGCACTGCCCACCTCGGGCTTCACGTTCTGCTGTTCTGGGAGTCGTAATCCCTGCCCACCAGCAGCTGTTCCTACAGGGGCTTTGAGTCTCAGGTGTCCGCCAGTGTCCGCCCTTCCCCTCTACGCCTGGCACTACATGAGCCCACTATGTACTGTGGCCACCGATGTCCCTGCTCTCCCAGGTGCTGCAGCTCCCGAAGGGCTGGGGGTCACCTGCCCCATAAAAGCATTTGTCCCAAGTCACAGGATGCTTTTTCCTCAGTATTGCAGTTGAGGCTGCCCTGCTGTCATGGCAAGACCGGGGCGGGGTGGGCTCCGGGGGTGCAGAGTTGAGCCCCAACTCCACACCCAGCCGTCTTGAGCTTGGCTGCAGCACAGCGCCTCCCCACGCTTCCTCTCCCCCTTGGGAGACGGAGTCCCTGGGTGACAGTTCTCTGCCTGTCCCACAGTGCTCTGTGAATGTGAAGGTGTCTCAAAGGACCTTGTTGCTGGAGGAACTTCCGAGCCAAGGAAGTGACACACAGGGTCCAGCTCTCCTCCCCTGTGTCATTGCCTGAGATTCCCGTCTGATCACACAGACCTAAAGGGGCCACACAGAGCCCGTCCGCACGATCTCTGCCCCAGCCCAAATTCCAATGAAATCCAGAGCCTTGTGGCTACAGGCAGGGGAAAGCTCCCATTCCTTTGCAAATGCTCCATACACACAGGAAGCCCAGCAGCAGGGTGGTCCAGGGGAAGCAGTTTAGATGCCACAGAACCATCAAGGACCTGAGTTCTTGCATCTGTCTACACTGCCAGTCTCAGAGACTCTGCCATATAAACAGCCTGCTCTCCTCATGATCACAAGATGGATGCCTAACTTCAGACATCACATCCCGATACGACCATGGCTAGGGGGAAAGCCCCTCATGTTTAATTGGCTAGAATTTTGACATATGTGTAAATGAATCACTGGCAAGGAGAATGGGGTCATTATGGTAGCTCTCCACCCAAACCTACTCTTTCTTTTGCAGTAAGAAGCCTTAGCCAGGCGGGTAGCTGCCTGGTAGGAATTCCATTTCCCAGACCTCAGCTCCCTACCAAGGCTGCTTGGATCGGCATCTCCCATTTGTCTGGAATGCTCACCTGAGCTGTTAAGGGAGAAGAGTGAACTTTTTAACAAGTGCCTTAAGAGCTGAGATCAGGTGTGAACGCTCAATTTGAAAACAGCTGTGGCAAGGGAGGTAGCGACGCAGATACCAAAGCTTCATCAAGGGCCCGAAAAGCAAATTACTTTTGGAACGAACGAAAAGAATAAGACTGTTGCAAAGAGCAGTTTTCAAAGAATTCTCACCCAAGCAGTAGTTGAACAGAGGTGGGCACGGGTGGGTAGGGTGACGGGTTCAGAAGGAAGCCAAGGAATACAGCAGGACTTCAGATCCTCAAAAGGACTCGGGCAGTGGTTATAGAAGTGGAACCAACTGGAATTAAGGGGAGGGGAAGCTCAAGAGTGCTGTGGTCAAAACCAGAAGCCAGGCATCGGGAGCCTGTGGCTGTAACTTGTCTGAGACCTTCCAACTTGCGCTAGTGGAAATCTGGGTCATGTTCCCCAGCACCTACTCCAAATGTGGCCAAGCAGGAGACGGACGAGGGTGGCTGTCCAGGTTCCAAGACTGGGATTGCGGGGGACAGCGGAAAGGTGTCCCAGAGAACAGAACAGAGGTGGCCAGCTGAGTGTCCCCATCCCACTGCCAGGGACCCCAGGATGGCAAATCCACCTGTCCCCTGGATTCAGAATGAGAGTTGTTGTAGTAAGTTTGAGTTGTGAGTGGTGCAGTGCACGCTCCAAATCTGTTGGATTCCCGAGTTTTGGTTGGCAAGGAATGAGAATTTAGGAGAGAAAAGAGGGAAACTTTTATCTGAACCCGCTCAGTTCCTGAGTGTGGATAGGGAGCGTTCCAACAGCAGTGATACTTAGTCACGCTGGTATCCCTGTCTGCTGTGTTTCCCATTCCTCCTTTGTCTCTTGTATCAGTCAGGTTTCGCTTTGCTGGGGCCCAATGGCCAGCACTCATAATTTAAAGGAGGAGAGGTTTAATCTGGATCATAGTTTAAGAGGGTTCAGTCCATGGTTAGGGGCGGCTCCAAGGCAGAAGCATCGTGGTAGAAGGGCGTCACCATGGAGGGGGGAAGCTGCCCAGCCCATAGCAGCTGGGTAACAAAGCAGGAGAAGCACACTGGAGAGGAACAGGTGAGGGACCATCTATAGTACCTGAGTTCACACCTCCATGAACACCCAAGCACATCCAGGGCCATAACCTTAACCCGATCCAATGAAGTTGACATATCGGGATTAACATAGGGGAGAAGTATTTTATTACCAGGAAGAAGGATGCTGTGTGTGGATGTGGTTTGTCCCCTCCCGGGGTTCCTATGTTGGAGGCATGGTCCTAAGGGCACTGGTGTTAAGTGGTGGGACCTTGTACAGGTCACTGGGAACACTGCCTTTGGGAGGCGTAAGATATTCTTGATCTCACTGCAACCCCCATTAGTTCTGATGAGAGTGAGTTGTCATAAGGAGAACCAGAGTGGCCCCTTCCTGTCTCATTGTGGGTTCTCTCCCTGTTGCTCCATGCTACTGCTCTCTGTCAGGTGAGACACTCAGGGGCCTCAGAGTCTGTGCCATGCTGTTTGGACATTCAGCCTCCAAACTGAGCCAAAGATACCTCTTTTCTTTTCAAAGTACCCAGCCTCAGGTGTTTCACTGTAGTAATGGGAAAGGCATAACACAGATGTCCACTGCTGGTGGACAGTGATGGTGACCACTTATTATCTACGAAAATCTGTCCCACCCTTCTTCTCTGGACACATGGAGCTGGGACCACAGTTCCAAACCCTCCAGAGCTTAGGGATGTGACCTCCTCTCCAGCAGAGGTGGGTGGAAGGGATGGGTGCCCTTCCTCTGCAGGGCCTAGGGTACTGGGCACTGCCTCACCTCCTCCTTTCCTCCTCTGAGGCCCTGGTGAAGCAATCATCACCCTGGACCATGTAACAAAGTGATCCAAGGGGAGAGGTGTCTGGGCCCTGAACTCCCACGATGGACAGAGCTGCCCCAGCATGAAGGCCACAGGTGGGAGAATAAATGTCTTTGTCAGTAAGCTCCTGGGTGCTCAGCCTGATAAGCACAGGAATGAGCCAAGCATCAGCTCCTGTGCGCCTAAGAGAGGAAGGGAGAGCCCTGACGCTGGGACTAAAAGCATAGCTCTCTACGCCAGGTGTGGTGGCGCATGCCTGTAATCTCAGCTGGGGAAGCTGAGGCAGGAGGACTGTTGTGAGTTTGAGACAGGCCTGGGCTATAAGATGAGTTCAAGGCCATAGCATGACCCTTTCCCAAACAAAACAAAACAGCAGAGCTCTCTGAAGAGGGAGGAGGAAGGAGGTGCGCTGGGGCAGACAAGTGTCAGTGTGTACTCTGACACCCGGCTCTTCAGTGTGCTGGGCACAAGGCCCAAGTCTCATCCCTTCCCTGGGCAAATTAGCGCATCAAGAGAACAGAGTCAGCCTCCCCCATGGCAGGCCTTCCAAGCCTTCAGCTGTGTCCCATGAGGCCTTGCCCTTGGGTCTCCCTGGGGCGGGGTTTGGACAAGTCTCTGCTGCCAGTATTGAAGAATCCTCACCTGGAGGAGGGGCTGGCTCATGTCCCAGTGAAGTGAGCCTCTTGGAAAGACATTGCTGACTGAGTCATTAGAAAAGCCTCTCAAATTCATGAGTCCCTGTTACGATTTTGTGAGCCAGTTCCCCATCAGTTGCTTTCCAAAGATTACCTGGCTTTACCCTGTCAGGCCCAGCGGGAAGGAAGTAACATCAGAGACTTCCGGATGTGTAGACTCCATATCTCCGCTCCCCGCTTCCTCCCTGACAGAGCCCTAATTCTGTTAGGGCCCCAGTGTGCTTTGATACCCTTGATGGATGGAGAAGGGGGTATAAATGGAGGTCCTGGGATCGAGTGGCAATGGCTTTCCCCGGGGAAGACACAGGTTCCTGGGGTCTGATGACTCGAGCTGCCATTCAGAACCGGTGCACTCCCGCCTCTGGGTTTCTTATGCTTGACAACCTAACCTCTGTCTCATCTACTAGTACTTAGGACTCCTGTTCCAGCTGAAGTCCACCTTCAACGGATCCCAAGGTGGAGAGACTGAAGCTCAAGAGATGCACCCAAGTGCGCACCAGTGGTCTGAGGCAGAGCAGGGGTCTGGGTTCATACTGGGGACGGAACCAGGAGAGGTGGCTGAGGCAGGAGGATCACAAGTTTGAGCCCAACCTGGGTGACTTAATGCATTGGTGAGATCCTGTCTCAAAATAAAAAATTATAAAACACGCTGGGGATGTAGCTCACTGCTAAGCCTTGGGTTCAATCCCAGGCACTGAAAAAAAGTCTGAAGCCACCAGAAAAGCCCATGAGGAGGACAGGGCGAAACATGGGGGTGGCCCGGATGGAGGTCGAGGCAAAAGTACTGAAGAGGAGACCACAATGCTGAGGGAAATCCCAGAAGCCAACAGACCCCGGATGGCCTCAGTGGACCTCGGAGGAGAAGCTGAAGCCTCCAGTGCTCTGCTGATGCAGTGATTTTCCTGTCACTTATGCTTATGACAAAGCTGTAAGCAGATCAGGATTGTTTTAAATAGCAGTGTAGCATAGTTGTTCATACTGCAGGCTTGGCTGTCAGACTGCCTGCATTCAGATCTTGGCTTCTCCACTTCTTAGCCAGTGACTTGGCCAAGCTACTGAGCCTCAATGTGACTCAGTTTCTGCAGCTGTAAAATGGGAAGGTTAATAGCACTTCTGCCTTGGAGTGCTGTAGTGAGATAAATGACTCCATGTAAAGTACTCTAGGACCAGGCTTGGCCCATTTGAGCCACTCAGTGATGGTTGTGCCCTCTGGTTATTACCAAGAAAGGATTTCTTGCAGCTCCTAATGGCATGCTCAGAGGCCAGGCAGGAAGAAATCTGTATTTTTCAGCATACAAGCACTGTTCTCTCCACGCCCCTGGAATCTAGGGAAGGAAAGTTCTAGCCGTGATGGAACAGACAGTATCAGACTGATCTTGTTGCTGAAAATAAGTACAAAACCTGGACAGGGTGTGTGAAGCAACCACAGAAGGCACTGGGAGCAGTGATCTCAGAGTAATGATCCTGGAGAAAGAAAAGGGATTCACACTGAACAAAGCTCACATTCATTTCATCATCACCTCAGTGCATCTTGTCCAAAATGCTAAGCATCAAAACCTCCTAGCACTTGTCAAGTGTGGTGGTACACACCTGTAATCCTAGCACTCAGGAGGCTGAGGCAGGAAGATTGCTGTGAGTTCGAGGCCAGCTTGGTCTACACAGTGATTTCAAGGGCAGCCTGAACTACATAGTGAGACTCTGTCTCAAAACAACGGTAAAGGCAAACACAAAAAACTAGATAAAACACTAGTGATCACATCAGATGAAGGAAACAGAAATCAGAGCTCAGAACAACTAAGGTGGCTACGATTTGAGGGTACATCGGCCTGGAGACCAGGGAGCCATAGTGTTATGGTTGGATTTTAAATGTCCCCAAAGGCCTGCATGCAAATGGCTTAGTCACTAGCCTTTGTTGCTACAGAGAGTTGGCAGAACTTTTAGGAATCAGGGCCTCTTGGAAGGAAGTGAGGTCATAGGGGTGTGGTTTGGGAGGGGATATTAAAATCCTGGCCCCTCCTCTTCCTCTCTCTTTGCTTCCAGGCTGTCTTGAGGTGAATAAGACTCTCCCATCACACGCCCCTACCAGGCCCAAAAGCAGGGCCAAGTGACCATGGACTAGAACTTCCCAAACTGTGAGCCCAAATAAACCTTTTCTCTTATTAAGTTATCTCAGGTATTCTGTTACAGTTACAGGAAGCTGACTAACACAGCCTCTCACTGCACCCAACCCTGATACCACAGATCACCTGCAGAAGGAGTTGTCATTATCTGACCAACTGCTCAACAAAACACTCCAAAGCATGCTGGAAACAAGAAAGTTCCAACACAGCAGAGGCAGTAAAGGAGGAAGTGAGAAACAAAAAAGACACAAGACAAACAGAGAACCAGGGGCAAGATGGCAGACATGAATCCAGCTATACCAGCAATGATACTAAACATGACTGAAAGTGAGCAGTAAAAAGCCTGTAAGGAAGATACGGGAGACAATTAAAAAAAAAAAAAATCTAGCCAATCTGTAACTGGAATCCCAGAAGCAAAGGACAGAGAGAGAAAAGGGTGGAATTACAATTTGAAGAATTAGAATTTGAAGAAGTTGTGGTAATACTCCAAAAAAACAATTTGAAGAATTTTCCAGAACAGAGGAAAGATATCAAACAGATTCAATAAACTCAACAAATCCCAGTTGGAATAAACACAAAGCAAACCACGGCGAGGTATGGCATCGCCAAACTGTCAGAAACAAGCAATCAAGGGAAAACCTTTAAAAGCATCCAGAGGAAAAAAGCGCTGTTACATTCGGGGGAATAATGTATAAATGATGGCAAACTTTGCCACAAAACCCCCAGAAGTCAGACTACAGTGGATTAATATTTTTTCTAAGTGCTCAAAGAAAAATGAATGGCCAACCTAGACGCTACCTAGTGAAATGTTTTTCAAAAATGTAAGGTGAGCTAAGACTTTCTGAGTTAAACAAAAACTGACAGAATTTGATTCCTGGTACCAAAAATAAATAAAATAAAATAAAATAAAAACAGAGAATACAGCATTAGCAGACAGACATGTTGCACAAGAGGTTCTGGAGAGAAGATGTTCTTCACAGAGATTGGGGTTCCAGGAGAAGCCTCTGACTCTCTGGGCAGGTGTGAGAGCTCTCAGGATCTTGGGTCGGAACCAGGGCTGGTGGTCTCTGAAAGGAAGGGAAGGTCATGCTCTTTAATGAAGTGGTTCTTGTTCTCACGGTCCAGAAAGACTTGGAAGGCACAAGAGCACTGAGTCAGTGGGCCACTGGGCCCACCCCACACGCCGCTGTGGCCGTGGGACCCTCACTGCCTCCTTAAGAGAAAACCCCCTTTAGTGGTCCGGCGAGCCGTTTGCCCCTTGGTCAGAAGGAGAGTTTCTGGGCCCGTGCCTCCATCCAGCAAGGCGAATCCAAATCCCCATCGATCCCCCTGGGTTTCCATGTGTCCAGTAATACCGAATGGGGACACTCCAGGCCACTTGTCCTCTGTCCCTCCTCCTGCTCCCCAGCCCCCAAGATGGGAGATCATCTTCCCCCTCCCACTTGGAGGACTCCTCTTCTGGTGTCTTTTCTTGCTCCTGCCCCGGTCCAGGGCACAGGAGCTGCCTGGTCCCAACATGACAGGGCTGGGTGAGCCTGGCTGCAGCTCCACCTGGCAGCTTTTCTCGGAACCTTCGAGTTGGCACGATGGCCTCCATGTTGCTTTGTGAGCTGCTCTGGGCACCTTTCTGTTCCTTGGGTGACCTCCCACCTCTCCTGTTGGCTAGAGGAGAGACCCAGGGTGGCGTGGCCTAAGCTCTGTTGCTCCTGGCTGTGTCCTTGGGCCTCAGTTTCTCACCTCCAAAGCCGGGGTCATTCCTTGACCCCTAGCCTGGCCCTCGTAGCACTTCACGAGAATCACGCGCACCCGGGCCCATGCCAGCTCTGTGGGTGGAGGGGCGCTGGGCACTGCTAACTGGTGCAGCATGGTGGTGCCCCCGTGGACCCAGAGGAGCACTGGGGACACAGGAAGCATGGCTGGCCAGTGCGGAGCCTGCTCATTTTCCCCTGGCACTCGCCCCAATCACGTGGGGCCATCAATCCTCAGGTTTTACGACACTGACGCAAAGTGCTCGAGTCACCCCCTTGCTGCTGATCTGTGAAGATGCCTGGACATAGCGTTTCTTTGTTGGGACTCGAGCCAAGGGCCCAAGGGTGTCTTGGGGAATTTCCATCCGGGATGCTTGGTGCCAGTGTGAGCTCAGCTTCTGCGGCTCCTCTGACAGCCTGGGAGGTGTGTTTATCACAGATGCCCTGCGTCAGCTGGAGGCTGAGGATGAAGGACTCTGGGATCAAGACTTCATCCTCAGGATCGGAGATGGAAATGACAGGGACAGGGCTGGAGCTGCGCACTGGGGTTCACAGACCTTGGAACTGAGACTCGGGGTGGCTCTAGTTGGCTCCCTCTGGGCTCTGGACAGTGCAGGAGTTGGGTAGTAATAGCGATAGCAATAATAATAATAATGGCAGTACCAAAAAAAGAAGTCCTGGGCACTCACATACAAAACGCCATTTGGTCCTCAGTGTGCCCTGGTAGGACCCAACCTCATCTCTGTTCACAGAGGCTTCTAGCGGAGGCTGTGGGGTGGGCCCCAAATAGTGTCCAGGAGCACTGGGGCTCAGCCAGGCTCCCCGTCCTCTGAGAGCCAGGCTGTGCCAGGGGACGGGTGAGGCCGCCAGAGCAGGGGTCTGGCCCAGATGAGGCTGTGAGCTGGAGCCAGAAGGGGAAGAATCATTGTTTACTCCTTTCCTACTCCAGAGTGATGTTAAGAGTTCAGACACAGGAAAGGCCCAGGCACATGCATTTATTCACTCAGCAAATGTCTGCCGGGGGTCTGCGTCACTCCTGTCACACACAGTGGTCAGGCTCAGCACTTAGTCACACCTAGGTGTAGCCAGACTGCGCCCAAAGAGATGCCAGAGGGGGCGTCCCGTGGGAAGCCTGGGTGTCCTCATGCAGGGCAGGCAGACAGGACAAGCACAGGGATGCAGTGTGAGCTTGGTGTGCGCTGGAGGCTGGAGGTGGCCCATACAGTGGGCCACAGGGAAGAGGGGGAGGCAGGCCCAGGAGGCAGGGGACCTTTACACCTGCGGCACTGGAGCCCTTGTTTTGCTTTGTGTTTTCTTTATAGACAGAGGGAAGGCTCTGATGGCAGTGTGACGGAGCAGGGGAGGGAGAGGCCGCTGTAACTTCCACTTGCCTCCCTCTGCACCACGCGGATGAGCGTGGCCCGGCTGGGGGCTGTGAGGTCACACAGGGGTACTTTGGGGACAAGAGTCCAGGGCGGTCCAATCCTTGGCCAGCCTCGCCCTGAGGTGGACCTCTAAAGGACGATGCCTGCCAGAAGGGCTCAGGGGCGCACACACAGCCCGGTCCCCACCCACAGCAGGAGGGCAGGGCTGATTGCTGCCACATACCATCCCCTAGGGCGCAATGATGGCCACACGGCAAAGCCCAGGACTGTCCCTGAAATCACCTCCTCGCCTCATCCCTCAGCTTTCCTTGGTGACACTGGGTATCCCAGGACCTCACACATGCCAGGCAGATGCTCTACCACCCAGCTACATCCCCAGCCCTTTTTATTTAGTTTTGAGATAGCAGCTCATTAAGTTTCCTGGGCTGGCCTTGAACTTGTGGCCCTCCTGTCTCAGTTTCCTGAATAGCAAGGGTTATAGGCATACACCGCTGCACCTGGCATCACTCCTATTTACCAAAAACACAAACTCTGGACTCCAAATTTATAAGTCATGTCCACAAGTTAAGTCTGTTCAGCTGCCCACCACAGCCTGAAGCAGCGTCAGGTGAAAGGTTTAGTGACAGAACTCAGGATAGTTCATAGTCACTCAATCGTACATTTTGTGAAGAATTTTCATGTCTGTCTTCTTCCTCTTCCCTACATCTAGAAGACAGCCAAGGACGCAGTTATGATTCCCTTTTAACAGATGAGAACACTGAGGCCCAGAGGGTGAAAAGTCTTCCCAAACATCACAAAGAGAAAAGGAAACAGAAAAGGCTCGGGAACCCTGACCTGACTTGTTCCGAGGCCAAGGCTCTTCTGGCTGCTTTGTCCTGAGCATCTAACAGGTGCATGGTCATGGTAAAGGCTCTGATAAGGCCTGCAGTGGAATCCCAGTCTCATTCGCCTGGCAGTCCCCAGGGGATTTCGGCCACAGAACCCTGCCTTACACGACCCACATTAATATCTCTTGGCCCAAGGGGGAAGAAGTACTTGTTCCCCTGTGTACATTTAGGAGTCACACAGCTTGTCTCAGAGAGACCCTACGAAAACAACCTGCCTCCTGAGCCAGTGGTTCTCCTCGGTATGGGGCCCTGGAGAAGTCTTGGTTCCTTTCTGCCCTTGTCTTCTCATTTGTAACAGGCGACTTCTAGCCGGGCATGGTAATGCATTCCTGTAATCCCAGCACTTGGGAGGCTGAGGCGGGAGGATTGCCATAAGTTAGAGGCCAACCTGGGCTATAGGGTGAGTTCAAGGCCAGCCTGAACTGCATATAGGGAGACTCTGTCTCAAATCAATAGTAACAACAAAAAAGCGTGGCTTCTTCACTGCCTTGCTGGGAAGGTTAAATGACATGTACCCACTTTTTCCGTGAATGTTCTCTCACCTGCCTTTTGGAAGCCCTTTTAGATGTCAGTTGGAGTTGTCAGCTCTGCTTCTATGATCCTTGAATTCTCTTTCATATTTTCATCTCTGTTTTTTAGTACAGAGTGTGATAGAACTTCTCAACTAATTCAGTCAAGTTCATTCATTTTCCCTTCAAGGTGATCATTCTGATTGAGCTCTTTCTACACTTTACCAGTTTCTCTTCCACGACGGTGCACTCTTTCGTACGAATATGGTGTCCTCTGGGATCTCTGAGAATATTAATTGTGTTTGTTCTCTTCTCTACTTACTCTTTTATTTGCAAACTGCTTGTTTCTTCATGTCGTTAGGCTTAATGTTTCTTTGATGCGCTAGGTTTCCCTCAGGTATTGGTGTCCTTACCTACGTGTAGCTCTGTCCTAGTGCTCGTCTCCATCTTTCCCGGGGGCAGCAGGAGGCAGGTCTGCCCTGCACGGGCCGGACCCATCTCCTTTACCTGGCAGGAGCGTCGGGAGGAGCTCAGTCTTGGCCAGGCCTGTTCTCTGGCGGAAGTGTGCAATAAATACTCACGAAGGTGACACGCGCCCGGCCCTGTGTGTGAATCTTGCCCATGGCAGGCGTGCTACTCACACCCGATGAGGGACCCTGTGGCAGCCGTAAGGTTCAAATCCGACCTGACTCGCCCAGCCCCCAGCCTGCTTGCTAGGAAACTCAGCTCTTACTCAGCGGGGAACTCAGCTCAGTTCCCTGTCAATGGCAAATGCAGGAAAGGAGATAATAAGATAGGACAAAGAATTTTGCAGCTCCCGGGACACCTAGGGACTTTGCAGATATCTGAGAATTTACACCGGACACTTGAAGGACTCTGCCCACTGAGACGGAAGACTGCCAGAGAACTTTGACCACAGATGTTTATTAAAATCTTCCTCCCTAATTTGCATTTCTCGAATGAACAATGATGTTGAATATCTTTTCATATATTTATTTGCCATTAGTATTTCTTCATCTGAGCAGTGTGTATTCATCTCAGATGTCCAGTTTTGGAATGGGTCTTTGAATTTGGGGGAGACCTGACTTTTTAAAAATTGTTTATATATTCTAGATAGAAGCCTTTGTCTGAGGGGCTCCCCCCAGAAAGAATGGCTGTCTTTAAGAAATCAACCAATAACAAATGCTGGAGAGGCTGTAGGGAGAAAGTAACCCTGCTCCACTGCTGTGGGACTGTAGACTGGTGAAACCACTGTGGAAATCAGCATGGAGATTCCTCACAAAACTAGGACTAGAGATCCCACTTAACCCAGCTATTCTGTTTCTGGGTATTTTCCCAAAAGAATTAAAAACATCATACCACAGATATATATGTGCATCCACGTTTATAGCAACACAATTTGTCATAGCTAAATCTTGGAAACAACCCAAATGCCCATCAACTGAGGAATGGATAAAAAAGATGTGGTATTTTTATACAGTGGGGTATTAGCTATAAAAAAGATAAAAATGAGGCTTTTATAGGTAAATGGATGCAAATAGAGACTATACTCATAAGTGAGATAAGTCAGACCCACATGTGTAGACATTGTGTTGTCTCTCTAGTGTAAGAACATGAAAGAGTAAGTGGAACCCAAAATGTACAATAAATGTTGAGAAAGGGAAAGAAATTGCTCAAAGGAAGGAACGACTGGGATGAGGGAAAGGAGACAAGGAAAGAAAGAAGGAAGGGAAATATATATACAGAAGGATGCCTGGGATAACTGTACCGCTGATGTCTAATGGTTTATTGAAAGGAACAGTTAATGCTTTATTTTTTTAACCTTACATGCTTATGTAACCTTACATGCTTATGTAACCTTACATGCTTATGTAACCTACATGCTTATGTCTGGTAATCTGACCAACTAATTTGAAGACAATGATATGCAACATAACAACCATTGTTGAATTCCTATCATCTTGTTTGGTGAAACTCTGTATCGTTGATCTTTTTTTGTTTTTATTTTTTATTCTCTTTAATGGTTTGATTAATCTTGCATTTTTACATCTGGTAATCTGAGCAACTTCATTCAAGAGAAAAATATGTAATGTAACAACCACTGTTAATCCCTATCATTGTGTTCTGAAACCCTGTATCTTTTTTTTTTTTTTTTTTTTTTTGGCTTTTCTCCGGTACCAGGAACCGAACTCACGACCTTGTGCTTTGCCAGGCAGGTGCTTTGCCGCTGAGCTAAATCCCCAGCCCCTCATGTATCATTCTTATTGTTTTCGCTTTGTTTTTTTTTGTGGTCACTCCCAGACTCCCAGATCCGGTGGGAAGGGACAGACACAGCCATGAGCCCCAAACCATACCACAAGCAACCGCACGAACCCAGACCAAATATTTGTTTCCCCAAATCTTGGACTCAACCCAAGTCTCTTGTTGGGAGAAACCAACAAACAAGGAAGCAAACAGTCAAACTTCTGAGGAACCCAAGCAAGTCCTTACAAGGCCTTCAGAAACCCCGAAAAGACCTTATACAAAAACAACTGGATCAGAATAGAATTGGATCAGTACCAGGTTCTTGGTCAGTACCACATCTGCCACGTATGTGTCATACACCCGTCCTGGGCCTGGCTCTGGGGAATTTGGTCAAGGATTTAGGAGACTCTGTCCTGCCCTTGGCCCCCACCCCCGCTCCAGCTCTTCTGTCCTGCCTTCTCTCTCCCTCTGACTGACTGGTTGTCATACCAGAGCTCACTCGGCTGACCTTGGCCAGGCAAGTAGATTTATCAGCCTTAAACCCAACCAAGGAAGGGAAGGGGTCAAGGGCAACCAGAAAAGTCATCTCCAACAACTCTCTACCCTTCCCTGGGCTACGGGAAGTCACCAGGTCCGCAGGTCGCAGTCCCCTGCTCCAAACAAGGGCCACTTCCCACAGATCTGGGGAGGGATCTCATCGGCCCAGCCTGGCCAGGTGTCTGCCCGGGAAGAGGGTATTCCTGCCCAACTGGCCCGCTCGGGCCAGGGGAGACGTGGGGAGCCCACTTTGCTACCAGTGGTTAGAACAGGACCGTGGAACATGGCTCAGCGCTGCTCAGGATAGAATAAACAACGGAAGCTTCGCATGCCTCAAAGATGCCGCTCAGGGGGCAGGCACAGGCAAAGTGACCAAGGGGCCTTTGGACAGCGATCCTGGCTGCTCCTGTCTGGACTTTCGGCTTCGAGTGTTATCTCCATGCTGATGGCCTTGACGTCCGGGCTCCACTTCCAGCTGCTTCCGATGCCACCTCTGCCCGTAGGTGACCACAGAGCCACCCTCCCAGCCCCTGGGGTCCGTGTCCAACCCCCACCGCCTCACCCTACCCTGGGACTTTGGTGCTTGCTGTCCCCCTGGCTCCCCTCTCACGCTGGCCCTCAGATCTTTATTCAAAGCAAAGCCCCTGCAGGGCCTCCCCTGGCAGCTCCATCAGGCTGCGGCTGCGTCTCCACGCCCAGGCTCTGTGCTCGGAGTGAGCCTCCGTAGGGCCTGGCCCCGTGGCTGTGAGGGTCTCACACTGCGCAGATGGCCTTCTGGGGACACGGTGAATCCCCTGGGGGGCACAGCTATGCCCCCTGCTAGGCCTCGAGGGAAAGGGACCTGGAGCTCGGAGAGGTGCGATTGGTGGGGAGCAGGGCTGGGACACCGTGTGGTCTTCCAGACCTCACCCCGTACAAAGATGGCCCTGGGGGCGGCGGGGGGAGCATCAGCATGTGAGGGTGGCCCAGGAGCCTCAGGCCTGGCAGGCACTGTGGGTACTGAGGTGGCTTCACCTCCAGCCTTAGCCATACGGGGTGAGCTCTGACCCAGGCCTGTCCAGGCGCCATTCAGCAGGGCTCTCCCTGTAGCCTCAAGACGCCCACGTCTCCGCCTCTCCTCCCCGGCCCTCTGCAGCCTGTCGGGACCCCTGGGGAGCAGCAGTGAGAACACCCTGCTGCCACCTCCTGGCCCAGCCCTGCTTCAGCGCGTGCAGTGGAGGGCGCTGAGGCTGCAGCCAGAGGCAAGGGACACGGGAGCCCACCAGGTCCCAGGCTTCCCCCAGGGCGGCCTCAGGCAGGGGCAGGAGGTGGGGTCTGAGCTGGGGCAGAAAAGAGGTGAGGGGCCCAGCAGGGAGGACGGGGGCGGATGGGGACTGGCGAAGTCCCTGAGTTGGCATTTTCAAGTGTGGTTCGGAGACAATTAGGAGCTGAATTATTCACGATGCTCCAGGGAAGAGGCCGTTTTTAAGAAAGCATGAGTAAGCAGGGCTGCCTCACAGCCCCGCGCAGGATCGAAGGCGATCAATTGCCTTAATGGCTGTAAATATTTACTTGGCTCGGGTCTGTGTGCGCCAGCCAGGGGTCCATGCCCGGCGCACCCCCTTGGGTGACCAGAGGTGCACAGCACCTGCCCCTCCCTGCGTCCCGGGGTTCCGGGGCAGCCTGTGTGAGGGGCCCTTTGGGTCCAGCTCGGGCTCTGCAGCCAGACGCCATCCTGGTCCTGCCACACTGGCATCCCAGTCCCCAACCTCGGGACCTCAGGCCTCCTCTGCACAATGCGCCAGGGATGCCCGCCTGAGATGTGGGCAAACCCGGGGCAGCGCCCGAGATATTCCACACGCAGCCAGTGTGGCCCCGGGGCCTGGCAGGCTGGACGTAGAGGGAGAGGCCAGGAGCTCAGCTTAGTTACACCAGACTGCTCAGGTCACAGCCGTGGAGCCCACACACTTGGAGACAGTGGCAGTGTGGGCTGCTTGGTGGCTCAGGCTCACGGCTCACAGCATTTACCAGGTTGCACGCCGAGTGCCAAGTACTCCTGGGCTAAGTGCCGCGGCTTATTCAATTTGCACAGCAGCTCAAAGACTAACATTCCGCGTTCATCACTCTCCGCTTCAAAGATGAGGAAACTGAGGCTCAGAGAGGCCAGGCAGCTTTCCCACGGTCACACGCTGGGAAGGGGCCGGCCCAGGCCCCTCCCATCCTTTCTAGGAACCTCTGGACCTGCTCCCCTCCTCTGTAAGAAGAGTCCCGCAACCCACAGCCCCTCATCCGAGGGCCCATCTGAGGGCTGGGCCCCAGACAGCCTGACCTCAGCTTGACCCTCAGCTTGTCCAACTGTGTTGCAGCAGACCTAATGACCACATGCTCGGAGCAGAGAACGTGGCCAGGAGAACAGCAACGGACTCTTCTCCAGCACAGGGGGTGTGAAGATGGTGATGCACCCGCATGCACGCACACAACACACACACACACACACACACACACACCGAGCTAAGCTGTGGGTAGCTCCTTCCACCCTCCCCAAACCGCTCAACCACTTCCCCTGTGAGATCAGTGCTTGGAAATAGCTCAGCTGCCTGTGGCACCCCACCCACTCCAAGTGCTGGATGGAGCCCCAGCTCTGCCCGGGCCCTTCGGGTTCCGCAAGCTGGGACCCCGAGGTGGGGACAGTCGTGTGAAGCAGAGGAAAGAGCACTGTCCAGGGAGGCCCTAGACCTGCAGGACCTCAGACAGCTCACCTTCTCATTCCAGGCCTCAGTTTCCCCAGCAGCACCATGTCCGAGATGAAGGCCCGGAGGGATGGGAAGGGAGCAGTCCATGTCACACATGGGTGTTTTCCCAGTCCCGGGCAGCTCTATGGAGGGGCTGGGATCCTCATGGGGGCTGTGGGGTACACTGCTCCCAGGCCTCTACCCTCTGTTCTCCCCAAGGTGCAGTGGACCCCATAATCCCAGCGTACCAATAAACTACTTCCGCTAAACCTCAAACTCTCCCCTGGACGGTGGAGGTGAAGGCAGCACCTTCCTTGCAGGGCTGCCTGAGCGCACAGCACGGGCACCAGCATACGCCCGGCCCACAGCACCCTCTCCTCAGCCTGTTTCCCTCCGCACACAGGACGTGCCCTTGCTCTGGGTTGGGGAGGTGCTCCAAGCTGAGCAACCTGGGCAGCCCTCAGCATCAGGGGGCAGGAGACAGTGCCTTCCTCAAACCCTGAGCCTCCTGCTTGGCCTGAGGGCCTCACCATGCAGCTACCCTGCTCTCAGCCGGACCCCAGGTGGCTGGTGGCTCCATGGTTTCCGCAAATTCATCCCCTCACTGGGCCCTTGTTTTCTTTCTTAAAGTATAGAGGCGGTGCGATGGATCCTGGGCTTCCGGGCCCCCCACAGCCTTCCTTGGTCGCCCCTTTTTCCCTTCACGTGGCAGAGCCCCTGAGCTGCCTGCTGCAGCCTGCCCAGCCCAGCACTCTGGTCCCTAGTCTGGCTGAGGCCGGAGCTTGTCCTTCTGCAGGAGGCCAGCTGCTTCTTGCCTGGAAGGAAGCAGGGCTGCGTGTCCTCTGGGGGTCCATCCTGGACACCTGCCCCTGTCACCCAGCTGGTGACCAGTGCAAAGCCCCCTCAGCCTGCTAGCCCAGCTGTGGCCGGGTGAGGGTCTGCTGTCATGGTCCCTGGGATTTTATAAACCCCCACATTGGAAGGGGCTATAAAAATGCCATCTTTCACTTATAGGTTTCTTCTTCTTATTTTAAAAATAATAAAAAAATAGAAACGATACAGATTTTCACTAAACAAGATAACAGGAATTCAATAGTGGCATCTTTCATGTATAACAAAGGGCATTAATTTTTTTTTTTTTAAAGAACGAACTCCTCACCACTCCAGGATTATTTTAAGGAGAACGAAGGAACAGCAGGTGTGGACCCAGGCTGTTCCTTGCCCATCTTCCCTCATTTCACCCCGGGGACCTGACTCGGAGGTCGGGAGTGCGGGTGACCCGGACAGCGCTGTTCGTGAGGTCCTAGCAGCCTCTCTCCCCTGGGCCCCGCCCCTCCAGGTGGTCAGGGGGTCCTGGCCACCCCTGAGCAGTCCCTCATCCGCACAGGAATGCAGAGGAGAGCAAAAGAAGGCCTTCCTAGGTGACATCCCAGGACACCCCCTGCCTCCTGAAGTCCCAGGGGTGACTTGGGCTGCTGCCCCTCCATAGCTCACAGAACCCTGATAACCCCAGGGGGAGAGGGGCAGCGTGCTGGGCTGAGTGCCAGGCCCCAGGGGCCAGGGAGTGCCCTAGGAGAGAGGTGGCAGCCCAGGAATGTCAGATCCTTGGGTCCTGAGTCCCAGAGGTGCAAAGGGTGGGGGTCACAAAATGCAAAGCCCACGATTTAAAGCGGTTAAAATGGCTCTGGGAGGCTGACAGGAGGATCACAAGTTTGACTCCCACCCAGGCAACTTAGTGATACCCTGCCTGGAAAAAGACCTAAGTAGCTCAGTGTGAAGGCAGTTAGCTCAATTTCCAGTACAAAAAAAAAAAAAAAAGAGGAGGCTAAGAGGATGGTGCCTGCTGCCCCCTGGTGGATGATGGGGTACTTAACAGGGGTTAAGGAGCCCGTTAACAGGGCTCCTTCCACAGGGACAGTCAGGAGGCCAGGAGGGTTTGGGGCCTTTGCCGGGAGGTGAGCCAGGCCAATGGATTCCAGCCTCCAGGCCCAGCAGCCCTCAGTGGCCACTCGACCACTCTGGTCCTGCTTTCCCTGAGTGTCCCCAGGTGTGGCACAAAAACATCTCCCATGGCAGAGCATCTGGGAGCTGTTTGCGTTTTCCCTTCCACCTCCCCAAAGAACCCTGAAGCCCCTCCACCACCGAGAGCCGGGCTTGGGCTCACAGCAGCGGGGATCCCCTCTGAGGTCCTGCCAGGGTGCTGCCCAGTGGGTGCCGGGGCAGCTGACGTCCCAGGAGGGGAACTGAGCCTCACAGTCATCAGACTTGGCCTCTCAGCTAAGCGCTCGTGGGACCAGCAGACGCAAGCTCACCCCTCCCTGGCAGGGACAGCCCCATAGGCGAGCACTGCCTGGGACTGCTGCTGCCCGGGCTCCCCTCTCCTGCGATGTTCGTGTACTTCTGACCTCTCAGGCTCCCCGTTTCTGTCCCTTTTAATCATCTGAGTCACTGCCGGCTTCCTCACTTCAACAGAACCTCGACACACACATTCTATTTGCAGAATATTTTTAACACAGCTCGACCGATGCTTTGACAACTCAAGCCAGATGTGCTTGGCTTTGTAACCGTGATCTCTGCTGCCAGGGGCAGCCGCGCCTCATTCCTGGCCCCCTCTCTGCCTGGCCTCGTTTCTGGGAGCCTGGGGCCTGGCACCTGCTCTGTGACAGGGTGACTGGAAGAGCGCGGGCCTTCCCCCAGCTGTGGGGACCCCATGTTTCCTATCCATCTGCAGGTTGGATAGGACTTTTGCAGTTCAGTCTGGGGAGAAATCCCATCAGCCAAGAGCCACACAAGACATGCACCAAGGGGCAGGAATGGGCTCTGACTGAGCGCTCCTCACACCCTGGAAGGGCAGAAGAGGAGCAGGTTGGTGGCCCGCAGGAAGAGAGGACTTGGGAGAGGCAGGGTGATGTGCTGGGCGCTTCCTCTCACCCACAGGGGCTTCAGCGCTAGCTCCATCCGAGGGAGGGGCTTCCAGGGTCTCCTAGAGTGTGGGGTTCAGGGCCAGGGTACGTAGGCCCACACCTACAGGAGAGCAGGTGATGGCTGTGGTCACCTGGCTGGGGGCAGCCGGGGTGCGAGGCGTGACCCCAGCTGCCCGTGGGCAGTGGCAGCGGCCACCAGGAACGGCGAGAAAGGCTTCGCTGAGCACTCGCTGACACCAGAAACATGACAAGGTGTTATGGTTTACGCTGGGTGTCCCCCCAAAGACACATGCAGTCGTGGGGCGGGCTTTTAGAGCTTATGATTGATTCATGGATGTGAGTGCTACACCCGCCCTGGGGTGGATAGTTTGCATGTGTAAGGGTGAGAAAGAGGCTGCTTGCTGTCACTCCTCCCTTTTGCTCTTGCTGCTTTGCTATCTTCCGTCGCCATGAACTGTTGCCCTCTGCAACGTGCCACCCTGCCTTGGAGCCAGCTGAGTATGGACTGAAAGCTCCACAGACTGTGAGCTAAATAAACCTTTCCTTTCTTCATTTTGGGCATCGGGTATTTTGTCTCAGCAATGACAGAAAAGTAACCGAGACACAAGGGCTGGGCCAAGTCTCATCCAGAGGACAGGGAAGAGCCACCCCATGGGGCGGGCCGAGGGGCTGGGAGATGACAGTGACCACGCCTCCTCAGGTGGTGCCGGACACTGCATCAGGCGTTTGTGTCTTTAGCAGCTGTCCGTGTGTTCTCAGCACACCACGGCTTCACCCACAGCCCGCCCGGCCTCCCTCTCCCCCACCTCTCAGAGAATCCCAGCACCCACCACGGCTGGAAGGAGCTTAGAGACCGCCCAGCGTTCCCAGGCCCAAGCCCTGGGCCCCGAGGAGGCCCGGCAGGAAGCTTGAGCCCCAGGGTGCCACACACAGGCCCAGTGAGTGGCGACAAGGAGCCCCAGCTGTGGGAGTGGCCAGCAGGGTGGTAGCCAGCGGGCGATGGCCTTGGTTACACCTCACTGCCCTGCGCCTGGCCACCCAGATGTCCCTGTCCCCTAAACAGCAGCCTGGGGCTCACCATCTCCAAACTCTACCCCAAAGACTTCCTGGAGAGGGGGAGGCCCAGCTGCTAGAGGCACCATTAAGAGACATCATGGGCAGCCACATGATCTCCCCTTCTTATGAAAAACGGGGAGGCTTGGGAACACTGGACACCCAGGTGCCCACCCAGGGCCCCCGAGCTCGCCATACGGTTCCAGGCTCAGACCTCCCTCTGCCCACCTCTTCCCTCTGCCATCCTGTCCTCTTGTCCCTCGAGATTTAGGATTGCTTTCCAGGATTTCCACCGACGTCAAGATGTTTGAGTCCATGCTCGATTCTGTGTTTCTATTCTTAGAATGTCACTCATCAATCGGACAGGTGTTTAAAGTGCCATCTTCTGTGCTAGGTGCTCTGGGCAGGACAGGGCACAGACTGGGGGGACAAAGTCTCCAGCCCTGGAGAAGGGATACAGTCGGGCTCTCCTGGCCTGGCTGTTAGCAGGCCACCTCCAAAAACCGGACAGGACAAAAGCGCCCAGAAGCTTAGCTGGGGCCCCGCTGCCAGAGATTGCTCTCTCCTGGGGCTGAAGCTCCTGCACCATCTGTCCCCAGGGCCCCACAAGCAGGACTCCCTCCCCGTGCCTGTCCGTGGCCCACACCTGAGCCTTGGTCTTGGTCCTGTGTGGCCCCGAGGAGCAACAGAGGAGCCAGAGCAGAAGGGGCCTGCTGTAGCGTCGCCCCACACCTGGTTCCTCCCCTTGCTAAGATGGGGGAGCGCAACACTGGGGACCCTCCCCGCCTCCCTTCCAAACCTTCAAGTCGGATGTTTTCCATGGACTGTGGAGACAGCTACCACCCTGTCCCACAGGTCACAGCGGGAAGTCAGGGCTTGGGATCAGAGTCCCTTCCAGCCCTGTTCCCGGAGCGCTGCCCTGGCAGTGCCCTCCCCGGATGAGGCAGCGCCGTCCTCAGCCCTGCAGCCTTTCCCTGCACCCAGGCCGCCCTCACCTCGAGCCAGGTTCCCGGAGATGAAGCGGAAGAAGAAGCTGATGATGTCGCCCAGGTGCTTCTTGCAGCCGTGCTGGGCCTGCTGCAGCCGCCGGTGGGGGCCCTCGCCGTGCGCCGCCATCCCTGCTCCTGCCGGGCTCTGTCCCGGGCTCTGTGCTCAGGCCACAGTGTGGGCGGCTTCCCTCTGCCCCCTCCCCAGCCTGACACTTAGAGCGCTTCTCTTTCTAGAACTTTCCTTCTTCCTGCTCTGTCTCTGTGTCTCTGTCCCAGCCCGTGCCTCGGCCTCTGCCACTGCCTCCTGAGCCCTCTCCCTCAGGCCGGAGCCCCTCTTCCTCCCGACCCCGTTCCTCAGCTGCTGAGACCCAGGAGCTCTCTGCTCCGTGGCCAGCAGCTTCTTGGGCTGGGCGGGCGGGCGGGCATCTCCCCCAGCACCGGGAGGAGCTGCCACTGGTGTGATTTCCACCTCGGGGTGTGACCTCACTGCAGAGGGGCCTCACCGGTCCCCAGGCCTCTGTAGCCAGTGAGGAGCGGCCTCCTCCCTCAGCTGTGCCTGGGAGACACGGGGCCGGGGCTGTGGGCAGAGCGGGCTTTCTCTGGACCTCTGACCTCTGACCTCTACTCGCTGATCCATCCCCACCTGTGTAGGTGCCTCTCTAGAGTGGAGGATGGGCAGGTGGGGCTGGGTCCCTCTGATGAGGACCAAGAGGAAAAGCCCGCTGACCCCCTTCCCTGCCCCCAACCTTTATGGAGCACCTAGTATGTGCCTGGCAGCTTGCTAAGTCCTGAGCTCAGTGAGTGCATTCAGCCACCAAAGCAACCCTACAAGCTGTGTATGGTCACGAGTGCCAATTTTGTATTTTATCCCTCTACTTTTCACCTACAGAATTCAGACTCTGTTGGAGGTAGAACTGGGTCCAACTAAAAAAACTACCGACTCCTTCCCACACTGGTCTTCTTTGGTGTTAGCATGGCTTAGTTCTCTGGCTGATGAAATGTGAGCATAAATCACCCAGAGATTTCTGTAAGTGTTGCTTTCCTGACTTAGGCATCATCACCTTCCCCTTCTACCCAATTTCTCCCTTCCTCTTGCCCAAAATGAGGTTGTGAGGGCTGGCGCCAAAGCAGCCACTTTGCAATTGTGAGGAAAAGGTCAAAAGAACAGGACTGTGATATCTTCAGGCTACCAAACTAGTGCCAGATACTTCCAGCCCAGATTAAGCCATGGTTGCTTGGGGTTCCTGTTATATATAAGGGCAGGCAAGTCAAAATATTCCCTCCAAAGTGCAAGATGAACTGCTGTGCTGTGCACCCACTGTTGGTCAAAGAAGCAAGCGGCTCTATCTGCGCACCTCATGACCCAGTTTTCAAGGGCACAGGATGTATTTAAGGCAGCTGGAATGCCCTCCTGGCCTATGGCAGGCCCAAGCGGAGAATTCCACGCTCTCTTGGGTGTCAGCAAAGCCGTGCCACTCCGGCAAAGAGCTCTTCTACTTCTGACCCACAGCCCACCACCGGCTGCTGGGCTGCCTGGAGGTGAGACCACGAGGCCACAGGTACAGGAGTGCCGCAGGCTGTCACCACACGCATGCGCCACGCGCGCGGCCAGGGCCAGGCGGGGTGGACCCAGGGGCACAGACCAGCGCTGTGAGCGGCGCTGACTTTTGGGGTACTCGCTGCACGCCCCCTCCCTGTGGCTCTCGGGGAGCCCCTGCGACTGTCGGAGGAGGAAAATTCGCCTAGGAATTACGGACAGATTGCGGCAGCAAGGCGGCTCTGCAGAAGGACACGGAGGAGGGACGCCCCAGCGGCGGACGCTGTGCGTACCGCTGCCCGTACCGCTGCCCGTGTCGCGGGGAGGAGGCGGGTCCCACATTTACCCTGATCGTGGGCGGCTGCTAAGCATTTGTTCGGGGGTCAGCGGCGCAGAGGACGAGATTCCAGGAGCGGGGCCGAGGAAGTCCCTAGAGGGCAAGACCGCCAGGGTCCGCCGCATGCTCTTGGAGGGCGCCCGGGGCGGGAGGCCCTGGCCGCCTGTCCTGCGCCCGTCACCCAGCACTGGCTCACAAGCAAAGTGGCATTTGTCTTAGTTCACTGAAGTCACTCGAGGGCTCCGCGGAAGCTCCTCCCCTGGCTGGCCGACCTGCCGCCGCTGGTGTCGATCACGCTGGCGGCCAGCAGGGGGCAGGTCGGCTTCTCTGTAGCGCTTCCATCCCGGGGGGACACCGATTGTCCCCAGTGGAATTGACGTGGACCTCCCTGCCTGCCCCGTCACGGCCCCGCAGCCACTACCCACGGTGTCCCACGCATCGCTGCGAGTGACCACGGTCTTATCCCCTCACAGAGGTTGGCCAAAAGCCCCCACTTAAGAGCCCACCGTCCTTAGCTGTCCCCACCCTGCGTGGCTGGAGACACCGTCCATGGAGCGCTGGGACTCCGCTGCCAGGGGCACGCAGTCAGTGCCGGAGGCGGGGTACAGAGGGCCCAAATGTCTCGCCATGACTCTGGGGGGGGGGGTAAAGTAAATTGTCACAACCATGCCCTGCAGAGTAGGAGAGCCCCCAGAGGAGGCCTGCCCCAAGGCCCGACCCATGGAAGGGACAAGTGTAAAAAATCCATTATTTCAAGGCACTGGGTTTGGGATTTTGTATTAACAAAAAGTGACCAAGATGTCTCCCTTTAGCTCAGGGGACAGACTCACAGCACCCCTCTCCCGAGAGACTTCCTTCACAAATCACTTTGCCCCAGGCCCAGCCATCCAACTATCTATAGTCCAAAGAACCAGTTTCCAGAAAAGCCCTGGCACGCTGGGGCCGACATCTCACACGTCCACTGTAGCTCAGTGCTTCCAGTACCCTGAGAGTCTGTTCGTGTACGCCTGTGCTCTCAGCTCAGAGGTGGCTGTACCTTTCTGCCACCACTGCCTGCTGGGGACACTGTGGTGGTGACATCGTGGTTCTGCACGGGGTTGATAGACCTAGGGGACATGGGCGTCTCCCAGAGAAGGGCACACTGGCCGGGAGAATGTGGGTCTGGACTACATTCACCGGGGAGGTGGGCGCGTCTTTTGTTCCAGAGACGGCGGTGCCGCGTCACACAGAAGCACATGCGCAGGAGCAGCCCAGGGTGTGCAGCGTCCGTCTGGGACCCTGGCTTTGTCGTATCCTGTCCTCTGGTCCTCCAGAGTCCCGCAAACATCCCAGGGCCTGGAGCTAATGCCCCTCTGCCTTGCTCTCCCGGCCCGGCTCCAGCTGTCCGCAGCCGAGACCCCAGGTTATGGGCAGAGCGGATTTCATTACTCAGACCATTGCAGGGACGGGCAGCCCCGTGGGGAGCCGGACTGGAGAAGCAGGTCTGTCGGGTTGGTGGCTTCAGCCACGCCCTGGCAGGTGTCCTGCCAGGAAGAACTTAGATGCTGGGGAGATGTGGCGCACAGGCCAGCGTCCCAGCCCTGGGTGGCCGAAGAGGGTCCCCAAGTTTCTGGGCTGAGGTGAGGGTGCAGCTTCTAGGGGGCAGGGCCACCCTGCTTGCCCTCTGCACCCCACCTCCTGCACCCACCCCGACACCGCTTCGGGGCCTTCGCAGCAGGTGCAGCCCCCGGCCTCACCCCTCCAGGTCCCTGCATCCCGCCTGCTCCTTGCTAAGGCCCCTCCGTGCTGGGCCTTGGCTTCGGCTCTCAGCCGTCCCAGACATCTGCGTTCCCAGCCCGGCTCCCGCTGAATGGAAAAACCCGACAACAAGGGCGCAGTGTCCGGTGGCCCGGCTAGCACAGGCTCTGGACAGTCCAGGTGCAGGGACACCGCGCTGAATGGCCCTCATTGTTCTTGGCACCCGGGGCCGAGGAGGCGCCTCGTCTGTGCCCGGCCAGCATTTCACACGTGTGCACAGCCCTGGCTGGCCACGCTGGCAGAGTCCTCCTTGAGGGACCTCGGGGAAGCCTGACTGAGGAGTGACGGCCAGGAGCTTTGCTCCTGGAGGAAGGGCACATCCGGGTCTTGGCCGCTGGGTCTGTGAGGCCCTGGGAGGCACATATCCTGCTCGGAGCAAGTGACCTCTTTCCAGCTCTGAGCTCTCCTGGGTCCCCAGCCCCTGGCTGACCTGCTGACCGTGTAACCTCTTCTATCACACACACGCTTTTCAAAAACAGGGTGAGGTGACCTCTAATGCCTCCTCCACACAGTTAGGTAGAATTTCATTCATCCACCTATCAAATCTGCTCTGCTGTTACGGCCTGGTCTGTGGTCAAGTAAATGCGTCACTCAGGGGATGTGCTAGGCTGGGTTGGACACCCATGTGGTCCTGGTCCTGCCCTCCGTGAGGTGCTTTGACAAGATCCTAAGACGACAAAGCTTTTCTAGGAAGCTACCCTGAGCTGGACGAGCTCTCAGGGACCTGGATGCCCCTGCCACTCCCTGGCTGCTTCTCCCTGCCCACCCACATTCGGCGTGCAGACAGCCTCGGCAAAGGGACACAGCAGCCCCAGCCCCGTCCTGACCACTGCCTCCTGGAAGACAGAGGGACGCAGAGGTGAGGCGAGGTGTCTGTGGGCTGTAAGCGGGAAGAAGGGGCTCTGCTCCAGGATCCTACTCAAATGAACACTTCCTGCCACCAGGAAAACCCAAGAAGACTGAGGTCAGGACGGACTGTGGGCTGAGTAGGGACCCGGAGCTGAGTCAGGGTGGATCCCAGCTCCTGGGAGGTATAGAGTAGCCACACCAGAATGCCACAGCTCCCCTCCATCCCTCGTCCCCACCCTGATGGAAAATCTCCCACCCTGCCGCAGAGCGCGCAGCAAGTTTCTGCCAACTTCAGAACGCAGGGTCGGAGACAAATATCAGCCAAGCGTACCGGAGCAGCACAGGTGGACGGAGCTCCGTGGGGAGGGGCAAAGCCTGGAATTGTGGGTTTGCAGATGACTGCTGGGGTCCCGGTGTGCATCTGTGACCCCCTTGAACTTGGGAGGCTGGTGCCCTGGAAGTCACACAGCTAGAGCGTCCAAGACAGCCACTAAGACACAGCTTTGAAGGCCAGGCATGCAGCTCTTCCTTAAGCCAAAAAGGCAGACACACACTCACATACACACACCTTGTGTGAGGCCACAAGCATGTGTATGGTGTGTGCGCGTGTGCCTGTGTAGTGTGTGTAGGTGAGCATGTGAGATGTGTGTCCGTGTGTGCATGGTGGATGTGCACACTTGTCCTGGGTGAGTGCACAGGTATGAGTGTAAAGTGTGTGTGTGGCCGTGGGGGGGCCTCCTGCTCTGTCACACTCAGCAAACACCAGGTATGGCCAAGCCCGGGGCAGCCATCACTACTGGCTTCCTCACAGACACCCCAAATGCCAGCACCAGCCCCTGGGGCCCCCAAGCAGCACCCAGGGAGCATCCCTAGAGGCCTCCGAGGCTTTACAAGGGACAGATCTCAGGACAGAACCATACCCTCCCTTGGCCCTGGCCAGCCCAGCCCTACCTGAGCCCTGTGGGGCCGCGCTAGACAGGATCCACTTGACCAAGCAGCACCGCATCAGGGCCTGGCGGCTGAATCGTGGCCTCTGCCACTTGACGCCCTCCTTCCTGCTCAGCGGTGTGCGCCCAGGGTCTCCCAAGAGGCTGCCGTCTGCTGCTTTGGTGACCTCCTGCAGTGGGAACAGGGAGTGCACCCTGAGCCTTTGCAGATCCACCCTGGGTCAGCATCTCATGCCCAGGACCTTGCTCAAGGAACAACTTGAATGCCTGGTGGGAGGAGTGCGGAGGGAGGAGGGGCTGTGGGCAGATGTCAGGAGAAGCAAGACCTAAGTTTGAATTGTGATCAGTCGGGAAAAGGCAACCAGGTCCCCTCTGGGGCTCCAGAGCAGCAAGCTCTGTTTTCCTAGAACATTATTTTAGGCCTCTCAACCATGGTTCCCAAATTACTATCACTCTTGAGCCGGCGGCAGGGTGGTGGTCCCTTGCCAGGGCTCAGCCGTAGTGGTCCCTCCGGGACTCTCTGCGTGTCTGGTTTGCTGCCTGAGCAATCTTGCAACAGGCAAACGTGGCCACAGGTCCTGTGGCCCAGGTCATGGCCCACAAGTAGCCCTGGGCACATTTGTGGCACATCTGTGGGTCCTGATGTCTCTCCAGGATCGTGAGGCTTCACATGTGTGAGATTTGCACAGCCTGGGAAGGCCCTGGGTTGTCTAGAGTGACTAAGGGGCCCTCCTGTCCCTGGAATCTCTGCAAAGTCTCTGTCTTCAGAGGGAAGGTCAAAGTGAAAGTCAACACCCTGGTGTCCTCCTGCTCCCTGCCGGCCTTTATCCCTGCTCATCCCATCCTCCGTGGAACTGAACGTGGAGAAGAGGCGGGACAAATGTTCCCAGACCTGCGGGGGGTCTGCTGCATCCTGCAGGGCTTCCACAGTTATGGACCCCAGAGACCCGTTCATGTTTGGGCTGCCCGGCCAGCGGCCCTCCTGGTCAGCTTTTGTTCAAGGGTGTCCTAGGCCGGGCAGTACCCAAATGCCTTAGCCCAGCTGCTGTGTCCCCCCAAGTAGCAGCTGCCAGGCCCTGGCTCACAATTATTACCCTACCTCCCCGCACACGCCACAGGGACGCCCCACCTCCCTCCTTTCTCCCAGGCTTGTCCAGCACGAAGGGCTGGGTATGCAGAGCTGCAGCGTGGTCCGGCTGACCGTGCTGACAGCGCAGGAGGAAGGGGAGCGCTGGGGGCAAGGGAAGGTTCCAGAAGTATGAGGGGAGCACCCTGTATGCATGTCCTGTGTACACACACTTGCACCCACATTCACATGCATGCACATACACACACAGACATGCACGCATGCAACACATCCAGTCCAGGCTGGGTCAAAGCGGCACTTCCTCCATTATTAAAGATCTTACTCAAGAGACAAATGGCCTCGATGAATGAAATTGTCTCTCGGTCAAGGAGGGGATGAGGGAGAGACAGGCAGCTGTGCTTCATGTGTCTTCCTTGCTGCAGCTCTGCGTGGGGTGAGTGGAGATGGCCAGAAGGGGAAACTGAGGCAGGCTCAGCTGAGACCCCCGTGCCCAGGACTGTGTTGGCACTGGCTGGCAGAGGCTGCCCTGATGGGGACCTAGGATGGGCACAGGGATTCTGTCTCAGCTGCAGGTCCAGGCTGGTGTGGCAGAGACCCTGTGGGTGTCCCTGGCTGCTGTCCCGCAGTGGTTCTGTCCCCTCAGCCCCGGGGAGGCTGGGACCCCGCAGTGTGTGTCTGTTCTGAGCCACAAGTCATCTCATGGTCACCACCGTCCCCACGGAGGACAAAACCACCCCATCTTGCAGATAAGAAAACTAAGTCCATGAGAAGTTTGGGGACATGCCAGAGGCCCCTCGGTACATGTAGTCTTCTGACCCCAAAGCCCAGGCCGTCTTGATTACTTGGTGATTGTCCACAGGACCAGGTCCCTGGAGAGGTATCAGGTTCAGGCGGCTCCCACATCCCCTAAAATGTCCACAGTAACTGACGAGGGGCCCTCCCAGATCAAGGTCTTTTGTCGCCTGTGGATGGTCAGGGTGGGTTGTGCTGGGAGATGGAGCCAGTTCTTTTTTCTGGCTGGAGGCCAGAGCCGGGGATAGCCCCCTTTGTGAGGAAGGCAGTGGGCTCCAAACAGATGGGAGGGGAAAGAGGATGGGACAAGGGGTGAGGGGTGGCTCAGCCTGAGGGCCCGGCAAGTGGCCAGCATCAGACTTGGAGGGGGGCAGAGTGACTGCCAGGTCACCCTCATGAATATTTGACATGTGTCTGTCTGGGAGAGGGTCTGACTGAGCCGTCAGGGAATGTTAAATAGCTATCCTGGCACCCTCTTCCTGCCTCTGGAGGCTTGCAGGCTCTGAGGGAGGGACCCTGAGAGGGAGCCGTTGCCCCCTCATGCTGGGGGAACCTCTGCGCTGCAGCAGAGAGGAGGCTTGGACATAAATTATACCTCCTCCTGCCCCCACTTGGAACCCCATTCCTTCAGGAGGAAGGACCTTTGTGGGGTGGGATGGTTGTGTATCTTGCTGTGATGATGGACACACGCACCCATACATGAGATCAAATAGTGGAGCACTAAACACACGTGTGTGCACACAGACATTAGTGGGTGTGAAACGAGGCGTTGTAAGATTGGGGGCTGCATCCTGTCGACCCCAGGAGCGATCTCATGTTGGTTTTGGAAGAAGCCGGGCAAAGTAGGCAGGGGAGCTCTGGGTTATTTCTTACCACACTTAGCTCAGTAAAAATTTTCGTGAAGGGCTGAGGTGTAGCTCAGTGGTAAGGTGCATGCTCAGCATGTATGAGGTCCTGGGTTCAATCCCCAGCAGGAAAAGAAAAAGTTTTTTCAATTTAAAAATTCTCTCACACACACGTACTAAAAATGCACACCCACACAAGGCCCTGGATAAACATTCACAAGGGACTATGTGGAAGCCTTCGATGGTGCCCTTACTTTACTGGGAAGTTCTCTCCACCTGCTCCTGCCTGCGGTGCCCTCATTTCAATGGGTGATGGGGTCGTCATTGCCCACAGGCCTCGGGATGGTCAGGCCTGGGTGGCAGAGACCAGTGAAGCCAGGAGATCTGAGTCCTGGAGTCCCAGAGTTCCTGGTGGCTCACCTGGCAGAGCAAGTGTCCCGGCCATGCTCCAGAGATGGCCTGAGGCTGGCCCAGGGGACGAACAGCCCTCTCTGAGCCTTGCAACAGCCTGTCCATAAAGAGGCTGCAGGTAGCTAGGCCACTCTGCCAGTCACTCTGAGGTGAGACTTGCAGCTCCTGCCCAGCCTGGTGGCCAGGGACAGGTGTCAGCTTCCTTCTGAGTCCTCCTGGCCTGCAGGGAGTCGGGGAGGGTTAGAAAATATGCCTGGCAGCAGAGGGTGCCCCGAGCATGTGCTGTGCTGTTAGGTGTTGGAAAGCTTTATTTAATGCTCCCATCAGCCTTTTAATGTTCCTCAAAATTACCCAAATCAAGCTGAATGCAGTGGCACAAATCTGTAACCCCAGCACTCTGGGAGGCTGAGTCAGGAGGATGAGAAGTTTGAGCTGGGCCTGGGCCACTTAGTGATACTCTGTCTAATGGCTCAAAAAGAAAAAGGTCTAGGGTATAGATCAATACAAAGGCCCTAGGTTCAATTCAAAGACCCTTCCTAATACCACTACTTTAAAAAAAAAAAAAATCACCCACCTAAAACCCAAATCAAGCTGGACGTAACAAGCTTTTGTAACAGGTTCTTGCTTACAGCCTCTTTCCAGGCTCACCAGCTTCCCTGAGGTGTGAGCCACAGGATGCCCAGTGTGCCCAGGTGAGGGCTGGCCTGAGGCCCCCGCTCCAGGGAGATGGTGTAGCTCCCCGTTACCCACCTCTGCAGGTGACAGGTAGCGGTGGCCGTTGAGAAGTTACTGTTGCTGCTTTGTTTTCCCGGCCACTGCTACCAGCTTTCCATGTACAACACTGACTTAAAGATTCCCCTTTAAGGGGATTTTTTATAAACCTAAAATGAGAGCAATATAAATAAAAAATAAGCAACGACATAGGTCAAAGCAGGTAAAGCAAAAGTGGTGAAAGTCAATGTTGTGATTTGAGTATGACTGTCTCTTCAGACTCTTATGGCAGTTTGACCCCCCAAAGTCTTGCTAATGCTATGAACTTGCTCACTGTGGTGTTCAGAGAGGTGTGGGCTCTGGGAAGGGACTGGGTTTGGTTAGGTTGGTAGGGAAGCTCCTATGTTTGGGGGCTTTGTAAGGAAAGAGACCACAGAGATACTTAGAGTTTGTGCCATGCAATTTGGATTTCTAGCATCCAGAACTGTGAGTGAAGTGAACTTCTTTTCTTTATAAAGTAGCCAGCCTGAGGCATTTTGGTATAGTAATAGAAAATGTACTAATGCAGGACAGTACAAACAGTCTAGAAAGCGTTTCTTTTCCCAGCCAAGCCTGGCCCTGTAGCTGACCCATCCAGATCTGAACTGTCCCACGTGGTGGCCACTTACCACATGACTACCAAAGCTAGTCCAAACTGCAATGTGCCATCTGTATAATATGCACTGGGTTTCAGATATACACAGGAATGTCAAATAGTGCATTAATAATTTTTGTATTAGTTATATGTTGAAAAGATAATATTTATATGGGGTGAAATAAAGTTTATTAACCCAATAATAAAAAAATTATTAAAAATAGCTAAAATTTTAAATTTTTTTTCTTTTCTTTCCTCCAGTACTGGGGGTTGAATCTAGGGCCTTCCCACTGAGCTACATCCCCAGATCTTTTTATTTATTTTTTATTTTGAGACAGGGTCTCCCTAAGTCACTAAGTTACCCAGGCTGAGTTTGAACTTGTTTTTTGTTTTGTTTTTTTCTGGTACCGGGAATCGAACTCACAACTTTGCGCTTGCCAGGCAGGCGCTGTGCCACTGAGCTAAATCCCCAGCCCCTGGACTTGAACTTGTAATCATCCTGCCTCAGCCTCCCAGAGTACTGAGATGACAGGTGTGCACCCCCACATCTGGCAAATTCTACTTTCTTTAATGGGCCTGCAAGAATGTTTCAAATGACATCTGTGCCTTGTGTTACACTTCTTCTGCACAGCCAGGCTCTAGATGGTTGTTGGACCTACCTCCTGGACGGTTTGCGGGTCTCTCCCTCCAGGGCACACCTTGTCCCTGGACACTCTGTCCCACCCAAGGCCCAGCAAGGGGTCAGCCACGCTGTTTCAGAAAAGTTCTCAGCACAGCATGGCGGGTGCAGGAGACAGCGAAGCAGGAGAGCGACTAAGGCGGGGGGTGGCCAAGTCCAGGAAAGGAAGGCAGAGCTGTCAGGCAGAGGCAACTGGATGGCATGAATTGTCAGTGAGGCTGGTATTTAGTGTCTGCTTTAGATGCATGCAGTGAGGAGGTGGGGCGACACCCGGTCCCTGAGAAAACTGTGTCGCTGGAGATGGAGGAGAAGCAGGACTACGATCCCTCCTCCACCTGCCCTGGTCATGTTCCAGACTCTGCACTACAGACCCCACACTGTGCCTTAGGGAGAGCTTGGGTCACCTGAGATGAACCTCATGACCACACTGGGTGTCCCCCCTGGGGCTCCCTGGCCCAGGGGTCCTGAAAGGCCCAGCTGCTGTGCCTGCCCCTGCCCATGTCCTGTGGGCAGACGCACATGCAAAGCATGCCACCAACTTCTCCCAGCTATTTGCAGACCTCACAGCTGGGAAACAGCAATGGACAGTATCCCAAGAGCCACCAGGATGCACTGGACACTGGGCAGAAGACAGAGCTGGTGGGGAAGGGTGGGGCGATTTCAGGCAGGTCGGCATTACTTCCAGCATCTGCGGCCAGAGGAAGTGGTCACACAGACAGAGACACGAAGAGGCTCAAGGTGAGCTGCCTGGGGACTGCACGGTGTGATTCACAGGGGCCCAGGCAGCTTGTTTTTAGGAGTGTCCCAGTCGATCTGGGGTGCAGCTAAAGTTTAGAGAACTCATCGCCTATGGGGGAGGGGGCTCAGCTTCTTAGCCCCTTCCCTCCCACAAGGGCCACCCCAAAACCAGGGCCTGGGTTAGCCAGGGACTTGCAGGGCCGCTCGGATGTGGGGCTGGCCAGTCCCCGTTCGTGGGGGCAGCTGCAGTGCAGGCTGCTGCACCCAGCCCCCACTTGTCATATGCTCTATTTCCATCTCTTGGGACAGATGGCAGGAAGCAGTGGTGGGTGTTGCGTCATGCAGGCCCCAGGATTGGGGATGGGGGGCTGGGAGCCTGAGCTCACCACCCACCCCGGCACAGCCGGGGGCCAGGAGCTCATCTTATGGGTTGAAGCTGAGATTGTCACATGTCCCTGCAGACATGGGTGTGCACACACACGGGCACAAACACACACACCTACGCACACGCACAAGTGCACACGCACCTTCCTGGGTGTCACTGAGCACGGGACAGAAGAAGGGAGAACCGAGCTGCCGGTCATGTCTGTTGGTCTGTCGGCCGCCAACTTAGCCTGGGCGCAAGCTCTCCTCCTGTGACCATGAGGGCACACTGTGCCCCGGGCTGACCTGAGCCACTCACTGACAATATTCTCTCTCAGGCCGCCGGTCCTACACTCTACTGAACAGCCAGCAAATGATGGCACGGACATTCCCAGCACGCACGGAGTTTTGCTCTGTGCTGGGGGCCAGGCTGCGCGGGCTGGTCTCTTTCTCCTGTGAGGTTGGTGACCTCCCCCACGCCAGTGAAATGTCCATGGCACAGAAAAGCAGGATGACTTGTCTGAGGACACGCAGCTAACGGAGGAAGGGGCTAGGGCTGAGCCCAGGTCTGCCTGGAGCAGAGCCAGGGCTAAGAGCTCACGGGGCACAGCCCCTGCCTGCCTGGGCCCTTTAATAGCAGGGGGTGAGGACTGAGGCACAGCGGTGGGCCAGTGGGCATGCGGCATTCCCAGCTCCCCCGCAACTGCCTGGCATGGGGCCCTGAGCCCAGCTGGGGGCCTGGCAGAGGCTGTGAGCAGATCTCAGGCTCCGATGGAGGGGCACCGGCCTGGGAGGGCCCGGCCTGGCCCAGAGTCAGGGCTGGAAGCTGACCGGCTGGGGCCACTGCATGGATGCCCATCCCTAGTCTCACACCAGGGCTGGGAACAGGGAGCCCAGATCTACCCTAGAGGACACCCACAGCTGGAGGCACGGCTGGGTGGAGGCATTCAGGCAGAGAGCTGAGACTACCCTCAGAGGGTAGAGGCCAGGCCAACTGAAGGGGGACAGGCTGCTCTCCCCCTGCCAAGCTCAGCTGTCCCCACTCCAACGCTGGCACCTGCGGGTCCCCTTGGATTTCTGCTGCCACGTGGCTGCTCTGTGGAGCTCTAGGACGTGGACTGCTCACAGCTGATGGCTGCACCTGCTCCAGGGGAACATCAGCTGGCAGGGAGCAGGGGAGGGGCTTGGTGACTCATCCACCTCCTGCCCTCTCTGGGCCACCCGCAAGGCAGATGTGCCAGCCTCTGTCTGCAGTCCTTGGAAGCCCTTCTCCCTCACACAGGCTGCATGGGGGACCCTCCCGCTGGGAGGGAGGGGAATCCCACAGAGGCCAAGTTTGTGGACGGGGGGCCCTCATGCCAGCCAAGTCAGCAAAGCAGGTCTTCGCTTTTGTGGGAGACTGATAAGAAAGGAGAACCTGAGTTTGAAACCTTGGGGTCCTTTCCTTCATACTTCAGCTACACAGCCCAGAAAGGAGAGGCCGCCGGCTCACGGTGGTGTGGCTAATGCAGCGGACATGGCCTATGTCACTCACTAGCAGGTTCCAAGGCACACTGGGCCATCCCCCTTGTTTGTTGCTCAGAGCTGTGTCCCCTTCCCCTGTAGTCCTCTCCCACCCCTCAGGATCTGAGCTTTGGAACAAGACAGAGCAGGCTTCAAATCCCAGCTACAACACTGTTCTTGCAACTGTGGCCAGGCCTCTACTTACTCATCTGTAAAGTGGGGACAATAGCGAGGGCTACCTCATGGGCTGCATGAGGGTGAGGAGATGACACAGAGGATAACAGAGCGCACTTCAGGGTCCCACCCTCCAGCCCTGTCTCTCTCCCTCTATCAGACTCCAGCTGGAGAGCAAGTGCACTCCCCTCCCACCCCAGCCCACCTCTCAGATGCTGTCTGGAAACAGGGGAGCAAATCAGAGCATGTCTCCCATGAGCACCCTGCAAGGAGAAGTTCTGGGCACCAGGCTGGGTGGTGGAGACATCACCACGGAAGCCTCGGACAGCGGCCCCGCTCACCATAGCAGAGCCAGAGCTGCTTGCTCCTCCTCCTAAGGTCCAGGGCGCGCAAGCTCAGGGAGGTCTGGAGCTGCGACAGTGGCCGTGCTCTGGGGCTGGGAGTGGCAGTGCCCACTTGCAAGGTCGAGTGAGGAGTGGTGAAGGGCCACAGGGAGAGGACACAGGGTGGGGCCATGGGAAGCTGCTGACCGTGACTGACTACAGTCCCCGTTGCTGCTAGGGACACAGGTGGATTCCTTAACCTCTGTGGGTGAGGGACTTGTGGCTGCTTCCCCTAGGACCACTGTCCCTGCCTGGCCTGGCACCAGGAGGTGTGGGGTCCTCTCAGTGCCTGGCCAGGCCGGACACAGGCAGGCCATAGGGATGGGGGGCATGAAGATGGCAAGGGCCCAGTGTCATAATGGCCAAGCAGAGAACCACATGCACCTGTGGCCTCAGGACACTCACTCTGTCCATATGGCAGGGGCAGTGGCCAGGCTCCCAGGTGACCCCTGGCGACAAGCTCCTGAGAAGAGGTGAGGGAAGGGGGACTGTCTTCCACCGTGGGCAGAGCTGGGGACATCCAGGGCCCCGCTGCACAGCTCCGGTGCGGTACTGCAGCAGGATGCAGGATGCATGTTGCCATGGCTGTGCAGTGTACACTCACGACATTGCCCATGGACACACGTGGCCTGTGTCGTACCTGGCATGGATGCAGTGAGCACATAGCATGGTCCTGGGACAAAGTGCTAAGTTTCTATGCTTCTGTCGTGCCTGCCTGGGAACCTTGTGACAGGAGACGCAGCACCTTCAATGTGTCCCCACTACAAGCTTAACGGGCCACGTGTCACCACTTCCGCTGGTCCTTCTGGCATCCCTGGGAAACAGGGGTGGCCGGGCTGAGGAATGCAGAAGCCAACCACAAGCCCTCTCCAGCTGCTCAACCTCACAGGGGAGGGGCAGGAAGCCACCTCCAGGGAGGAGAGACTGAGAGGCCAGCCCAATGTCTAGTCTCACTCCCAGAGACCCTGCTTTTATTTGGGTCCCAATTTGCCCTTTCTTCGTTCTCCCTCCTGCTGCCTGGGTGTGCTGGCTGGACCTCCAGCAGCCACGTTGGACCCTAAGGTAACCTCAAAGGTGGAAGCCAGTAAGGAGGACGGCGAGAGCCCAAGTGCTCGTTGCCTCCCTCTGGACTTCCGCAGGAGGAAAGATGCATCAGCCCTTGTCCCAACCACCATGATGTGGGGTGTTCCGCTCGGAGCACCCGATCCTGGTGCTTCTTCCTTCTTCCAAAGCAAGATTGTCCCGGACATGTGAGCAACTCGCAGGGCACTGGGCCAGCTTTTCAGAGGGCAGTTTCTTTTTTTTTGCCCTCACGCTTCCTGACTTGGTTTTCTTTCATCCTGCCCCTCGCTCACCGCTGTTCTTCAACGCTGCTGGGGAGGTTTGCTTGCCTCCTCCCCTGCACCTCCCAACAGCCCACGGAGAGAGAACTGTCTTCCTTAGCGTTCTCCTAGCCCTTCTAGCAAACAGAGGACTCTCCGATTACTTGGGTGACTGGTTATGAGACGCATCCACTGGCTGGCCAGCAGGTGTAAGACGCCCCCTCCAGCGTGCCAGCCGCCCCCATCCTCAGGGCTGTGGGGCTCAGGCTCAGGTGGGCCACCCTCGCCCCCACGCAGGGACTAACTGAGCACAACTCCCGCCCCTCGGTGCAGTTTGCTTTCCACAAGCACCTAAAGCTTTTTCCATCCAGAGAGCCCCAGGAGTCTGGCATCCCCGCCAGGACGTCCCAACACTCACTGTCCCCAAAGCCACCTTAGAAGGGGCAGTGGGAGATACGGGCCAAAGAAAAAGGCCTCACAGCAGTGACCACGACCAGGCGGCCCCTTGCCTACAGGAACCTCTGAAGCCCCCATCCCCGCTGTCCCAGGCCAGTGCCCCCGGCCCACCTGTGCCTACCTTTGCGCGCTGCATCCTGGGCACCGCACGGAACTGTGGCCAGCGTCTCCACTTCGCAGCCCGAGCGGATGGGACTACCCGGCCCGGCTGGCAGCTGCCTCATGTTTGCTCGGACCAGATGTGATTGTCACCGTGCCTTCTCCCCCGCCCCCTGCCCACCGCTTCCACCCTCCCTCTGCGCCAGCTCCGACCGCTCCACCCTCGCTGCTCTGCCTCCTCCCTCCCTCTCTCTCTGTGTGTCTCTCACTCTCCCCTCTCTCCCTCTGTCTGACTTTCTCTCTCTCTCCACACACACACACACACACACACACACACACACACACACATGCTTGCATCTGCCTCACATCTTTTCAATCCCAGTCCCCCACTGTCTGCTTCCCAGTCCGGGCCCTGCAGCCACTCAGTCCCGCCTGGCTCTCCGGGGCTCCCCGCCCTTGTTTCTCTGTCCCCCTGCTGTCCGGTGTCCTCTAACCCAGCGCTCTGCTCCCTGACTCCCTGGTGGGCGGGGGCGGGGCTGGGAGAGGCGAGGCCTAGACTGGAGTTGCCACCTTAAGAAGGGGGAGGGGCAGCAGTGGAGCTCTGTGTGGGGAGCACCTGCCAGGTGGGCCGGGCCCTCCCCACCTGCAGACCCCGCCTCCGGACTCCAGGTGTGTGGCCTCAGGTACCCAGGGCAATGCCGAGCAAGTGAGGGTGAGATGGCAGCCCTGGCATCTCCAGCATCTTCTGCTTAGGACTTTGGCTCCAGGTACTGGTCCAGAATGGCTTTGTAGATGGAGAAAGAGTGACAGCCGAAGGGGCTGCATCATCAGTGTGACACTCAGGGCTCCTTCCAGCTCTTCTACCTGTTCCTGCCCAGCGTCTCCCCCTACACAGGGGATTGAACCCAGGACCTGTGCGCTGAACTACATCCTGAGCCCTTTTATTAATTTTTTATTTTGAGACACTGTGTCACCCAGTCACTAAATTGCCCGAGCTGGGTTCAAACTTGTGATCCTCCTGCCTCAGTTTCCCCACTCTTAATCACCTGCCTGTCACAGTATGGGAGCCTCTCCCAAGGCATAAGCCCATTACATTTCCCAAATGCCTTGATACCCACCTGGCTCTGAATGTGGGACCACATTCAGCGAAGCTGAGGGACTCCTCCCAACCCCTGGGGTGGGCCCTGGTACCCCTGGGAGCATCTTTTCGGACATCAGGGAAGCCACCTAGAAGGCAAGTGCCTGAAACCTCTGCCAAGTTTCCCTTTTTGGTGCCCTGAGGAGCCAGCCTGTGCCAGTGGTTCCCATGGAAACAGAGCCGGAGATGCCCCCTCCTTTGCAGTATGCACAAAAGCTCTTGCATGGCCTCCCCACCCCCCAACTTTCAGATCCTGAGGGAAGAAAGCTGCCAGGAGCTGTGGCCCCACTGAGGCAAGGATGGTTGTCCCCAGAGGGGGCGGGACAGCCCCAGTGTCCAGTGGGCAGGACTTCAGGGTACCCTGGGGCTCATGCCGTGCGAAGCACTCAGCAGACCCCGACTCCCCGTCCATAGCTGCGCCCAGAAGGAAGGGACAGCAGGCCCCTTGTAGCTGCCAGATCAGAGCCACAGTTCCTGGGAGCCCATTGACCTTCTGCAGTGGGGGACAGCTCACCTCCCTTGGCTCTGAGCAAGCTTCTGTGAGCAGGGACACCTGGAGCATTCAGAGTCTTCAGGGCAGCCCCGGGAGAAGAGCATCATTATCCTCCCCAGAGTGATAAAGAGACCCAGAAAGTTCAAGGGTCTTCCCGAGCCACGGGAAAGAGTGGTGAAGCCGTACACGCACTGTTCCTCCCAACCACAGTGGGCACAATGGGTGGGTGAGATGCACCTGACACCTCCATGCCAGGTCCCATGCATCCGCTGGGACACCTGCTTATCACACGGTGCAGGCCAGGCCTGGCCCGACTCAGCACAGCCCACGGAGGCAGCACCAGAGCCACTTCCCACAGGCCAGCGCCCTCTGGACAGTCACCATGCCGCTGCTTGGCACACTCGCTGAAATGCCAGTCCTCTGAGGCGCTTTCTTTGGAATTAACAAGCTGCAAAGAATAGGCCTGTGACGGCTGCTTGCCCTTGCTGGGTCACCGGGCTTCTGGCCTTGGAATCTCCCCCTGCACCCAGGTGGGCGTCCCGAAGAAACACAGGTGTGAGTGCCCTGTCAGGATCATGTGCCCCCCAACCCCTTCCTCCCTGGCCTCCCTCTCAGGGTCCTCTTCGGGGCCACAGGCAGTACCGGGTCCCCTGCACTGGGCCTTTGTGGGACACAGGGAGGAGAAAGGGCCCGAGCAAGGCCCTGCAGTGGGCCTCCTGCAGGCTGTGCTGTGGGCGCCTGGGCATCGGCCAACCTTCCCCAAGAGGGACTTGGCATTTTGGGAGATTCTCTGGAGGCACGTTGAACCCAAAAAAGGTCAAGGCAGCAGGCTGCAGGAGGCCCGCGTGGTTAAGCACGGCCGCTTCCGCTTGATGGGTCTCAGCTGCTTTCCTCACAAGGCCAGAGCCGAGGGCGGGAGGTCTGCAGTGGGAAAGGGAGGCATGGCTTCAAGGCCAGCTCTGCTGACCCCACCTACAAGTCTTGGGGTCTTTGGGACCTTCCTCCATTCCTGCTCCTGGCCTCCACTCCAGGCCCAAGTTCAAATCCCTCCTCCCCAGGCCCCCAGACCCAGCTCCGTGCCCCCAGACCTTTATCTTTTCTTTGGGGCCCTTTCTTTTGTTAGAAGAGAGAGACAGAGACAGAGACACAGAGAAAGAGACAGAGACAGAGAGATACCCCTCGCCAACAAGCCCCCACCTGTGAGAAGCCCCTCGGGTGCAGGTGGGTCTCACTGCGCATGTGCAGACCCCTCCTCACAGGCATTCCACAAGGGTCTGCTGCCCACCGCAGCCTTTGTCTGGGCGTCACAAAGCTCCAAGGGTCAGGGAGGCTGAGCTGGCACAGCTGTGAAGCCAAAGCCACCTGTGGCAGCTTTCCTCGAGCCTTCCCTACCTCAAGCTCCCTGCGCACCTGCTCACCAGCCCTGACACAGCCTCACAGAAAGCTCCCAGTGCAGGACGCTTCTCCAGCAGTGTCACACACGGTCAGCTCAGCAGCAGGCCGCCCACAGCCACCTCTCCCACGGTGTCTGCTCAGCCTGGTGGGTGGGAGCGGGCTGCTGGGCAGGCCACGGGGTCAGCCTCCAGCTGAGCTACTCTGTGGTGTGGTGGGGCTGAAAGCTCTGCCTCTTTCTCCTGGGGGCACCTCCAAGGGTCCTCTGAGTCTGGCCATTGCTGGGAGCTACCCCTTGTCCCGCCCCCTGGTTGGGGGATTTCATAGGGCTCTTGGGGAACCAAGGACTCCCAGCATGCAGTAACTGGCCCACAATCCCTTGGCTGAGGTCTGTTCCCTCACTGAGTGGCCTCCTGGAACCGGGCCCAAGGAACCCCATGCCAGCTCCCAAAGGAGGTCTCATCCCAGCTACTGGCTCTCCCTTAGCCCTGCCACCTCACCTTCTAGACTTTACGGGAGGAAGGGGCCAAGGCATCTGTCCACAGGATTCCCCAGACTGCAGAGGATCCCAGGGAGCTCTCAGAAAAGCCCCCTTTCCTCTGGCTGGTGGTGGGAGGAGGCATTGCCAGCTCACCTGCTGAATCCCCTTCCTCTAAATATGTGAGTCCCCAAATCCTGCGTCCCAAGGCTGGCCAGCCTCCCGGGGAGCCCCTGGCATTTAGGGTCTGGGAGGGTGGGAAAGAGGGACACTGTCCACAGTCACTTGAGCAGGGCGTCAGGCTAGATTGGAGAATTCAGGTATGGCATGGACTGTCATGTCCCCGGTGGACCCCTTTGGGTCAGTACTGCCCTTGCTACTCAGCCCACTCCAGAATCTGTGTGCTAGTTTTCTTAGGCAGGTGGCAGTGATGCCCCGCTCGTGATTAACTCATGTAAGGCACACTTCCTGGTTTACGCCCATAGCTCAATACATCAACGCTAACTCGTGCTGTCCTAGCCCTGCCGTGTGCCCCCACATGCACACTTGAGCCAGCCAGAGCCACCCTGCCCACCCACCTGGGACCTCAGATGCCCTGGCCTGGGAGGTGTTTTTTCTTTTGGCAGAATCTGCCACAGGGCCTTGCACTGGGTGGCCAAGTGGAGCATCTGGCAGAACTCCCAGGGCCTTCAATCTGTCATCCCTCCTGCCACAGGGACATCAAGGACATCTGGCCAAGTCTCTCTGGAGACAGGGCCCCCTCCCACCTGCCCACGGGGAATGGAGATTGGCGGCTCAGCCAGGAAGAAACCTTCAAGGCCAGCACCCGGGACCTGAATCCAACTTAGGTGACCTTGAGCCTGCCAGGCCACTTCCGGTAGCTTCATCAGCTCTACCACAGATGAAGAACCACCTCCTGCAGAGACTGTCGTGGTGACAGACAAGACTGTGACCGTGAAAGGGGCTGTCTTCCATGTGAAGTAGCATTAGTATTGGAGGATCCCAGTACTCCAAACCCCAGGGAACAGACAATCTATTTTTCTCTACAGCTATTTCTGTCTGTCAACTGCCGAGTGTCACCCTCATGTCGGGATGACCAGCACTGACCCCAATGCCCTCCCAAAGAAGCTCCGTGGCAAAGCCAGTGTTCAATGTGCCAGGCCAAGGTTTCTGGATAGTAAACTTCCCAGTTCCCAGGAGGGACAGTAAAGTCACTTTCTATGATGACTACTTCGATAATGGTGGGCTGTGGAGGACCATCTGGACGACTCTCCTTGAAAGAGGAGAAATTATCTCCATTTTGGCTGAACCCGGCCCTGTTTCCACGTATTGATGCATGCAGAGCTGGCTAGGACTTTTCCTCATCCCTTCAATTGGCTTTAAGCAATGTAATTCGGTCCAGCCGAGGTGCTGATGTGTAGTCTTTAAAGCAAAGAAGATGGGCCAGTGTTTCCCTGCCCCCATAGCTCCCCAAAAAAACATGTGTGAGCTTGGGTGAAGGCTCCACACTGCTCCACACTGCTCCACACTGACAGCTGGGATTGAGCCTCTAGCTAAGAGGCTATGACTTCCCAGGGCGTAGAAGATTACACGTCAGAGCTGAAGCACCGACCCCAAACATCACATACTACAATTGTGTTATGCAGATTACTCTTTCTGAACATTCTTCTCTCTGCATTTGCAGAGGTGACCTCAGGCCTCCTACCTAGTCCAGCTCATGGCACTGACCTACTTCCCACCATTCTCATAGTCACTCATCCTCAAGCGACTCCCTTCTTCATGAATTAATAAAACCTCAGGTTTGGCCCTGGGTCAAGGCCTTTGTTCTGGATAGCCATCATCCTAGCTGGATTTAGGACCATGTGGCTCCCCATAACTACAAATATGCCTTAGTATCTTTATTCTTACCATGGGTTGCACTGGAAGTGGTAGATTGGAATTATCTCACTAGAATTCCAATAACTTTCCATGGGATTACAAATGTAAATGTCCTGAACTGTGACAAGGACCTGGACTAGGTACAGTCTCTACAGTGGACTAGGTAATTTGGATCAAATTCCTAGCTGAACATAACTGTAAAAGCTGCTCGAAATGAGTGTGTGTAGTACACATGCATACACAAGAACACATTTCAAGCAGCTTTTTAAGTTAATAATCAGAATAAATAAATTATATATAGTCATGGAGCAAACAAACCAATAAAAAAAATCACAGAGCCAAGATCTGGGAAAAGAAGGGCATCCAGGGATATGTGCCTGGCACCTAGGGTGACTTTCTCCCTAGGGGCTTCTACTCAGCAGAGCTTTTAACAACGTCTGGGGCTAATCCCCAGGACCAAGAGGAAGGTGTGCCTGGCAAACCTGCCATGCATTGGGTTGGGTCCCAGGGGAACGTGAATGGACTGGAAGTGGATTGGCCCTCAAAGCCTCTGCAAGCCGGCTCATTTCCTGGATGTGTGTTAAGCTGATCTCGCTTTGCTAGGTCCCAAACCACCTGCAAGAAGTAAACAGTCCTTGTGGAGGAAGATAACTTCCTTCCCTCAGATTGTTCCGATAAGCTTTCAGATGCAATCATTTCCCAAATGCAATCAAAACCACCAAGGATGTGAGGAGACAAAGACAAAACTCCCCCAAACCAAGGGAACAACAGGGTGTTATGGTTGATACATTGTGTCAACTTGGGGGGTCTAGAGGTTTGGCTAAATGACTCAGCAGGAAGCCAGGGTGCTTACTCAGTATACATCCTGAGCCTATGGAAGAGGAGGGCATGGAAATTATGTGAGAGCTACATGCCCCTTAGGTGGGGGTAGCCTGTTTACAAATGTAAGGCAGGGAAAATTGCTGCTTGCCGCCATTCCTCCCGTTTTGCTCTGGCTGTTTGCTGATAGGCTGCCATTCCCCCCTTTGCTCTTGTTGCTTTGCTATCTTCTGCCTCGGAGCCAGCCAAGTATGGACTGAAACCTCCACAAACTGTAAGCTAAATAAACCTTTCCTTCCTTCATTTTGGGCATTGGGTATTTTGTCTCAGCCACGAGAGAAGTGACTAAGACACAGGGGCTAGATACAGACTCATGGGGGCTCAAAGGGAATTACTGAACTTTAGAATAACTACACTTCGGGGTATGTAGGTTTGCAGCACGGCGCTTGCCTAGCGTGCATGAAGGCCTGCTTCCAGTACTCTGCACCACAATAAAATAGTAAGACAAGATAAAATACTATGCTTAGCATAAAAAACGATAGGCAATTCAGACAGAACTGAACATAGTTTAAAATTATTTCTATTTCATTTGTTGTGATCTCATCAATTGCATTTTAGTATACACAGTGCTACCGCTTCTGCTCAAGCTGACATCTGAGCAACAAGCAAAACCATACCACCCACCAACCTCTGGGCAAAACCAAAGAGAGGCCCCTGTGTGACCTTCAGGGGTGCCTGTATGAGCATGAGCTTGTCACAGTGAGGACATGTCCTATCCACACCACCCTAACTTCCAGCAGCAGCTGTGTTGCTGGTTTATAAAATGCAATGAGATCCCCTCCAACATTCAGCAGACCACCATCTTCAAGGGCTGTGGCCGTGGGACCAGGGCCGCCTCCTCTTTCCCTTGCACTGGCCCAGACCCTGGCTCCGCCTTGGCCAGTGCAGTCATGGCACAAAATAGCAGCTGCCATTTACTCGTTGCACCTTTGCTCCCTGCCAAGGGCCTCTTACTTGTTATATTTCATTTTCACAGTCCGACACCGAGGTTCTGATTCTTCCATCTTATGAAAGGAGAGGCTGCGTTTAGGGAACCTGGGTAACATGTTCAAGGCACCCAGCAAGCAGCATCAGAGGCAGGCTGTGAAACCAGGTTTGCCTGATCCTGTCAGCAACCTCCCAGCCAGGTGCTGATCCCCACTTGCAGGTTGCCGGGGGAACTCCTGGATGCCTGCACAAACATGCATTCAACACCAACTATGTACAGAGTCCTAGTCTGGGAGAACTGGCTTCAAGGACTCCAAAACAAAGCTTAGGAAAGTGAGGAGGTTCTACCTTCTGGGGAGCCTAGGGTGTGGCCCCAATAGAGCCCAGGTTCCAGTCCCTCCTTAAGAACTAGTGCTCAGAGAGGACCTGGGGACAGCACTATTTGTAACTTGGGGTGCAGGCAGGTGGCTCAGCCCTCAGACAGTCTCCCACCCCACTAGGGGCCAGTAAGTCCAGGAAGGGGCCCACGGAGAGTCCAAAGAGCTAGGGCAGTGGACGACTTGGGGCTATGAGGCAGAGACCGAATCTAGCCCAGTCCAGGACCACGCCTGCTTGGCGGGTTTATCTGATGAGCTGACTGGGCAAGCGGGGTCCCTGGAGGACCAGCAAGGCAGTGGGAGGAGGTACAGAGAGGACAGGGAAGAAGAGCTTCCTTGGAAGGAGGAAGGAAAGGGCTGGGGAGAGGCTAGGAGGGAAGTTGAGGCAGGTAGAAGGCCAGATGGGAACAAGGAGCAGAGGGCTTAGAGGGGAGCGGAGGGAGGGCTGACGGGGCAGGGCTGGGTTGGGCAGGCATGAGGTTGGAGAAGGGGTCCCAGCAGGCAGAGAACAGACCCTTCTTGGCGCTGGTACTGGGCGGCAAGGAGGACAAGGGCGGGACACCTGGGGAAACTTGTCCTGCAGCTCAGCCAAAGTGAGAACAAATGCAGGGGGTTATGAGCAGACAGGGCGGAAAGGGAGTAGGCTCGGGGGATCAGCTGGACAGGGGAACAGTCTGCACGGGGAGCCCAGCTTGGGCACTGCGACAAGGCTTCAGAAATCCTCCGGTCCCAGCTGAGTGGAGGCTCCAGGTGGCTCCAGGTATCACCTCGCCTTGCTGTGAGTTAAAAAGGAAACAAGTGGGGGACGCAGGGCTCAGCCTCTCAGTCCCGCTGCTAGATGGGCCACACTCAGATCCTTCTTGTCTCCTGGAGACCCCAGATCCCAGCCTCTCCCTCTTCACTGCCTCAGTCCCCAGCCCTGAGGCATTGTGGGTAGGGGGTAGACTCACCCATGGGCCCTACAGCTTCAGGGAGGTGACCCGGGGGATGTGGAAGAGCTGAGTCTCCTCAGAGCTGGTGGAGCTGGAGCATCACAGAATAAAGGTGAGTCCCCACCACAGACCTCCGCCCGCCCCGGGGACAAACCCAGGGGAGGAGTACGGCAAACTGTCTCTGGGCGGATGTGTTACAGCAAGGGGACAGAGCAGACATATGGGACAACTTCCAGGTCAGGGAATGTGCCTCTCCAGGGCTCAGCCGGGAGTCTTCTCTGCTGGGGAAGTTTCAGGACAGGGTATGGAGGGGACCTGGGCCTGGTGGTTGTACAGACTCCTTCCTGGGCTTCTGATGTCCCCCCTGGTGCTAGCAGCCCCTCACCTGAGGCGTTTCCGGATAGGGCGGAAGTACTTGGCGGTCTTGACAGCAAAGATGATGCTGGGGATGAGGAAGAAGGTGCACCAGCCCAGGCAAAACCAGAAGGTGTTCTGGAAGGAGCATGAGGTCAGCACACCTGGCCAGACAGTTCCCTTCCCAGCCTGCCCTGTGCCTGCAGCTTCCCCCTCAGACTCAGTGTAGGAAGGAGAAGCGGTCATCAGAGGAAAGGACACTCACCCAGGGGTCAGCCATCATGTCACACAGGATCACATGGCCATTGTCCAGGGCTCCGGAGAAGGGCTGGCAGGTGGCGATGTGCTGAGTCACCTGTGGTGCCAACAGGAGGCAGGTGTGTGTGGGGACACCGACCATAGGTGTGCACCCCAGGTTCAGAGGGAGAGGCTGACAGGGACACAGCTAGGGGCCACTGCACACTTGGACAGGCACATAAGGAGACACATGGATATAGGCACATGGGGAATGGAACACACCTGGGCTCCTTATCTGTTCCTGCCCCCCACATCTATTCGCCACCTGAATTAGGGCTCTACTGTGTATCCCATGCACCGGACAGGCAACACGTATGTGTGCACACATGCATGTCCTCAGGCACTTTGCACACTCACAGACACTCTCAGGGCTCAGCCAGACGCCCTGTGAGCCTAGGGGGGTCCCAGTCAGCTTGCAGAGTTGTAGTCAGCTGCGGTCCTCAGGAGAGGACAAGCTGGGCAGGAGTTCAACCCACAGAAGAGTGGGGACAAACTAAGGATGGCATGTTCCAGAAAGCCACGGCCAAGCCAGCTCACACTAGAGCCTTAGGGAGCGGCTGGACAGGGATGGGGCACAGATGCCAGGTATGGGAGTTTGAGTTTAATCCTGAAGGCCTGAGCACCCCTGAAGGACCCCAGGGGACAGGATGGGGCAGAGCTGGGAGACCAGCTGGTCCAGGAAGTGAGTAATCCATAGTTGCCCTGAGGCCAGGCAGGGTCCGAGCCCCTACTCACCTCCTCTTTCACCCAGGCCACGTACTGGGAGAAGTAACCCATCTCCCGGGTCAGGAAACACTCGCTTGCCTGCAGGAGAGGGAGACTGGAGCTGGCAGGGATTCCAGAAGCCCCCTCCACTCCCCATGCCTGACACCATTGGCCAGGCTGGCTTTTGGTAAAAGGCGAAACATGTATAGGATCTGAAGAGAAACCAGAGTATCAGGCTAGCTTTTGGGACTCACTGTAAGGGAATGGCTGGAGAGGCCTGTGGCAGAGGCCCCATGTCCCTCTGGTTCTATAGCACTCCCTGCCTCCCCACCCAACTCACTTTCTGGAGAATGTGGTTGGTCAATGCTGGAAGCTCTGCTTTTAGGTAGGTGACATTGCCTAGGACAGCTGAGGTGTCCCGCTGCAGGAGATAAGAGTCCTAGCTCAGTGTCCTGCTCAGGAAGCAGTCATTCATTTATCCACCGTCCACCCATCCATCATCCAGCATCCATCCTCTACCCATCCATCTAACCGTCATCCATCCATGCATCCATGCATCCATGCATCCATGCATCCATCATCCATCCATCCATGCATCCATTCACCCATGCATCCATGCATCCATCATCCATCAATTCATCCATCCATGAAGCATATGACACACACCCAGAGCCAGTGATCCATGGTCCTCAAGGATCTGCCCACCCAGCCCCACCTCCTCCCCATCCCCACCCTCAGTCTCTAGTGAGATGGGGCAGAGCCTACGAGGTCCATAGCTAGCTGGGTCCCCACTTCCTTTCTCCCTCTGCCGCCCACCTGTTCCACCCCACTGTCCCCAACTCAGTAGCCACCTGGAGGTTTGGAGCAGAGGACTCCAGGGCCCGGACGCTGCGGTTGAGCTTGACCTATGAGGAGAGATTCAGGCTAGTTAGGGGGAGGGATGGAGAGCGAGAGAGTGGAGCACCTCCCTCCTTCTTTGTCCTCTCTCCCAAGCTGCAGGCTCCCTGAGCACCCAAACTTACCACCAGGTTCTGCTGGGGGATGACCTGCTCCTGGGAGAGGTTTCTGAGCCCTCGGGCCTCCTCCTGCAGCTGTCGCCCCAACGCAGAATTGCCCTGAGGGCAGACAGAGATCAGAATGGCCCCATCCTGACAGGTTGGACTTTTCCAGGGGAACCTTGACCTGGCCTTTTGGTTGCACATACTGAGAGAAAGTGGAAAGTGCTAGGCTCAGAGGCAGAAAATTGAAGCCTCCATAAGCTTCAACCCAAGCCCCATTTCTAGCTCTGCCCTCTCAGTCAGCCACAGATGCCAAAGGGAGCCACAGTGGCATCTGCTGAAGCTGAGGAAGGACAAGGCTAGGGTCTCTGGGATGCCTCAACTTTCCAAACTAGGTATTTGTAAATGTGAAATGCAGTTTCTTCCCCTGTGGGACAGCTGTCATGTCTGATCCATCATGACGTGCAGATTCCACACCTGGTATGCACATGGCACTGCTTGCCCATGTGTGTGATATCAGACCAGTCCCTCGAGCTGATCTGAGATGAGGAGAGTCTACTTTACAGATGACAAAACAGAGGCCCAGAGATACTCAGGAACACACGCAAGGCAGCCCAGCCAGCTGATGGTAGGTCTTGAATCAGAACTGGTGTGGCAAAACCCTTCAGCACAGTGGAGGTTCGGGGGCTCTGGTCCCTGCCTCTGCCCTCCCATCCCACCTGCCCCCCTCCATCTGACTGCTGCCTGCCCTGTGGGATCCTTGCTCCTTCTCACCTGAGCCTGGGCCAGTCCTGCCAGCTCCTGGGCCAGCTGCTCCACGTCAGTCTTCACCACGGGCTTCTGGATCTGAGGGTGGATGGGCAAGGTCAGCAGGGTTGCACCTTGTGCCCCTGTGGCCCCTGAATTCCCACTCTTGCCAGACACACCCTGCACCAGCTAAGTCTGCTGTGCCACATCAGTCACAGTGGATTTGACCTGGAGCTGCAAAACATTTTAGACATGTTCCCAAAAACCAATCAAAGGACAGGCGCCCTCTGGTGTGAAGCGAGGAAGAGGCGCTTCCCACCAGCATTCCCGGCAGCAGTGGGTTCAGGACCACGAACAGCGACACTGGCTGTTGGGTGGGGGCAGAGGTCAGCGGGGTTGTGGTCTGGGGACACCTCCAACAGGAAGAGGTCTCAGGAGAGAAGGTCAAGTGCTAGGAGAAGGCAAGGCCCATGCCTGGGTCCTCTGTGGCTCCTCCGTGCTGTCCTCGCCCTGCTTGGGTACCCAGGGTCCCTCTGCTGACCTGAACAAGGAAGTCGTGGTAGCTGACGCTCTCCACCCCACTCTTCTGCAGTGCCTCCAGGTCCTGGTGGGCCTCTGGGCTGAGCAGGTCCAGGTCCTTTATGTCCACTTTGAAGTTCTGCAGGTCCCATTGCAGCTTCTTGGCATACTGGAGGGTGGGGAAATGGGTAGGACATGCCCAGTTGTTGATCCGAAGCCCAGAGACACTCCCCCAGGTGAGGGGTCCTCTGGGCTCCCTACCCTGGACACATCGCACCCTGGGAGGTTCCCAGCAGGTTTCTGCTCCTAAAGTCACCACCCGAAGACCAGTCTTCCTCCAGCACCTGTCTGGCTAGTGGGCTGCCACATGGATCTTCCCTGGCCACCTGATATAAAATAGGTCACCTGGCTCCTCCTTATCACAACCTTGTAGGAAGGTCCTGATGCCTTCATAGTCAGCGCCCTGGAGTCCTCTGTTCCAACCTCAATCTGCTTCTTTGTGCACTCGTTAATCACCATCAGCACCGTGATAATGCAACCTTGCCTGCCCGTTCTGCCCTAACCTCAGCACTCAGAGGAGGCTCACGGGATGGTACAAGTTTGTAGACCATATGCATGAATGAATGAGCGACCAGATGGGATCGTATTTCCAGGAAAGACCTCTGGCATTCTCCTACCATTGCTGCAAGCCATTTAGGGGCCGTGACATTCAGTCTCGGTGTTTCATAGATGAGGAACTAAGAGAGGAGCATCCACTTGCCAGAGGATGCACAGCAAGTAAGAGGATGCAGCTGGCCTCTCCCCACCCACCATGCTGCCTTCCCTGCGGGAGAAATGCCCTCACCCTATCACAAGCAGAGTCTTAGAGCAGCATTTCAGGCCTGAGTGCCAGGTATGGCAGATGTGTGCAGGGGGCAGTGCCTCCTAGTGGCTGGTAAAACACCACACTTACTGAAGGGTGCCCAACTGGTTTGTTGCTATCTCCTTTGTGGACAGGTTTTTTATTTTTGTGTGCCTTTTTGAGACAGAGTCTCTCTATGCAGTTCAAGCAGGACTTGAGCTCACTTTGTAGCCCAGGCTGGTCTCAAACTTGCAACGATCCTCCTGCCTCAGCCTCTCACGTGCTGGGATTACAGGCATGTGCCACCACTACTTGCATGGGGACAGGTATTCTTAAGGTCACATTTGGAAAGTCACCAAATGGCCTCTGAGGACCATCCAGCCCTTCTGAAGCTGGCGCCTTATCTGTTCATTTTTTTTTCTGAGAGCTGGACCCCGTTGCCTGAGAGCTATGACTTCCGGGTGACAGGGCCTGAAGTCTGCTGTGCCCGGGACCCTGCGCAGCCTTTCCTAGCCAGCCTTCAACCACGAGGCTGTGGCATCAGAACACTGCCTGCTCCAGCAGCTTCCTGACAGGCTAAGCAAGCTGGAGGAGCTGGAGGAAGCTGGAAGAACAGGGAGCGAGGCATTAGCTGTTCCTGGTGCAGATTAAGGCATGGTGTTGGGGCTGGGCACCTGGCAGTGCTCCCCTGCGGGGCAAAAGTGTGGCAGCTCCAAGAGGAGCTGGGAGGGTTTCTCAGGATGGAGCAGAAGCAGCTGGTGGCCCCTATATGAGTGGAAATGGCTCCCACCTCACAGAGGTGTGGAATGAGGAGAGGAGGGGATGTTTGGCAGCCTCTGTGGACTTTCAGAAGCACATTCTCAAAGCACATCCCTCCTGTGAGGTAGCCTTCCTTGTTCTAGAATCTTCTCTGCACTGAGGTCCAAACTCCATTCTCCAATCTGCCCTGCAGGTGAACACCTGAAGTCCGAGTGGGCACAGGCAGAGTTCTGGGGTCATGCTGAAGGGTGGGATCCCACCACCACTGCCACCTCCAGGCTATAAGAGCTGGGGGAGGCCCCCAGTGAGCTCCAACATCTGTCTCCCCAGCCTGTCCCAACTGGAGCATGCCAGTCAGGGCCTGTCCTCAGGAAAGACCCAGGCCCTCAGCCACTTACTCACTGTCACTCTCCTTCTTGCACTTCAGCTGTGTAGCTGTCCCTGGAGCACAGAGCCATGGCCTCTAGGTCCTTACCTCCAGGACCTTCCTGCTGTAGCCCTGGGCTCTCCCCTGAGGCACCCCCATCATTTCCAGAGCAGAGACGAGCTCTACAGGAGGGGCCTCCCGGCTTCCAGAGTGCTCTCCTACCTGGCTGATGTCCAGATGCTCGTCCAGGTTGTAGGAGTCGTTGAGCTGTAGAACCTTCCAGAGAGCAGCCCCTTCCTTACACTGCCTGGAGAGGAGGGAGGAACACAGGGTGGCCGGGGGTGACTGATGTCACCCCCATGGGATGCCCACTTCTGTCCCCCCAGGCCGCCCCGCCTCTGCCCAGGCTGCCCACTCACTGGTAGGCCAGGAGGAGGCTGACATTCTTCTTCAGACCGAGGAGGTGAGACAGGTTCATGGAGGGCGGCAGGTTCCCAGGGGTGTCTGCGAACTGGAGATGGGGAAGGAGCCATGGGCTATGAAGCAGGGTGGGGATGAGGCTGCCCCAGCTTCCCCAAGGCCCAGTCCTGTCCTGGCATCAGACCCAGCCTGTAACTCAAACTGCCCCAGCCTGACCTCCTCATGGGGCCAGTGCCCACGTGTCCCTAGGAAGGCAGCCGGCATGACCCCTGGGAGAAGCCATTTCAATATCAGAGCTCAGCCACCACATGGGGCATCACGGCTCCTGGTCCCCAGACTCAGGGATTGGAGAGCAAAGGGTACGGGAGAGACCACTCGGGGCCCTGTCCAAGGCTTGGGCAGCACCCAGGGCTCACAGCTTCTCTCTCTAGTGGCTCTGCCTCCCTCCTGCCCCCCTCTCCCACTTGTCCCCTCTGCCTCCCCTCCCCCACATCCCTCTGCTCTGCCCACAGTTCCCTGCACCTCCCCACAGGATCTAGAAGGACAGGCGACCTTAGGGACATCCCCACCTCGTAGAGCTCCCCGCTCTCCCAGCTCCGGCACACCAGCGTCTGCACGTTGCCGCCCACCAGGAAGGTGGCAAAGACCAGGAGGATGAGGGGAGCGGCAAAGACAAAGCTGAAGCCCACACCCCTGGGGGAAGAGACGGGGTGAGGTGGGGGAGACCGGCTGCACCGGGGTGAGCTCTGTCCGCATGCGCACCCCGGAGCTGGCCCGGGGAGCCCTGAGGCTGAGCTTGAGGGCAGCACCTTCCAGGAAGAGGAGCTCAGAGAACTGGGCCTCGCAGGAGGAAGGGGACTCCGAACCCCTAACTGTCCCTTCCTCATCCTTACCCACTGCTGGGTCCCTGTAGCCTAGAGGAGAGGCCAGCTGTTCTATTTGGAGAGCCAGGACTACCTGCTGCTGGCCCTAGTGCCCATGGAGGTGACCTTCCAAAGATTACCAGCCATAACCGGGCATGACCCACAGGCAGGGCAGCACCCAACAGGGCTGAGCTGCAAGGACCTTTAGCCTGGGTGCCACAGACTTGTAGAGCTCCCCTGTAAGATGGACATAGCCCTGTGCCAGGCTACGAGGATCACAGGGTGACACCATGGGGGTGCATTTCAGCCCCCCCTTGCCCCTCTGGCCACAGACCCTTGTATAGCGGACAACCTGCACAAGTGTATGAGGCAACCCTGGCCTTAGAGACCATCTAGTCTGGGGATGGCGGCAGATTCTATTTGCTGCTGGCTCCTGGCGTTGCTGATGCTGTCTGGAAGCAGGACTAAGGAGGATCCTGAGGCTGTGTTGGACTTGGTGGGAGAGTGTGCCCATTTGGTACTACAGTGTTCACGGGTGTGTGCATGGTCGGACGGGGGGAGTGGCTGTTTGCCATTCCTGCTCTAGTCCAACGCCCTCGTACAGCTGAGGAAACTGAGGCCAGGGGCGTTAGGGATTTGCCCAGCGTCACCCAGGGTGTAGGAGTCAGGCTGGCCCTGAAGCTCGGCCTCCTTTCCCCCAGGGCTCTGCTGCTGTCTGCGGCAGCAAGAGGGACCCTTCCCCTCCCCCACCCCTTCTTACACCATGAGGAAGCGGGCTCCGGCCTCGCCTTTGGCGTCCCAGTGGCTGGGGTCCTCCCTGGCCGACAGTCCCAGGATACCCAGGCAGAGGCCCAGCAGGTTGCAGACCACCACAAGGAGGGCTATGGAGCACAGCACGCAGCCCACGATCCACCTGCAGGGAGGGCGGGGCTGGAGCAGGGCGGGTGGGGACGCTTCCTAAGGCCTCAGGTCCCAGGGGCACAGACTGGTGGGACACAGAGGCTGGAGGAGCCAGGGGTCTTGGCTTAGCAGAAGGCTCTGCCCCACCGGACCCCTCGGCTCCCTCCTGGCACCTGTATGTCTCATATCGCTGCACGTCCTGCAGGTAGGGGCGGCTGCGTTCTTCCAGCTTCTCCAGCGCCTGGCTCCAGTGGGAAGCTGCCTCGGAGCCCGGGAAGCTGCTGGCCAGTGTCCTCAGGCCTTCAGGCTGCTGGGCCACGGCCTTTTTCACATCTGTCCAAAGCACAGAGGCTTAGAGGACTTGGGGGCCACCTAGGAGGACAGCCTTCCCAGGGTGGCATGGCGGGTGGCCCCTGGTCCCACGGGCCCGGGCTTGCCTCTGACCGCGCTCACCTTGGACCATGCTGGCTGTCTGCATGGCAACCAGGAACGGGAGGCTGTGGAAGGTGCTATTCTCCTGCAGGATGAAGGGCAGCTTGGCCTCTTGCTCTGGGCCGGTGCCCCAGGGTGGAGACTCTAAGGCCCAGAGGGAGGGGTCACGCCCCAGGGCCCCAGTGATACTAAATTTTATTCATACACGCGTATGATACATGGTAATTACATTTGTTATATATGTGTGCTTAATCATTTGGATCCCTGTCCTTCTCTGTCCTCTCATCTCCCTCCTTCTCAGGACCCCTTCCCATCGCCACGAAGCCCCCATTTCCTTCTGTCTCTTTTTTATTTGGCTCTTTCAATTGTTTATATTTTGGGTTTGTTGTATCAGAGAAACCACGCACTATTTGACCTTCTGTGTCTGATTTATTTCACTTAACATTAGAGCCTCAAGCCCCATCCCGTGGCCTTGGCTTTCCTTTCCTCAGACAAGCTTGGCTCCCACAGCCTCCTGTCTCCACCCACAGCCCCTTCCCAGACCGCCCTCTCCCCTCTCCCCTGCACCCTGCAGGCCCCACCAGTCACTTCCGGAAGCAAAGCTCCAGCCCGCCATTCCACCTCAGCTCCCACATGCCTCCTCCCGGAACCTGCTCCAGCCACCCAGCGTGGCTGACTCACCATTTCCCCAGCTCCAGGCCCTGGGTCAGAGGCGCTGACTCACAGACCGCCCTCCCTCACTCCAGCCCAGAGCTGCTGGCCCTGGGGGCTCTGTAGGGAGGTATTTCCTGGCTGCTCACAGCTCCAGGGGTCCTAGTGCCTCCTTTTGAGCGCCTCCCTGCCTCCCCTTCAGATGCCCACTGCTCGCCAGGTAGGTGTCAGGAGCCTGCAGCCTGGGGTGCCAGGTGACAGGTACGGTCTCAAATCAAAGGCTCAACTCAGGGGAAAACTGAGGTCCCCTCCTTCGTGAGTTCCTAGGAGCCAGGAGGAAGGGCAGAGGGCACTCACCTCCTGGACCATGCTGGAGAAATTGGCCTCTGGGACTCCCTTCAGCCGGTACAGGACATGGTCCAGGGAGGGGACCTGAAATGGGAGGGGGCAAAGTTCGCGGAGGGGCCTGAGAGGGTCCCTGTGGGAGGAAAGGGGCAGATGCCTCTGAATCCTCAGTGGCGCCATGTGTAAAACGGGGGCCACGGCAATCCATACCACCCTGGAAGGTGGTGAGGACTCAGGAGCTAACGCACATGTAGCTCAAGGTGCTGTGCGTGGGGCTAGGAGAGCTCACTAGACCTTTAAGGGACAGCCCGAGGAAGGGGACCACTGGGCTGCAGGTGGAGCGGCCTGCCAGAGCCCCAGGTGGCCTCTGTCCTGGGCCCACACCTGGACAAAGTTGGCAGCCAGCTCCAGGGAGCGGGCCCGGTTCAGGGTCCCCTCACAATCCCCCTGGCACCCGGGCTCCTGCAGCAGGGCAAGCAGGCGATCCCTGTGCTGCCGCACGGCTGGCTCAAGGCGCTGCTGTCCCGCCCGCAGCTCCACCAAGGTGGTGTTCAGGGCGTGGAGGTGGTCCATGGCGACCTGCAGGGCTGAGAAACCCACAAATGGCCTGAGTAGCCTCTACGGCTCCCAGAATCCTCCTGGCAGCCTCACAACAGGTGGGCACCCCCTCATGCCACAGGGACCTGCAGTCATCACCCTCTAGAATCACAATGGAAACTGCCTGTGGCTTGCTGAGCCAGGAAGTGGGCAGGGATGCCTGAGGCTCAGGACCCTGGCATAAAGGGATGGGAAATTTGGGTGGAGCTAACACCAGCAGAGCACACGAAATCCAGGGCTGGGGAGGGTGGGCCTGCAGGGAGACACCTGCTGGGCCCCACCCACACAGGCACTGGTCCAACTCACCCCGGCCCAGGCTGTTCACAGAAGCCAGCACTGGGTAGATTATGCTCCCGAGCTGGCTATGCACGATGGTCCCGAGGTTCTCACCGACCCCTGGAGTGCATGAGACAAATTGCAGGGCTGGCCCCAGGGATGGAGGACACCGCCCCGCTGCCCCTGCCAGTCCTGCTCCCTAGGTCCTAGCCTGGGACTCGGCAGGGTGGGCTCTGGCCTTTAATCTGCAGCAGAGCACCTGCTGTGCCTTGTTCCCCCTCTGTGAAGGTTTCCCAGATGGGATCAAGACAAAGGAATGAGGGGTCCTCCCTGCAGGCCTGAGCCGGGACCGTAGGGCTGGCCAGCTGTAACCCTCACCATCCAGCTCCTCCAAAACTTGCTTCTGGGGCAGTGAGAACTGCTCTGCCACGGCCTGCAGCTCCTAGGCAAACATAGAGGTGTGAGCTACCCATCCCTGACCCGTGTCCCCTGCCCCTTCCGGCTTGAAGACAGCACAGGTCCCAATACCCCATTCAGAGGCCTTCTAGCCAGGGCAGCGATGTATACTGCAGCGATGTAGGCTGCAGGCCCCAGAGGCACAGCTCAGCTCTGTCCTGCTGGGGCCTGGCGCTCAGGAGGCGTGTGGGGACAGGACGGAGGTTCAGTGCTCACCTGGGGGACATCAGACACCAGGCCCCGGAGGCTGAGCAGGGTCTCAGGCACAGCTCCCACACTGGGGCCTGTCTGCTCGTGCGTGTGCTGGTTGGTGACAAAAGCGCAGACCACACCAATCCTGCCATGAGTGAGGAGAGAAGGAAGCAGCTTGCAGGGCTCCCGGGGGTCCCCCAGCCAGCAGTGCCCAGCCCTCCCGCCTGGCCCGCGCAGCCCCTTACAGCAGCACAAGGGTGGTCAGCAACAGGAAGGCCATGAGGGTGCCCCGCTCGCAGGCCATGGCCTTGTGTTCCGTCTTCACTCGGCCTCCGCAGCGTCGGTGGCAGCGACAACAGCAGAAGCACAACCCGGTGATGGGCACCGCCAGGAGGTAGAGGCCGGCAATCACAGCGCACACCACGTAGCCAGCCTCATACCGCACCACCTGGTGGGGAGCAGGGCGTGAGGGGCGGCTGTGACCCCCCAGGCCACCTGTGCTGGCCCTGAGTCTGGAGATCAGAAGGGGACGAGGGCAAACACGGAGGGCCCTGCTCTGAATCTTGGTGACCCACAAGAGAGGTGCACCGTGTCCTTGCTAATTACCATCTTACGGGAGAGAAAACTGAAATTCAGGGGGATTTGGGCCCCTGGGAAGCCCACTGTTCACAGGCTGCAGAGAGGTGGTTTGGGTCCAAGAGGGAGGAGAAAGGACGCCCACCATTCCCACCCTGCAAACCCCAGCAAGGAGGGTGGAGCTGAGGGGTGTGGGAGCCCCCTGTCACCCCCACTCGCACCCCGACTCCATTCTCACCTCGTCCACCCTCACCGAGGCCGGCTCATTCAGCAGGGCTTTTACCAACTCTACAGGAAAGAGCAGGGCTGAGGTGAGGGGACAGCCACCACCCCCCGCCTGTGTCCACCCCTGCTGGGTCCACCCCTCCTCTCTGCCAGGCCAAGGGGGACTTGGTCAAGGTCACACAGAAGGTTCTGAGGCCCTCTCCAGGCGCCGCTGCACCCGCTGTCGCGGGACTTTGGGAAGGAAGAAGGCGGTGGGGATGCTGGGGTGCCTGCCCTCCGAGTGCCTATGGACGGGACGGGGACAGGACAGGGCACCCACCGCCAGCCCAGGCCCGCTGGGGGAGGGGCACACTCACCCGAAGGAAAAGGGTTGAGCTGCACCAGGGCGAGGAAGCGGCGCACAGCGCCATAGAGCGGGTCCAGGGGTCCCGGCGGGCGCACGAGAGGCGCCAGCCACCGCGTCCTGGCCGCCGGAGCGAACGACAGGCGCTGCGCCTGCCCGAGGGACCCGCAGTCGCTGGCCAGCACCCCCGGCAGCCTCAGGCTCAGTCCCAGGCCCAGGCCCAGCAGGGGCGCCAGGAGGCCGGGTGCGCGCCTCATGGGGTCGGGCGGGTGGGCAGGACGGGTGCAGTCGGTGGAGGGAGCGGGCGAGCCCGGGGCAGGCCGTGCATCCTTCGCAGCCTTCCTCCCTCTGTCCCTGCCTCTCTCAAAACCGGCCCGACAGGTTTGGGCTCCGGAGCTACCTGGGCACAGGAGCGTAGGAAGGGCAGGGGCGGGGACCTGGGGTAGGGGGCTGGGCCTGAGCCAGACGCCCTTGACAGTCAGTGTGGAAGCTGGGGCTCCCTGTCCCCTCCCCCAGACCCTGGGCCCGGCTGCCTTCCTGGGTTGGGCCCAGGAAGTGCCTCTGCACCTCGGCACCTCTGGAGTGTTGGGGTGGCCCGATTTCAAACAGTATGTCCCACACTCAGCCCCTGCTGCCCAGAAAATGACGCCCTCTAGTGAAGATCTGGCTCAAAGTGTCCTAGGAGCAGGCTCCCCCCCTCTGCTTCTGCTGGGCCCTGCTGTGTCCCCCTGGTGGTGCATGCCGATCCAGTGTGGAGCAACCCTGACAGGTGCACTCTCGGGAGAGCGAACCCCAAAGGGAGGTGTGCCCTCTACTCCAGCCCTGCCCTTCCAGTCCCTAGCTGGGAGTACCAGGGCATATGCCGAGGATGTGTCTCCACAGGCCTGTTTTGTAAATGGCTCTATGCCCAGTAACCAGGATGTTGCCTGTAGCCAGGCAGGGCATGGGGAGATATTGCTGAATGGGTAGGGGATGCCACTGAAGGATGTAAAAATGTCTCTTTGGACCTGAAAGGTATCGAAATGCCTGAATAAGGAGATTACAGGACAGTACCAGCACTGGTGGCCTAAAGCAGCAATCACATCCAAGAATAATGGGCGATTTTTTATTCTCCTTTGCTCATTTATGCATTAGCTTTGTGTTCTTTGTGTTTAACAGGAGAATAGAAGTTTGTGACTTTCCATGGCAGCCCCCTCCCCTACCGCCATTGGGAGCTTGGGTGGGCAGTCTGGCTTAGTGGCCCTCGGGACCCCCAAGCCCACCCAGGCTTGGAGGTTGAGTGCTGGCTAAGGGAGTGCAGGTGAGAGGCACAGGGGTTGAGGGGTGTCTCTGCTCGGGTCAGGGCACTCAAGTTTGAGTCAGGGCTGAGGCAGCCCCTCAGTCTTTACCTTTCCTTCTCTGCCGTCTCAGAGCTGGGGAACAAGAGTGAATAGTCATTGGAGGCACGACCCAGCTAATAACGGGGTGCAGATGGGACTTCATCAAAGGGTGACTCAGAGATGAAGACTGGGGCTGCAGTGAGCAATGGGCTGTGGGTGCCCTGGCACCTCATCCAGGGGAAGCAGGTGGTGGATCAGGAGAGTCCTCTGGAGGCCCACTGCCTGCTCTCTCTGCCCTGACTGCAGGCTGTGCCCACGTGGCCCCCCTCCCGCTCCCGTTCCAGCTGTTAGAATGACTCCCCAGCGATCAAGGTCTAACTTTAGCCCCGTCACCGTCACCGCAGGATGGAAATAGCCCTTGCCGGGCTTGGTAGACTCCACCTACCGGCCCATTAGTAACTGCCACTGATCCTTTTGTCTCTTCTGACTTGGGTGCCCTTGTGGTTCTGGACTTGGGTCCTGGCTCCAGGAGGCAACTGAAGTCTTTGGGGCGGGGGGACTTGGGAAATAAGCAGGCCCTTCGTTCATTATCCATTCTCTCTCTCCTTCTCCTCAATTATCATAATTAAAGCAGTCGCTGATGACTGCAATTGTTTGCATAAGTGTATATCATAAAGCAGTGCATTTTGAAGGGAAGATTTCCCCAAGGAAAAACAAAAACATACCTAGCCTCTTCCTCAGCCTGCGGGTGCTGAGGGTGGTGAGGATACTGAACTTGCCTGTTTGTCAGGTGGGGAAATTGAGGCAGGAAAGAAGGCACTTTCTGAGTCAGCGGCCAGGCCGGGAGCCAGTGCCCTGGGTTGCCTTCCCAATCAGGTTCTTGATGGAACCATCTGTCAGCCCTGAGCTCCTAATGTCCCCAGCCCCATGCGGAGAGCAGATGGGGTGCGGGCACAGCAGTGGAGCTGCTGCTATAACTGAACGCTTACATCAGCCTCCCGTTGGGCAAAAGTGTCTAGTACAAAGCCTATTTTATAGTGAAGTGTTGACTGTCTCATGTCATTTATTGATTTTGTACCGAACGTGAAAAACAGAATGGATGTATAGGCACGATTTTATACCAACGTAAACTGCAAAACTGTTAAGTTGAACCAGAGTAAGCCATGGGCTGTGTGTATCTTTAAAGCTAAGACATTTTCTCATGGCCAGAGTCTGAAGGTGAACTGAAGGAAGAATCCACAGGAGCCAGGCACGGAGGCACATGCCTGTAATCCCAGCACTCTGGCAGGTGGGTGGGAAGTTCAAGACCAGCCTGGGCACCTTAGTGACTTAAAAAGAGACTGTCTCAAAATAAAAAATCACTAGGGGCTGAGGAGTCAACAGGACAGTCTGCAAACTGTTTGTTGTATGCTGTGAGCCTGGGCGGAAGGGATGAAGGGGATGGGGCAGAAGGGAGGAGGGTCTGTGGTGAGCAGCCGTCCCTGGCAAGAGGAAAGGATGGGCAACGTCCAAAGAGAGGCCACAAGAAGTAGGTGAGGGTCAATGAGGGCTTAAGGGTCTCTGTGACAGTGACTGCAGGCCAGGTGTGGTTTCAGTGTGGCCACTGGGCACAGGCTGCAAGGTAGCAGGTGTGCTGGGACCTCAGGCAGCTGTGTTGGATGTGGCCAGTCAGAAAGGACAGAGACACTGGGCAGAGATGGTGGTGCTCGGGTTTTCCGTGGCAAGTTTTTCTAGAAACGGCAGCCTGGTACCAAACAGACTCTGCAAAAGGCCAGTTGGGGAGGCTCTGTACCCTCGGCATGGCCAGGTTCGTCCCTGGGGGAGCAGAAGGTCACTGTGTCCCTAAGACTTCTTGTTCTCTGCATCGAATGGGAGGATGATGTCTCTAGTGTGGGCCAGATCTCCTCAGGGCTGCAGGCCTGCAAGTGTATCCTCCTCCGCAATACCCAGACTTCCTCTGTCTCCAAGGTCAGGAGAGGGCACAGCAGTCGTGGTCCCTCTAGGAGAAGACAGACGTGGAAATCTAGTTTGCAGGACCTTGAAGTTAAGGGCTCCCGTACTGTCCAGTAGCATCTGGGAAGCCCCCGAAGAGTCTGACTTAGAAAGATAATGGACACACATAGATGAGCTGCTGTTCCTACCCAGTATCAACTTAGTTCATTTCCTACTGCAGTAAGCCGTTAGCTGAGGTTGAGCAACTTGTAAGGGAAAGAGGTTTATTTCACAATTCTGGAGGTCCAAGAGCCTGGCTCCGGCTTCTGCTGGGCTCCAGTGTGGCCCCGTGGTGAATGGCACCACAATGGTGGGAACAAGTGCAGAGAGGTCCCGTGGTGAGACCAGAGGCCAGAGAGCAGGAGAGGCCAGCCTTGCTGTTTTACAACTACTTGCTCTCAAAAGAACTAACTCAGAGACCGGTATCACTCTCTTCCAAGGGCAAGGTCCCGAGTGACCCAGCCACCTTCCACTGGGCCACCTCTTAAGGGTTCCAGCATTCAGCGTCGCCACAAGAGGACCAAGCTTCCAGCACATTAGCTGGGGGGCCTATCCAGCACCCAGACCTATCCAGCCATAGCAGCAGTACTTCTCTAATCCAGTCTCTTCCCAGCCCATATGCGCAAGGGAAGATGGCCACGTTCGTTCCCTTTTTGGAGGTGACTTGTGTCTGTGTTTTCCTCTCAGCAGCTCATGGCTGTGGTGTCTCAGCCTCAGAACTTTGTGGGACCCCCAGTCTCCGGAGTGAGTCTGTCCAGTTGCTCAGGAGCCCCGCAGCAACAGTCTGAAGGAGACGATCTTACACTGTGGCTGGGGAAAAGCAGCCTCATCCTTGTCCCTAGGAGGACACAGGACCAAGGAGCACAGGCTCCTCAGCAGTGGGGATTTGGGGGGGGGGTTCAGCCTGAAGATCCCACCCCCACCCCCAGCACAGCGAGGAGCCTGGCTGAGAAGGCCAGCTGGATTGAAAAACAAGACCCAAAGTGCACCGGGAAATTTCTGGCGGCGCCGCCTGCTCTGGATCAAGGCCTGTCTGTGCTCAGCACCTAGAAATCATCTTATCAAAATGGTCAGCTGCACCAAACTGGGGGAAAGGTGCATGGTCGTGATGACAGAGGGAGGAGTCAAAGGAATCTCCACGGACTGGAATGGTAGGTTCACATCCACAGCACGGCGTGGAGCCTGAGAAGTGGCCTGGCCAACTCACAGACTCCTAGACTCGGAACTGTGTGTGGAAACAAAGAACTGTCAGGGATTAGCTGCCGCGAGTTGGCAGGAGTATCGTGGCCAGACGGCTAAGATGCTCAGTAATGCTGGATGGTCCTGAGGTCGAAGGGCAGGCAGTGTGGCTCAGCTCTGCTCTGCAGTTCGGGCTCCCTCTAGAGACACTGTGACCAGATGGGGCGGGCAGGGTTGGCCTCCAGGCAGGACCAAGGCTACCATGCCACAAGAAGACTCCTGTGCCGATAGACACCCAGCCCTCCAGGCCAGCAGAGGGACAGGAAGGTCAGGTAAAGCTTAAGCTCTAGTTTCTGGACTTTCATGCAGGAGCCAACTGAGAGCTCTGAGCCCAGCCCCACTCCTCCCACCCATTCTCAACCTTGTTCTCTACCCGGTTCAGGGTCGAGGAAGGACTGCAGGATGAGGACAGGTGCTGCTCTTGAAGGCCAACTCCCACAGCACACTCTCTACATGAAGCTGGTTCCTCCACAGCTGAGTACAGAGCTGAAAGTGTCAGCGCCCTGCCCTGGGCTGGGGAAGGCAAAGGGACCTGACATAAGAGGCCCTGGTTCTCCCACACCCAATGCTACAAGTGTGTCCAAAGCATGTGTTTGGTGGTTTCCTGGATTCCAGGATGTCATTTGCACAGAGAAATCATAAGGTTGCTTTATGGAACCCTTTTCACAGACAAAGCCTTTCCTCCTGGGTGATCTGCAAAAACTGTCCCTCATCCCCAGGTCTTCAGGGAAGGCCAAGGTCTCGTGACAGGTGTCATGCCATGGGTTTGTCTGATGCAAAGCCACTGCTCACTGAAACACAAGCATCACAACACACAAAATAAGGACAAGCCTCCTCACGGGGAGCACTGTCGGGGTCTGAATGTGCTGCAGCCCTGTGGGAGGTGCTTCTGGAAAACACAGGCTTACCCAAAGTGATGCCAGCTATGGAAGGGGGTTTGGCACCACTGCTCATTTCCCTGAGGGTACCTTCTCTTCCTGGTCACAAGCAAGATCCCACCATCTTCATTCAAGGAGTGGTTTTTAAAGGGGTGGGGGCTGTATGGGTGCTGTCACCTGAGCAGGACCTTGCAGGTCAGCAGTAAGGCAGGACTGCAAGAGTAGAGGGGAGGGGTACACATGACTGAGGGAGGGCCTTGGGTCTCATCCTGGCTCCTGTCGGAGTTACCTGCAGATGCCTGCCCTGTACCCCACAGCCCGAGATGGAATCTCCAGGGATCCAGGCTTTGGTGGTTTGTGAGCTCCACAGGGGGTTCGGATGGGCCAGAAGACTGAGCCAGGGCAGCCCTGGGTCCCTGGGTCCCTGTCACAGGACTATCTGGAGAGTCACACTGTCCCCATCATGTCTGTAGATGCCAAGGTCTTGATGGCCTGTGGGGCGCCCTGGGGCACTACTGGGAGTGCCAAATACCAGCTGGAAACGGACAGAACCTGTGAACAAAGGTCCCGCCTCACACCCACTGTTCAACCCAATGCAGAGGAAGAGCCTCAAAAGCAGAAGTCAGCGGAGTGGTGACACCCAAGTACAGGGGAGAGTGGGATAGTGTTTCCCAGAGGCAGAGGAGGCCAAGGATCTCTTCCAGGGGCAGAGGAGGGCAGAGCAGTGATTGAAAATGCAGGGAATGGTGGAGGGACTGCTTTAGCAGCATAGGACCTCTGGGCATGGGCTCCAAATGCAGACTGATCAGTGACATTCAAATGAATGCAGGGGGCTGGAGATTTAGCTCAGCGGCACAGCGCCTGCCTGGCAAGCGCAAGGTTGTAAATTTGATTCCTGGTACTGGAAAAAAAAAAAAAATCAAATGAATGCAGGAAGGGGGCCCAGTGGGTGTGGCACACAGTGAGAGGAGCAGAGTGGGAGCAGAGAACTCCGCAGCTGTGCCTGCAAAATGCACTGGACAGCATGACAGTCACTCTCCATGAAGATCAAGGAAAGAGACGAGACATCCACACACAGCAGCTATTGGGGCGCTGCTTCCAAACACAGCAGAGTGAGGGGCAGTGCCTTCCTCACCCAGGGCCAAGGGGACTCTGCCTCCACATGCAGAGAACATGGGGGCACGGTGTCCAAAACCTTGACACTGGAGCAAGTGCCTTTAAAATACCTAAGTCTGTGGAGTGATCAAGGCAGTTGAGGACAGGGAGGGTTGACTTCCACAGGAAGAGGGGCCGGCAGGGCTCACCTGTAAAGGTCAGGCAAGCAGCCAGTGTGCAGCTGGAGGCCATGAGTTCCCGTCTGCAGATGAGCAGGGTGGTGGAGCAGCACCTTCCAAAGCAGGAGGCAAAGAGGTGCCTCCTAAATCTGCAGAGTAAGGGGACACAGAGAACACTGGTATTGCTCTGTCCAAATGCAGAGTGTGTTGGAGCCGTGACAGCCGAATGTAGGGTGTGGCAAAAGAGGACCCTCCAAGGGTAGAGACAACTTGCTGTGCCTTCCTGAGGTGCAAGACCAGGGACGGTGACTTCCCGATGCAGAAGGTGGGGAGCAGGGCTTCCAAATGCAGAATAGCGTGGACCGGGTGCTCACAAGTGCCAAGGACACTGCTTTAGGGACCTCCAGAAGTGGAAGATGGTAAAATTGTGCCAAATGCAGGGACCTATGATCTTCCAGGAGATTTGTGTAACCAGACCAACTACCATTTCAGAGGCATCAAGATGATCATTTTATTTTATTATTATTATTATTATTTTGATTTTTTCTGGTACCGAGAATCGAACTCACGACCTCGCGCTTGCCAAGGCAGGCTCTGTGCCGCTGAGCTAAATCCCCAGCCCAAGATGACCATTTTAGACCCAACAGACCTAAACATTAATATATCCTCCATTGTTTCTGTGAAGTTTACTAGAGGATGTGCTCCTCCAAATGATGGTGTAAGCCAAGAATGAGAAAGATACAGGAAGCGGGGCTGGGGATTTAGCTCAGCGGCAAAAGCGCCTGCCTGGCAAGCGCAAGGTCGTGAGTTCGGTTCCCGGTACTGGAGAAAAACCAAAAAAAAAAAAAAAAAAAAAAAAAAAAAAAAAAAAAAAAAAAAAAAAAGAGAAAGATACAGGAAGCAATGTATTTATCACAAAAGAGAGGCAAAGAGATGCCTCAGAGTGACAGCTGGCCGCAAACCCAGCCTCCACCATGCTGTGTTAGAGTGCTCATGTGCGTGCGTGTGTACTTGTGTGTAGGGGCAAGAGACAAACTCTGCAGAGGTGCTTGTTGCCGTATCTGGAAATAAGATCTATTTGTAATTGATGCAAATTGCCAAGCAAGGGAGTTCATAGACCACAGAGTAAGAAGGGAGATACAATCATGGCGCATAGGTAGCAATCAGGCTGACCCTCGGTGTGGAATTAACTCATCACAGAGCTACTCTGGTATGAGAAAAGATGAAGGGGCGTGGTGTAAAGGAGCCGCATTTTGCTGTGCATGGTGGCGCACACCTGTAATCCCAGCACTCAGGAGACCGAGGCAGGAGGATCGTTGCAAGTTTGAGGCCAGCCTGTACAAAGTGAGCTCAAGGCCGGCCTGAATTGCATAGCAAGAGCCTGTCTCAAAAAACAAAACAAAACAGAAGAGCCACATTTTAACCTCACAGAGAATAAGCAACTTATAAGGTCATAACTCTACTTATAGCAATTTAAGCTTATTATTTTGAAATATGGAGGTAATAGCAGAAAAAGGAATTGATTTCAGGATCCAGGGTAGGGTAGGGCTTGGCTGATCTTCAGGATAGTGATTTTTGTACTATTTTATTTTTAACTATATTATAAGCTCTTTTTCCAAATACTTCATTTTTTTTCCAAATTTTAAGACAGGGTCTTGCTAAGTTGCCCAGGCTGGGCTTGAACTTACAATCTTTCTGCCTCAGGCTCCCAAAGTGCTGGGATTACAGGTGTGTACCTCCATGCCTAAACATTTAATATTTTAACATTTAACATTTTAAGTAAAGTTAATTAGGTTTTTGTATTTGTTTTCTCGTTTCTGAAACAACTACAAACTCCAACAACACATCTGTATCAGGAGTAAGCATGTGACCAAGCCAGCTTTCTGCTCTGATCTTGCGTGCTGCAGATGAAGTGGGCTGATTCCCTGAGCTCTCACTGAAGCTCTGGAGTAGAAGAATCGATTCCCAACTTCCTTCAGGTGGAGTATCCAATTCCCTGTGGTCATAAGTCTGAGGTCCCTGTTTTCTTGTTGGCTGTCACCCATGGTCTGCCCTTGGTTCCCAAAGATCTCTGGTCATTGTAAGGAGACCCCTATACCTCAAAAGCAGCAATGGGCCACCAGATCCTCTCGCCTGTGAAAATCCCTCTGCTGTCCCCTTCTATGATGTTACCCTTACTTATCCCAGCTCATTTCTCCAACTGATTCATCTGCTTCCTGGCCTGCATTTAAGGATGTACAATGGGCAGTCTGGGCAATCTAGGGTGGGTTCCCTGTCTGTATTGGTCCATCTTTCCATACTATAACAAATTACCTAAGGCAGGCTAACTATAAAGAAGTTTCTTTAAAGTGGCACTGGGAGGACCCTCTTGACTGACACACCATGGCGGGTCTGTGTGTGTGTGTGTGTGTGTGTGTGTGTGTGTTTGTAAGAGAGAGAGAGAGACAGAGACACAGAGACAGAGATGGAAAGAGACACAGAGACAGAGAGGCAGAGAGACAGAGATTACCCTGGAAACAGGAAGCCAAAGGCATCCCACAGTCCCTATAGAGAGCCCTTCCCAGTTCTCATCGTGGCCCAGGAAGTTTGTATTTGTAATCTCATGCAAAGTTATTGGAATTCTGGTGAGTTAATTCCAATCTACCTCTTCCAGTGCAACCCATGGTGAGAATAAAGACACTAAGGCATATTTGTAGTTATGGGGAGCCAGTGGGTCCTAAGTCCAGCCATGATGCTGGCTATCTGGAAGAAAGGCCTCGACACAAGGCTGAACCCAGGTTTTATTCATTCATGAAGAAGGGAGTGGCTTGAAGATGAGTGACTATGAGAACTGTGGGAAGTAGGTGAGTGCCCTGAGCTGGGCTAGGTGGGAGGCCTGAAATCACCTCTGCAAATGCAGAGAGAAGGATACAGAACGAGTAATCTGCATAACACAATTGAGATGGTATCTAATGTTTTAGAGTTGGTGCTTCTGCTCTGATGTGTAATGTTTGAAGCCTCAGGAAGTCATAGCCTCTAACTCAAGGCTCAATCCCAGCCAACAGCGTGGAGCATTGACTCACACATCCCGCCTCATCCTGGCTCACTCATGAGAACAACAGGGGTCCCGGGAAGCGCATCTGCCACCTCCAAAGATTACCATCAGCACCTCAGCTAGGCTGATGTGCATTGCTTAAAGCCAGTGGAAGGGATAAGGAAAAGTCCTAGTGAGCTCTGTACATATCAACACATGGAAGTAGGGTCAGGCTCAGCCGAAAGGGAGGAAATTGCTCCTCTTTCAAAGACAGTCGCCTAGCTGGTCCTCCACAAATCCCTTCTGAGGACACGCCCCCATTGTCATAGACCACCCAGTAGGCACCGCCCCTTAAAGGTCCCGTCCAAGGCTCCAAAACACAAAGCTGTGTGCAGACACCTGTGAACTGCATCTGAACTCCAGTACCATCTGTGTGTGTGTGTGTGTGTGTTTGTTACTGAGAGTCTAACTCAGGACCTGGCACTTGCCAGGCAGGCGTTGTGCAGCTGAACCATATCCCCAGCCCTTAGTACCACCTTAAACCAGATGATTCGTAATCCTAATTACATCCACAAAGCATCAGCAGAATACAGCAGGATTCTGAAAATGCTTCATTGCATAACCAAGGAACAGGAGTCCTGGGAGTCTTCAGAACAGGAGTCTTCAGAATCCCGCCTATGAGAGTTTTCTTTATTATAAGAATTCTTGCTGTATGGAATCGGACTTTCTCAGAGGGTGTTTTTTTTTTTTTTTTAATGTCAGGTGTCTCTTAGGATTAAGTTCTATTGAATATGTCGGAAAACTCAAAATAACAGTGGGTAAAGCAAAACAGAAATGTTCTTCCTGCTAAAATGACATAGAGGTAGATCGTCCAGGGCTAGCCTGGCAGAACCCTGAAGTGTCAGTGACCTGGGATCCTTTTCTCTTTCTATCACCCTAAAGCAGTTTCTAACTTTTAAGTGCTTCTTGAACAAAAATGGCTGATGGAAGTCATGCCATCATATCCACATTCCAGAAGGAGGGCAGCTTTTAAACAATCTTCCCAGACATTGCCCCTAGACCTTGAGCTTTTATCTCATTGGTCAGAGCTTGATCAGAAGTGGGGTCTTACAGCTGCTGTGCTCTGATGCTTTGTCCTGAGACATCTGGTGGAGGTAGGGCTCTGACACTGACTGGATCTGCCTTCAAGGCCCCCTACGTGTCCCAGGAGTATTTGTCTGTGGCTGCCTTTGTTCTCAGAGCTCCAGGCAGGAGCACGGCTGTTCCCCTCGCTCTGAGAACAGTGTGTTACATCTGGCTGTGGGATCCACTTACTCTCCGCCCCCTTTTGTCCCCAGTTTGTAAAAATATTTCAACAGCACATTACATCACGTTGAAGAACACATGCATCCATACACCACATCAAAACAGAACCCTGTGTTTTCCCACCCTTTCCTCTCCCTGTCTTTGGTGCTGTGCTCCGGGCGCATGGCCTCTCTCGAGGAACAGGGAGCCCCGAGTCCTTGTGCTGAACTTGTCCCACCGGCTCCATCCTGGAACTTGCTGCATCAGCAGACATGCGTGAGTGACTCCAGGGACCTCAGCCTAGAGATCCTTGAGGCTTTCTTCCCTTTCGCATCCCAATCAAGAGCTCTACGCTGCCCTATCACCCTTTCACTCCCTGGAGAGGCCGCTGTCTGCCAGAACCTGTGGGCAGAGGGGATTCTCCCCTCTGCACGCTCTCTCTGCTGCTTCCTTTCTGCCACTCTCAGCTGGAATGTGGGGGGGCTGATTCTTCTGCTTGGCTGCCACAGTCCCCAGGAAAGGAACTGGGAGTGCGTCTGCAACTGATGCCTGGCATGAGGGATGGTACTTGTTAGAGAAGGGAGGAAAAGCTGTCCCTCCGCAGTGTCCCAAAGACACACACATTACTATCTCTGTCCCTTGTGTTGTCACAGCAGAATCTTTTAGGAAGACCAGAGATGTGTTCCCAGCAGTTCCAGAGGCTGGAAGGGCTTGACCAAGATGCTGGCATATGAGGGCTCCTTGCTGGGTCCTTGCACGGCAGAGAGCAGCCTCTCCCCACCCCAAACCCTCACTATCATTTTATTAAACCCTGTTAAGTTTAAAGGCACTTTCTTTTACAGAGGGATGCCTGCTGGTCTGATCACCTTGGAAGGTCCCACCCCTTAGCTCCGCAAGGGCCCAAGTCTTCCTCCTGTCTTGTGCCTGCACTGAAAACCCCACCTCACAGCCTGTTGCTAACACCGTCCTGGTGGGGTCTGTTTGGGGCTAGAATTTGGGCCTCTTCCCTGTGCCTGGCCCTTTGTGTGTCACTCTGAGTACTCTAAGGACACAGCACACTCAGAGAGCACTGCCCCGGGCTCTAGGCTGGCCTCTGCCCCCATTTTGCATTTGTCACTTTGTGAATGTGGCCTTGTGGATCTCACGGACCTAGATTTGCTTAAATGCAAAGGGAAGGCTTGGCTTGCTGATGTCCTAGGTGGAGTCCTAGGCCTGGAACTGCCTTCTTATCCCCACTGCCTGAGAGAAGGGGTGGCTCTGCCTGCTGAAGGGTGGGTCCCAGGGTGCGTCCCACCCCAGCCAGCTGCCCTCTTGCAGAGGCGCAGGTGTGCAAGTACCAGTTTGCTAGGACTAGATAAGCAGGTGAGCGCAGATACCAAAGCCTGCAAGTCTCAGCAGGCAGCAGGCAGCAGGCAGCCTGGGGAGGCAGAGGAGAAAGGGAAGAAGGAGGAGAAAGGGAAGAAGGAGGAGGAAGAGGAGAAGAGGGAGGAATCACAGCTCCTCCGTGTTCTTGGAGTCTAGAGTAGGAGGTTCCACCAAACCACAGCTCCGCACCACCAAGCCAGCTCTAGCATGGCTCCTCCTTTGTGGACATCAGGTTCCAGAGTGGCTTTACTGTCACCTGGGGGGGGGGTGGCCACTGGAGTTCTGCCTGCTGCACCATCCTGAAGAACAGCCCATGGGTGAAGCCATCTGGTCACAACCATCCTCTCCTTAAAATATTTCCGGGTGACTCAGTGTCCCTATAATAAGTTTCCGTCCCACATGGCCAAGAGAGTGTTTCCTGCCCCTCATTGCAGGCGCTGGAGAAAAGTGTTCATTATAGCCTCTGCTGTAGTTGGGTGGGGATCACTGTGACCGGTTCTGGGAACAAGCAATAGGCGGAAATGAAGTGGGTCACTCCCTGGACAAAGCACAACAAAGCAGGGGTGGGGTTTATATTCGTCTGTTTGCCATTATTGCAATGAAATTCCTGAGGCTGCATACTTTAAAAGGAAAGAGGTAAAAAAAAAATAATAATAATAAAAAGAAAGAGGTGTATTTAGCTCACAGTTTTGGAGGGTGAAAGTCCAAACAGCATGGCCCTGGCTCTGGGAAGGACCCCTGGGGCTGTGTCACATTGTGGAAGATGACATCATGGGGACAGTGCTTGTGAGCAAGATCGCATAGCAAGATGGGAAACCAGAGGGTGAGAAAGGTCCAGTGGGATGGGCCACTTCTCTAAAAGGCCTCACTACCTCTTCACTTGAGGCCATATTGGAGGCCAGGCTTCCAGGCCATGAGCCTTTGTGGGGGTGAACCATGTCTGAACTGCAGCAAGGTTCCATGGCTCTGCACCCCTGCAATGGAGGCCCCAAAACAACACATTGTGATGGTGATGTTACCACCTCCAGCAGCCTGGATCCCTGGGTCCTGGTAGAGCTGCCAGACACAACCCACACCCACACATACACCAAACCTATACAGCTCCATACCAGGCAAGGGCAGCAGAATATGCCACCCGACACACACCACTTTGACATGAGGATCACCTAAGCGAATGGTGAGAAACAGCAGGTGCAGGAGGAACTTTCTCACGCTCACCTTTGCTCCCCAGACACAGCGGATGAAAAGTCCCAGGTGAAAGATGCCCTCCCTGGGCAGGAGAAAAGGCACATTCCTCAGGAGCATTCATGGCCAAGAGAAGTTCTTCACACAGACCTTGTTAGAATACCCTCCTCTTCCTTTAGTCTTCTCCCAAAATTTAGGCTTTTTTCTGCAGTGGTCTTTCTTTGTTGAACTTAATATGAAACATGTAGGTTTTGCCAAGGTTTTTCTTTTTTGGGGAGAAGCATCTATATTTTCCTTTAAAGGCTCTAGTGCCGCATAGAACTTGTACTAAATTTGCATGCGTTATTCCTGTTGTCTCTCTGATGTCAATCTAATTCCCAGCCCGGCTGGGGCCCTAAGAGAAGAGAAGAACCTTTGCCCGCCCTGCCGCCCCCCAACATGAGATGCAATCTGGCATCCACTGCGGCTTCAGTGACAGCATCACACAGCCCTGACCCCAGGACACAGTCACACTGCGTTCGTCTCTGCACTCCACGTGGCACTTTTCTACCCCGGTCCTCTCTGCCCATGTGCACAATGGTCCCTGCCCCAAATGTCCTCTTCAGTCTTCACCATCAAGCCCCCATCTATGCTGCCCACACCAGGGCTCCTGGGGGTCTGAATACTGGCTGTTTGGCCACACCTCTTCTCTGATGGCGTGGTTGTTTCTGTCCCTCATCCCACTTGACTATGTGTTGAGTCTGTGTCACTGGAAGTTCTCTGGGCCAGCTGGACAGGATGCAGCTCAGCGCAGTTTCCTTATATGAAGGCCTTGTTGGGACAGCATCACCTACAGGGTACCTGTGCCAGTCAGCTTTCTGTGACCACAATAAACACCAGAGATAAATCAACAGGTGAAGAGAAAACATTTTGGCTTCCAGTTTCAGCGGTTCTGATGCATGATCAGTTAGCCCTGTTGCTTTTGGGCCTGTGGCCTAGCAGTTCGTCAGGGTGGGAATGCATGCAGCTGATGAAGATGCTCACCTCATGGTGGTTGGGAGACAGAGAGAGGAAGAGGAGAGGCTGGTTCCCAGCATCCCCTTTGAGGCCATGCCTCTAAGGCCTAACTTCCTTCCTCTAGGCTCCAACTCTCAAAGGCACCACGGGCACCAAGCCTTCAACACACGGACCTTCAGGATCTAGACCTTAGCAGTACATTTCCAGGCAAGAGGTCTCAGGTCTGAAGAGGTTTTAACACGAAGCCTTGTCCCATCCCCTAAAGTACTTCCTATGAGCTGTCCCCTCATCCCTGCTGACAAGCAGGAGTCAGTGCCATCCTCCACTGTGGGCCCTTACCTGCCTCCACATCCCAAAGCCTCTGGTTGTTTCTATGGCAGCAACTTTACAGACTTGACCCAGTGGAATGAACCAGCTTGCTGACCACAGGTCCTGTCCAGCCTCAGACTAATGGCTGAGGGACATGAAGCAGAAGCAGGTGCCAGCTAGGAAGAGCCTGCCCTGAGCTGAGAATTGAAAAGGAAGGGAATAATTAAGTCTTGTGTATGTAGCTAAAATAAAGGGCTAGGATTTGGACTCCTTAGAAAAAAACTCTGGGCAAAAGCAAGCTTCCAAAGAAACAAAACCAGAGGCCAAGAATGTGACTTGACGTCATTCCTTGGCAAAGTGTATCTTTCAAAAACAATTAGTCCAACGGGGAACAGCACAGCTATGGGGAGCGGGACAGCCCATATAATGAGGCAAATGAGAATTTGAGAGCTAAAAATAACTTGAGGTGCTTTTTCCCAAGAATTCAGTGTACAGATTGATTTAGCTGTGTGCACGGATGAATACAGGAACCTTCTGCAACTCTGTCCCTTTATAGAGTTCTCATCCTAAATTAGCAGCTGCTGTTGACAGGACCTGGGCCCAAAGATGCGCTAAGCAAGGACAAGGAACTAGAACCATTTTCTTGTTCTTTTCTTGCCTATGGACAGGCTTCTAAGGAGCCCAGCCATCTTATTCTCTTCTGCCACAGCCAGGCTGGCCCACATGGGAGACTAGAACTTGGAATCCACCTGAGTTTTGAAGGGATGGGAAGCAAAATGCCGTAATGGCCATGTTTTCCACAGCCTGTATTCTACTGTTCTGCCCAGCTCGTAGGGTAGGACAGCCCCAGGTCCTCCTGCCTGGGTAGCAGCTGGAGCCTGATTGCCAGAGTCGTGGCCAGCTGCCTCTCCCGAACATGGCCATTTACAGAGCCCTTTGGTTTCTGTTTTCTTTCTTTTTTTTTTTTTTTTGTCTTTTTTTGAGACAGGGTCTCACTATGCAGTTCAGGCGCTTCAACAGCGCCTATGACAAAGTCTTGGCTACCTGCAAAGGTGTCATGACACCTTGCATATATGGGCACATATGGCTCTCAGTATAATCTTTGGGAACAGATAAGAGTCGTTTGCAGCTGAGCCTGGTGAATGAAATAAATGCCCGAGGCAGGTATACTGTCTCCTCTAAAGTGACTTAGGACAACGCACAACCAGTCCTCTTTTAATGGCTCTAGCCAGTGCATGATCGCCTGACTGCCTGGCGGACACTGCCACCTGGTGACCATGATAGGAACTGTATGGCTGTTCTTAAAAGGCCAAAGAACCTCTAAAACCTGCAAAACTAAAGTTGAACCCCTGGAGGACGACAAACTGCACAGACCTCTTGTTTTCCCTTTTGGCCCAAGTTCTCCTGAAGCTAAATTAATTCTGTGTATTACTCAGTTAACGCTAAGCATTTGCTACACAGTTAATAGTTCCATTCTTCCTTTTGTCTTTCCTTTTAAACTCAGAGACATGTTATACGTACTTGCATATATTTATATTTATTTTAGAGAAAAATTACATGCACGTTTTATACACAAGTATGTATCTATTTGCCAAGGCTAAACTTTAATGAATACATACTTGTGTAATTCAAACCCCAAACAAGATGAGGAACACTGTCATCACCCTAGAATGTTCCCTGTGTGCCTTTCCAGGCTGTCCTACACGAAGAAGCAGTGACTGTCCTACTCCCTGTCACTATGCACCAGTTTTGTCTTCTCTAGAGCTTCCTGTAAAAGGAATCATGTAATAGTGTACTGTGGTATTCTGGTTTTTGAAGTTCATCTGTGTGTCAGTAGCTCATTCTTTTCACTGATGAGTGAAAATCCATTGTGTGAACATACTATGCTTGGATTTCTTTTTTTTTTTTTGTTTGTTTGTTTTTGTGGTTTTTCTCCGGTACCGGGAACCGAACTCACGACCTTGCGCTTGCCAAGCAGGCGCTTTTGCCGCTGAGCTAAATCTCCAGCCCCTGCTTGGATTTCTATCATAGCCCTGGCAGACATCTGGGCTCCGTCCAGTGTTGACTTCTGTGAATAACACAGCTAGGAACATGTTTGTGGAAGTCATTGTGAATGTATGTTTTTACTTCTCTTGGGCAAACATAAGGTGTCAGGTTTCTGGGTCAGTGAGTCCTTTATAAGAAACTGCGAAAACATTTTCCAAAGTGGCAGCAGCATTTTTACCTCCCTATCAGTAAAGAGAATTTCCTTTCCTTTTGAAAGTTGGGAGGAATCCATTTCTACGTGGGCAGCAAAAGAATAATAATAAGTATTTTTAAAAAATGATTGTGTCAACATAAAGTAAAGAAGATATTCTCTAAAATTCACCACACTCTAAAGTGGGCACTCTGTATGGAAACGCAATAAACCAGCGCATGAAATCATCAGAGCGCCCCCAAGAGGTCAAAACAATGGCTAATAACAGATGTGGCGCAAAGAAAGAACAAAGAGAGCCTGAAATTTCCACTGTGTCAGGAACCAATGAGGTGCCCAAAGAAGGGGACGGAAAGTCAGGTATCTACAGTAATCAAAGCCCAGAATCAGAAAGTAGAGTCGCGGCTGCCAGCGGTGAGAGAGAGGAGGAAGAGGGGACTTCCCAGGTTGGTACAGAATTTCAGTTTTGCAAGATGAAACATGCTAGAGATCTGCTCTACAACAATGTGCAAATACAGTTGTTAGCACTGCCGTACTGTGTATATAAAAATGGTCAAGGTGGTAAAATTTTTTTATTACAAGGTGGTATTTTTTTTTATTATTTTTTTATTATTGTAATAAAATGTTTTTATTACAATAAAGAAAAAGAAAAATGAAGTACTGATAAATTCTACGGCATAGATGAATCTTGTGAAAACATTACGTTAAGAAAAGGAAGGCAATCCACAGACTGTACGATTCCACTTCCATGAAATGCCAGGCTAGGGAAATCTATAGAAATCTATAGGAAATAGAATAGTGGTTGCCCGATGCTGGGGTAATAAAGGGGCTAGGAAGTCATCTTAACCTATCTAGGCTTTTGTTTATAATCTACCAAATTATAAGCGACTGAGTATAGTGGTACCTTGGTTCATGAACTTAATTCTGATCACAGAATTCGTTCCACAGCCAGAATTACTGTTGCTTATAAACAATATAATTTTCTTTCTCACAGCTCTAGAGGCTGGGATGTCTAAGATCAAGGGAGCACCATAGTTAGGTTTTGGAGAAGGTCCACTTTTCATAACTCCTTCCATTTTGTCTTCACATGGTAGGAAGGATAAGGAATCCCATCTTTTGGTCCTCTTTTATAAGGACACTAATCCCATTCATAAGGGAGATGCCCTTATGACCTGGTCACTTCCCAAAGGCTCTACTGTCTCAGCATATGAATGGGGGGTGGTGCACAAGCATTGGGACTGTAGCAGAGGGCATAGCTGGCATTTCTTTTAGGGGTATGAAGATGTTCTCAACTTTATTATGGTGATGGTTGCACAACTCTGTGAATACACTAAAATCACAGAATTGTACATTTTTAATGGGAAAATTTTATGGTATGGAACTGTATCTCCAATAAATTTGTTACAAAATACTCTTAAGTCTAAGAAGGTCATTGGGTAATGATAAAACAAGAGCACCAGAGAAACAACCCTTCTTGCATTCAGATAATGAGTAATCTCAAGAGATAAAATAAAATGACATTATATATATATATATACATATATAGAAACATAAATTAGAATAGAAATATATTTGGAGAATTTACATTGCCTGATTTTAAGACTAACTATAAAGCTACAGTAACCAAGGCAAGTGTAGTTTTAGCAAAAGGATAATTATACAGACCAATGGAACTGTACAGAGAACCCAGAAATAGAAGCTACAAGTGTGATCAGTTGACTATTGACAAACCTACAAAGGTAATTCAGTTCAGAAAGGGTATTTTTATTTTTTTCCCATAAATGATGCTGGAAAATTTGGATCAACACACACAAAAAAGAACCTGAACCTGTATTTCATACTTTGTACAAAAACTAACTAAAATAGACCTTAGGGGTAAATAAACTAGTAGGGAAAAGTTTCCTAAACTTTAGTTAGGGATGGAATTCTTTGACATGACACCAAAGTATGGCCCAAAAAAGGAAAAATATCAATTGGATTTAATTAAAATTTAAAACTTTTGCTCTCTAAAAGACATTGAAATAAAAAGGAATAAAAAGACAAGCCACAGACTATGAAACTACAGAATCTCAAAAGTGCAAAAAGAGTCACCAAAGAAGATGCAAATGGGTCAATAAACATATCATCAAAAGATGCTCAGTATCATTAGAAATTAAGGAAATACTAATAGAGGTCATAATGAGACACCACTACCAACTATTTTAGGATGAATAAAATATAAATGGCAACAATACCATGTGTTGGTAGGATGTGGAACAACTATATCTCTTGAACACTGCTGGTGGTACTACAAAATTATACAACCACTCTGGAAAATGGTTTGGTCCTGTCTTACAAAGATAACATCCACCTACCACATGCCTTAGTCTTTTCTCTCCCAGGTATTTACACTACAGAAATGAAAACTTATGTTGACTCAAAATTTTAAATGCAAATGTTTATACTAGTTAGGGTTTTTTGTTTTGTTTTGTTTTTTGCTTTTTGAGACAAGGCCTCACTATGTCATTCAGGCTGGCCTTGAACTCACTATGTAGCCTAAGTTGGCCTTGAACTCATAGCAATCCTCCTGCCTCAACCTCCTGAGTGCTGGGATTACAGGCATGCACCACTATGCCCAGCACTGGTTTTATTTATAATCACCAAAGTTTAAAACTCAAATGTTCTTTAATGGGTAGATAGATGAAAATATTGTGTATAAAATGAAAAGAATTAAATAATATACACAACATGAATAAATCTCAAAGCCCTTATATGCAATGAAAAAAAAAAAGCCAGTCCAAAAAAGACCAGCAGCCCAAAGAAAATTTTTTTTTTTTTTTTTCCTCCGGTACCGGGAACCGAACTCACGACCTTGCGCTTGCCAGGCAGGCGCTTTTGCCACTGAGCTAAATCCCCAGCCCCTACAAAGAAAATTTTTAGTGCAAAAAAGTTAGGTTTCTAGAAAATTTTTAGTGCAACAAAGTTAGTTTTCTGTACCTGGATTGCTATGATGGTTATATAAATCTACATAGCTCTTAAAACTTGCAGAACTTTATAGAAGGAAGAGAGAAAGGAAGAAAGGAGGAAAGAAGAAAGGAAGGGAAGAAAGGAGATAGGCATAGGAAGAGAAGGAGGAGGAGGAGAAGAAGAGGATGAACAGGAGAAGTAAAAAGAGGAGGAGGAGAAACGGCAGTAGTAGCAGTAATTGTGTTACACACAGAGTAATGGATATACAGGCATTACTTTTGCCGAGCTCACTGAACATTAAGTGGGTGAATTTAATTGTATGTAAAGTATACTTTGATAAGCAATTTTATAAAAGTCTAAAGAGTTATTCTAAAAGACTAGAGTAATTGACAAACTTCTGGAAACAGAATCAAGAGGAAAAGGAGATATAAAGAAGTAGTATCAGGAAAGATGAAAGGACACACCTATAGCCAAAAAGGAAAATAAAAACATATTAACACCTTTATGACAAAAATATAAATTTTAGCTGGGTGTGGTGCTGCACACCTGTTATCCTAGCACTTGGGAGGCTGAGGCAGGAGGACTGCTGTGGGTTTAAGCCCAACATGGACTACATAGTGAGTCCATGTCTCATAAAACAAAACCACAAATTTTTAGAACCTTACTGGGGACTCCTGCAGTGGTTTCCAACCTCCTTCCAAGTGTTGCATGGTGAGAAGAAAGAGCAAGAGACAAAATAGCAGTGTACTAGGGATCTGGGATGGCCAGTTGTTTGCAAGGAATAAAAGGCCATGAGGCAGCCAGAACCTCAGTATTTATTCATTACATCTGTGTCAAGGACAATGTGTGAAGGGTAGTGGGTGTTTCTGGGGACAGTAATGGCGACTATGGTGAGCTAGTAAGAACAAGGCATTCTTGCCGGGATGAGACGGGGGCAATAAAGACAGTGCAGTTTCCCTAGGTGCCTTATTCTCCTCAACAGGTCTTATCTTGCCCTGTGAGTACCACAACAGTTACTGGCCCTAGGGCTTTCAACTATGGCCAGAAAAAAGTAGGGAGTTTCCAAGGTCAAATCTTGCTCAAAGGGCAGGACAAGGACAGCCCTGGATGTCCTCCAGACTCAATTTATAATTTGTAGCCCCCCATAGAACCTAACAAAAACTTTCCAGAAAAAAAATAGAAAAACTTGATTAGCCTCTAAAATGAAACATATTCTACAAATACAACAATCCCAGTTTAGGAAGTGAATGCAACTAAACATTCAAGGAATTTAAACTCTTCCAAAGATGTGAAGTCACTACATTGGGTAAATTCCAGGAATGCATGGATTCTTTCATATTAAAAAACGTCAGTGTTACTTACCACATTAATAAGAAAACCATGGTTACTATAAAAGATACACACTTTACTATCATTTAAGAAAGCTTATTAAAAACATAAAAAGATTTATTCCCTTATGCTCACAGTCACTTTTATTGAGCTACACTGTCATAAAGCACACATGGTAGACATCAGTCATATAAATGACTAAACAATACTTAAAAGTTGTAGAGCACTTAACAGTTTATAAATCACATTTGCATCCATTTTCTACCTAATTCTAATCACTATCTCAAATAGGTATCACATTTTGGAAACATATATGAGGAAACAGGTTTGAAAGAGTGAAAGTACTTGTCTCAAATCTCACTTATTTTCCTTTTTTAATTTTGTTGGTTCTCTATGATATCACACTATATATCAAATTAAAATAGCCACATATAGATAATAAGTGTAAAGAATTCTAAAATTCCCAGGGGTTTTCAACGTTCTTGGAACATAGATACAAATAAAAACATTATGGTTTACATTCTTAGTCATATCTATCTTTCCTTCTAAAGTCTGTAGTCCACAATTAAACAATGGTGTTTCCCCAGTTTAAACAGTATGGCTCCCACCATGCTAGATGAAGCAAGCTATTGCTTCTCTCTATCAAGAGGCAGCTTGTCTTTGGCGAACCAGTATCCAGTCCCCTCAGTACTCACTTCTGGGTGGCTACAAGTAACCTCTGTTTGGCACACACCTTTGGGCTGTACTCAGCACAACTTGATCAGTCATTAGCGTCAAATACAAGGATGCCAAGGGAAAGATGGAGTAGTACCTTCTCCTAATCCTCTAGGTACAGCTAAAACTCCTTGAAGTTATATATAAAACAAACATGAGGAGGTCCTAAAAGGTGAAGATAATTCACTGGTTAGGCACCTAGGAACCTAAGAAATGTCACAGGGGTGAATTTCTTCGAACTTCTTTTTGCCTCCCTGCCCCAGGCTGCTTTCTGGAGCAACTGGCAATCCAGAAATGCAAACATACATTGATGTTTAAAAGGCAAAAGAAAAGCCTACTCTTTCTACAAAAAAAAAAATCTGTAGCCTATTCCCACCAAAAAGACTTGAATGTGGAGCCTCCACTTCCTCCCTCACCAGGATGGAATGGGCTCAATGCCCCCTCAGCCAGGCTGGCATAAGAGAAGGCCTGGGGACAGACAGGTGGTCACATCCCATGCCTTCCTCCTTCTCACCTAGCAGTGTCAATGGACACCACATTGGGAGGGTGGGGGACTGGGCTTCCAACTCTGCCCACAGAGACTTCTCTCCCTATCACTACAGCTGTCAGTGGAGGCTCCACGGACAGTGAGGATTTATACCAATGCCCATAGTGTGATCACCCCAACCCCACTCCATGGTGTTGGCAGAACAGTCACAAGACATTCATGTTTCTTTCAGCCAGGGTAGGGTCAGTGGAAGCCTACTGGGGAGCTATCAATCCCACCCCTACCCAGCAGTACTGAGAACCCCTCCCCTAGTGTCAACAGAGGCCCATGATGGAACTGGACTTTTAATATCAACTTAGGTAATGAGATAGCACCTCCCCTTCTCCATTAGCAGTACGGAAGAGGCCTATCACAATAGAAGACTTATTAGGATACTGAGCCTCACAATACTACAAATGTCTATAGACTTCAATATAAAATCCCTAGTCATACAAAGAACCAAGAAAATCTCAAATTGAATGAAGATAACCCACAGATGCCAGCAGAGATGACACAGATGTTAGGATTTTACGCCACAAATTTTAAAAAAATAAAGTCTCAGAAAAAAATCATTGAAAAATACAAAAACTGAAATGAAATTCAGTGACTGACTTAACAGCACAAGAGAAAGCACAGAAGGATGAACCTCTGTGAAACTGAAAACAGAATAGAAAGTATCCAATGTGAACAACAGATAATAGTATTATGGACTGAACTGTGTCCCCCTAAAAGTCATTATGTCAATGCTCCAACCTCCAATGTGACAATATTTGGAGATGGGCTATCAAGAGGTAATTAAGGTTAGAAGCAGTTGTAAATTTGGGGTCTTAATCCAACAGGACTGGTGGCTTTGTAAGAGCAAGGCAGCTTCCTCTCCACTCACATAACTAAGGCTATGTGAGAACACAGTAAAAGGTAAACATCCACAAGTAAGGAAGAGAGCCTGCACCAGGAACTGCACCCTGCTGGTCTTGACTTTGGATTGGTAGCCTCTAAAACTGTGAGAAATAAATTTCTGTTGTTTGAGCCACCTAGTGTATGGTACTATGTTATGACAACCTGAGCAGACTAAGATTTTGGTCCTGGAAAGTGGGATGCTGCTGTAAAAAATACCTACAAATGTGCAGGCAGCCTTGGAACTGGGTCCTGGGTAGAGGTTACAGAACTGTGAGGTGGATGCTAGACATACATTTAAAGGCTTTCTGGTGTGACTTAGATGGTAGTGAAGAACATGTCATTGGCACTCGAGAGGAAAGAGGATTCTTATGAAGTTACAAGTAACTTGTCTGATCTGTATTCTAGTATTCTGTAAAAGGCAAAACTTGAATAAATTAAGTATTTAACAGGAAATTTCTAATGATAGTACTGAAGGTGTAGCTTGGGTCTTCTCTGCTTATAGTGAGATTTAACGGTAAGATGAGTGATGAATGGAATGCTAAGCAAGGAAGCAGAACTTAAAAGGTTTGGAAAGTTCTATTCATATGGCAAAAAGAGAAAGGAGGAAAGTACTAAGGGTTTGGCTGAACAATCATTTAATCAGAGATCACAGGTGTGGCTTACGGGCTTACCCAGCCACTTCACCTTTATTTCAATAGGCCAGACAACCTTCAGCTGGAACCTTAGAGGCTAGACCACCCTGTAGAGCACTGGGGGTGGGGACACCTAGCAGAGCCACAGAGTCTGAGGCAGGACTGCCAACTTAGTGGGGCCACAGACAGTGCATCAAACCAAAGGGAATTATTTTAAAATAAGATCAATAAAATTTTCCTGGCTAGGCTTTTGGCTTGTTTGGTGCCATCACCTATTCTCTTTTCAATTTCTCTCCTTTGGTATGGGCATGTCTAATCTATGCCAGGCCCACCACTGATTTTGGAAATTCATACATTGGTTTCACAGGTTCACAGCTGGAGAGGAATTGTGCCTCAGGATGAATCTTACCGTCTCTCACACATTTGGGTGACATTTAGATGAAACTTTGGATGGTTGATGTTGGAATGAGTTAAGATTCTGGAGGGTAGGATGGAATGGATAAATGTATTTTTCATGAATGGGCCTGAATCTGGGCAGAGGTAAAATTCTATGGACTGAACTGTATCTCCCTAAAATTTATATGTTGAAGGTCTAATCCCCAGTTTAGCTGTACTTGGAGACAGCGCCTTTAGGAGGTAACTAAGGTACATGAGGTCATAAAGATAAGGTCCAAACCCAATAGGACTAGTGGTCACATAAGAAAGGGGCAATAACTCTTTCTCTTCCCCTGTGTATGCACTAGGGAAAATCCATGTGAAGAGAGAGTAAAAATGTACCATTATACACAGCCATCTTAAGCTTGCAAAAAAACCCTAACTAGAAATTGAGTCAGAGGGCACCCTGATTTTAAACTCCCCAACCTCTAGAACTATTAGAAATACATTTCTAGGGCCACTCAATCTATGGGATTTTGTTGTAGCAGGTCAAGCAAATGAAGACAAAAATACAATGAAAAAAATGAATGAAGGCTCTGAAACTTGTGAGACTGCAATCAAGGGTTGAACAGTTCTATCACCAGAGTCCAGGGGAAAAAAAGGGGTGGAGAAAATGGGCTGAAATGTATTTTGAAGAAATGGTCTAAAAATTGAAATTTGGCAAAACATGTGAGTATACAGGTCGAAGCTCAACAAATTCCAATGAGAAATACAAGAAAAGGAAATACACTTAAAAAAAAAAAAAAACAAACCCAAAACACCAACACACATCACAGTGAAACTTCAAAAAATTAAAAACACTACACTCAGTATTATTTCCAGTGATAATTTTTGAAGTTTCAGTCAAAAATATATATACATAAAAATGTTATCTGCCTCTATCCATACGTAAATGGTGAGAGGCAAGAATTTCAGTCTTTTCAAGTTTCTCACAATCTAATATATAATGTCAGTGTAAGGGTATAATTAAATTTTACTATGTTATAAAAAATCTAAGGTATAATCTACATAGAACTGAGGTAAATCTTTATAAATAAATATTCTCAGTATATTTAGATAGCTTAAAACAGACTGAACACCTCAAACATGTCTATTTTCCCTTTCTAGGTTGTTAGCTTCCTGGTAAAACTGGGGAGAAACCCCAGTTTTTCCCTCACAGAAACTGCAACTGAGCAACTAACAAGTCTTAATTTCTTCCTGGTTGTGAATACTCAGTTGAGTAATTATCTCAAATAGCACTTCTGGAATTCTCTCCCCAATTCTCTTAGTCTATCTTTTCCATCTATCTTTTTTGTGTCCTATACTTATGGGTGAAGGACAACTTTTATTTCTCCACTATTCCTGAACCTGGATAAACTCATTAGGAATTCTCAATCTCTTATTTTTATGTCTTCAATTTCCCTAGAAGGATCTCTTGCTTTGTTATAAGCTTATGCCTTCAGCATCGTAAGACTACCAAGTCCAGCCAATAAGTTCTCTTTCCAATATGGCACATTCTATTTCTCTCTCAGGGATTTGGTTACTTACATACACATTATGGTATTAGAAATAAATTTCCTCTTTCCACAAGGAAATTTACATTGCCCTCCATTAGGACACTTTTAAAAATGTAAAACATTTCTTTCACAATCTAAGTAAGCCTCACATCAACAATGACTGTTGAATAACTTTTTCTGACAGTCTTACATTTCTTTGTAGCCCTCATAACATGTATAGTAAATGCTCTATGATAACACTGTGAATGTGCCATTTATCCAGTATGAATTCTCTTATGTTGGCCAAAGGCTGAAAGCTCACTAAAGGCTTGGCTATATTCATTGGTTTTCCCTCCAGTGTGAGTTTTCTGATGTTGAGAAAGGGATGAACTCTGGCTGAAGGCTTTCCCACATTCCTTACATGTATAGGGTTTCTCACCAGTGTGAGTTTTCTGATGTTTTGTAAGAGATGAACTCTGGCTGAAAGCTTTCCCACAGTCCTTACACTTGTAAGGTTTCTCTCCAGTGTGTGTTCTCTGATGACGGATAAGGGCTGAACGGTCACTGAAAGCCTTGGCACAATCATTGCATTTATAGGGTTTCTCCCCAGTGTGAGTTCTCTGGTGCTGAGTCAGAGCTGAACAGTAGCCAAAGGCTTTCCCACATTCATTACATTCGTAAGGCCTCTCCCCAGTATGAGTTCTCTGGTGCTGAATAAGGCCTGAACGGTCACTAAAGGCTTTGCCACATTCGTTACACTTGTAAGGTTTCTCTCCAGTGTGAATGACCTGATGCTGGGTAAGGAATGTGCTTTGGCTGAAGGCTTTCCCACACTCATTACACTCATAAGGTTTCTCTCCAGTATGAATCCGTTGATGTTGTGTGAGGTATGAACTCTGATTGAAGGCCTTCCCACATTCATTGCATTCATAAGGCTTCTCTCCAGTATGAATTATATGATGCCGAATAAGGGCTGAGCGGTGACTGAAGGCTTTCCCACATTCATGACATTCATAGGGTTTCTCTCCTGTGTGAATTCTCTGGTGTAGAGTAAGGTGTATGCTCTGGCTGAAGGCTTTCCCACATTCATTACATTCATAGGGTTTTTCTCCAGTGTGAATTCTCTGGTGCAAGACAAAAGCTGAGTAGTAACTGAAGGCCTTCTCACATTCATTGCACTTCCAAGGTTTCTTTCCTGCACAAATTCTCTCATGTCTAATTATTTCTGAATTTTGGTTTAAGTTCTTTTTAAATGAATCACAATTATGAAGTCTCTCTCTCTGTTGTTGAACAAGTAATGACCGTCGATTAAAATTTCTTCTAAGTTCATCACATTGGTAACTTTTCTCCCCAGAAAATTTCTTGTGAGTGACAACTTCTTGTATTAGATGTTTTTCATGATTTTTTAACTGATTCTCTAAAGAGTCCTCACATTCACTGGAACCTTCTTTTGGAAATCGTTCTATTAACACCCCAGGGGCTGATTCTTCAGAAAAATCCTTCTCTGGAGTTAGTGCTCTGCTTTCTGGTACTGTCTCCCACTCTGAAAGAAGGAAAATTATACAGGTGTTATTTTCTATGCTGAGAGAAAACTAACTACTGTCATTAAAAAAAAAAAAAAAAAAAAAAACTATAGGAAAAAAGTGCTTACAGGAAACACAAGAATTTTAAAGCTCTGAAGAATGGCCTTGTAATCTTATGAGACATAAGAAAAGAAATGTGACTAGACAAAGAAGTATAGCTGCATAAAGGGAGATGGTGAGTAGGCACTCCATGTTCTTCTAGGCAGCAGGTAGGAAAGAGAGAGGCATAATAGAGCAAGACTCAGCAGGGGTGGTTTAGGGAAATGGCCAGGAAAACACATTCTGGAAGAGGCAGGGCTGGGATCAGAAATAGACAGTCTGGGAATTACCCACTGTGCCAAACTCAACAGAACCTCTCACAGCAGGCCTCACGAAAGACTGTCTTTAGCTCCTCTCCTTGTCATTATTCTTTTCCTATTTATTATGTCCTAATTACTAAGAGACCATTTTTTAAAAACCACCTTTCTAGCTGGGCATGGTGGCACACACCTGTAATCCTAGCACTCTGGAAGCCTGAGGCAGAAGAATTTTGTGTTCAAGCCCAACCTGGGTAACCTAACAACTTAGTGAGACAATCAATCAATCAATCAATCAATCAATCCATCAAAACAGGACAAGAATGTAGCCTAGAATGAGGCACCCCCCCAGTACCACCATAAAAAAGGTATCTTACACAAAAATCTGTTGTCAGTCTCAAAATGAGACATAAATTCTAGAGGTCTGCATTCAATGTGGCCTAGATCTACAAATTCCACATATCATAAAGGTTAGTAATTAGGAAGAAATTGATCACTGATTGCTTACCATAACCCCATACCCAGCAAACTGGAAAGAATAAAGTAGAACCAATTAAACTGGAGCAGCAGCAGAAGAAAGTGAAAAGAGCAGTGTGCTAGGAGAAGAAGGTCAAGCTCCATGTCCTCAGACTCTCCCCAAACTGTTATGATACCTATGTATCTTCAGACTTTGGCTTCCTGGTAAAGAGTTTAGGGGGAAAACTTTCACAGCAAGAACCAGCTGCATAAATTCAGGCTCAGATGGTGCTATGGTTTGGATACAATTTGAATGTGTCTCCCACAGGCCCATGTGTTGCAAGCCTGGTGACCTAATGTGGCAGTATTGAGGCAGTGGATTCTTTAAAGGGTGGGGTCTAGCAGAAGGTAATACAGGGCATAGAGGTGCCACCCTTGCAAGGGATCCACACAATGAGCATGGTGCATTCTCTATATGACCATTTCCTACTCAGTTTCTCTGCCATACTGTGATGAGCCAAGAGGACTCTCACCAGGACTGAGCAGATGCAAGAGCCACCCTTCAGGTTTTCTTTTTTACTTTTTTATTTTATGAAAAAAAATTTAATAACAAAATAATAAGAGAATAACAACAGTTAATATTCTGTGTATTGTTACCTTCAAAGTAGTTACTCAGGATATAAGACATAAACCAGAAAGACTCTTACAAAAAATAAACAAACTGATAATAACACAAAACTTTCTTTTCAATGAAGTAATATAACTAATAGTAAAACTAATTAGCATATACATAAAATATTTTTAAAACAATGGAATATGTAATTTGGGGAAGTATTTGAATTTCTTCCTACATTTTATCTTCTATTTTGCTTTTTATGTGTGTCTGTATATATTCTCATATAACAGAAATCCTGTAATATTTGAATGTATATGTCTGATTTATTTTGCTTAACATCATATTCTTAAATTTCCAGAACTGTGTGCTAAATGAAACTTTTAAAATAAAGTATTGAGTCTCAGATATTGGTTATAGCAACAGAAAAAAGATGTCTAATACAGACATCTAATACAGATGGTCTTTCATATCTGAGCATGTCTCTAAGGGAAATGAATCAGTACAATACAGTGCTATAAACTGCATCACAACTATGTAAAAAAGATTAAAGACAAATTGATATCCAGCTAAGAGGAGTGAAAAATGAAATTTCCAAATATTTGTGGAGAATATATGGGGAGTAGGGATACTACAGAGCTTGACTATCTGATGTTAAAGCTCAAGCTGAAGAATAGAGAAGGTAAAAAGTTCAGGCAGGTAGTCTAAGAAAGGCCTTGAAATTAGGTAGAGAAAAACAGCACTAGAAGAGTAATTTAGCAGTACTATGCTGTTTCTATTATATAAGAATCTGAAAGAAAAAAGTATAGTTTGCTGGGAGTCAATTGCAGTAATCCAGTTGACAGAATAGGGTCAAATCCATGACATCTTCCAAAAAAAGTTACCAATATTTAATTAATAGCATTCTGTTCTAAACAATACTCTTTAATTATGTCATTTGATCCTCAGCACAACTCTGAATTAAGAGTCATCATTATTCCCATTTTATAGCTGGAGAATCTCAGAGAAAGGGAGGATAAGTCACTTATTAAAGATGACAGAGCTAGTGTGTACCTAAGACAGGCTTTCAATCTAGGAAGACTGATTCCAAAGTTTGTATTCTTAACCACATGCTCTGCTATGCTGTCTCTGGCTGGAGAGGGAAAAGCCAGGGATGAATTCATAGTCATTGGTCTGAGACTCAAGAAACAGCATTTATCCTGTGGAGATTAATTAGCATATGTGAAAAAGCCTGGCTTAGAGCCTTATATCTAAGCAAATTCTTAACAACTATTAAGATATTGGTTTCATTTCATCTCATTTGGGAAAAAGAAATGGTTTGAAAGGGCATACAGTTATTTATTCACTAAAAAATAATACTCTAACTTCATGAAGAGATCATCAACCACAGAGCTGGAATGAGCCCAGGAGGGACTGCACTCTGCTTCCTTGGGTTTCCATGGGTCTGTGGAATCTGCAAAGGCTCCTCCACAAGCATAGCCACAACCATTTAGGTTTTATTTTCACTGTCCCCAGTACTCACTCACCTCGACTGGCTGCTTTTGAGGCTTCTCTCTCCAGCTCTTCTCCATGCTCCAAATGAGAGATTACATCAGGCTTGGAAATTGGAAGCCCTGTTCATGAGGAAAACAACAGGAGTCTGGTAAAGAGCTCAGTGCTAGCTCCTTGGTCTTAAGAGAAGACAGTATGAGAGATAGAAGTCAGTTCTGGATTTCTTCCCCAAATGTGCTCAGAAGGTAGGCAGGTTGACATGGGGTTTATCTGAGCTCTAAACAACCAAATTACTTGTTTTTACCTCTCCCTATTGAGAGAACAAGCAACCATTTCTTTAAGAATACTTTTCACTAGAACTTTGTTTTGACATTTTGGTCAAGGAACAGAAAAGGATGCTATGATAAAGGTGTTGGTCTATGGGTCTTTCTAGCTCAAGAAATGCTAAAAAAAAATCCTGAAACAAAAAGTAGGAACTGCCTGTCTCATGCCTTGCAGAAATTAAAAATCTTTGAATCTAAGTACTTCAGGGTGCACAGGAACTGAGGAAGCAAAGGTATCACACTGGGTAAATCCTCAGGGACAGTGGAGCCATCCTTACCCAGCAAGACCAGATTCCTAGGCTTCCCGGGCACGTCTCCCCGAGGAGGGTCCAGCTGTCCCCACTGGGTGAGAGCTGCAGCCATATCTCTGATCATCGAAGGTTTCTGAAACACATAACACATTGATGCTCACCAAAGGGCCTCCTTCTAGAGGCCTCTGGGGAGAAGTAAAACTGATAGCATAGGAGAAGGAAGACAGGAAGGATGGAAGGTGAGACACAATGACTTTGTCAGTCCTTCCCCTGGTCAGATTCTCTGACCTATGTGTTGTCCATGCTCTCACTCTCTATGCATCAGAACTGCATAGTACCTGCCAGCAGGAGGGAAAGGATCTTAAAGTCAAACCTGAAGGTTCCACGTTCTTCACTTATGTATCAGTAAATTAAGATTATACAATTGTAGAAGTCCTTACTGCTTATGCACTGGAAAAAGGAGAAAATATAATTATAAATTAAATATTTTCTTTATAGAATGGTTGTTAAAATATAAGTGAAATATGAAGCATTTTTCTCTCTAGCTTTCCTTTTGGAATAAATCGGTCTAATATATATACAGATTAAAAATGGAGATTTTTGATATGTTTGTCATAGAATATGGATTTAATCAAGCCCAAATTATTATGAAAGTACACAAAATGCTTCTGTCATTTCTCACAATGGTCCTCATGGACCTGACTCCTCATCTGTTCTCTACTTCCTTGTATACTCCTCCTCCTCCATTTCCTGTGCTCAGGCTGGGAGTCTTTTTCAGCTGTTTAAAATGTGTGTCCCATTCCCTTGTGCTGCTTTATAGCTGCTACTTCCTGTGTCTGAATGTTCTTCCCACTGCCCTCACCTCTCAGCTATTTGAATCCTAGGTACACCTCAGACCTCAGCTCAGGTTCATCTCCTTGGGGAAGAATTCCTTGACTCCAACTGCAGCACCCTCTTCCTTCTTTCCCTTTGGGGGAAAAATGGAGGGGATGAGGGACTTCAGGATTAACAACTGTCTGCTCCATTAGACAGTAAGCTCCACAGAACAGAAGCCAGGTCTGTTTGTACTTACTGAAGAACCTGGCACAGGCAAGGACTCCAAGGACTTCACTGAATAGCTCAGTGAGGGAAGAAACAAATTAGTAAGAAATATGTGTGTACTTAAATATATATATATTTTAAAAGTGTATAGGGAAAAAGAGGAGAAACAAACAGAACTGTATCAAACACTGAAAATATTATAGGAGTCTTTACCCTAATCTTGATCTATGTGCTAGGCACAAAGTTTAGTTTGTCTACTAAAGTGTGGGAGGAGGGAGCAAGCAGGGGAAATGTTCCTTTGAATCTATTTACTTCTAGCAAGACAAATGTCTAGTAATTCTTTCTAATCTATTTAAATAATTTCTATACAAGTATAATTTGACTGAAATATAGTAAAACAGTCCCTGGGTTGCTAGCAAATGAGTAAGTCTTACCCCTCTTTGAATTACCACTTTTGCCACTAGCCCCTGAATATACAGTTGTGTCTCACTTAACAATGGATACATGTATGGTCTGAGAAATGTGTCATCAGGCAAGTTTATCCTGGAGCAAACATTGTAGAATGTCCTTAATGCCCATATGACATTACTAAACAATATAATAGTACAGGACAACCCTTGTACATATGGTCCACTGTTGCCTGAAAGGTCTTTACATGCTGTGTGACTATATATAAATAATTAATTATTTACATTCAGTATTCTAATGTATATGATATACTCCTCACACAAAAACTGATAAAGTAATGCACAAAATTAAATAAAGTTAAAAGAACTGCCTACTTTGGAAATCTGCCCTCCAAAATATATTCTCTATCCTCACATTTCAAGTATGAAATCACTATACTTTTTAAGTTTATGGTACCTTAAGGGCATATGCCTCAGGAGGGATCAACACAAGCAATATAATCTGTACAGCTTTTCTCTTCACAGACAGTGCTAACACCAATAAGATTACTTGGAAGTCCCTTCAGGCTTTAGTTCCCTCAGCAATCAAACTCACTTAAGAGCATATGTACTAGGGCTGGAGGGCATGGCCAGGCCAGCTAGACACTGGCCAGCACGACTACTGACTTTCTCTCTACTATTTCCTCTGAAATTGATTGGTTTATAGATCAAAATCAATACTGGCATTTTTCTCCCAGGGTTTTACATGGATCATTAGCACTTGTACACCCTGAGGTCTGACCTGATGCACATGCACTAGTGAGTTAGGACAGCTCCTGTCCCAAAGGGATTGCTTCTCAGCCAGGTCCCAGCCAGGTCCTACCAAGGCACCTTTACTGATATTCTGTCTGCAATCAACCACCACATGTTTCATCTTGCTGAGCCTCTAAAAATCTTCACAAGGCCTATTTGTCTGCAGCATAAGATTCAGTGTAGATTGTTCTACCACCTCCACGTTTTCCTCACTGTACTCTGGCTTGCTTCCACTGGACCCCACCCCTGCCGCCGTGACTCACACCCCTCCATGACCTCCAACTCTCTCATGCCTTCAAGACTCACTCTTCCTTTCTTTTTGTTTTCTTTTTTATTTGCCAAAGATGTCTTCTCTCTTGGAATATTTCTGTATTCTCCTCTTCAACTATATACTCTCTCTAGCTTTCCAAAGGTTTTGTCTCAAATACTCTAGATAATGGAAAACCTCCTTTAGGGTCTCTGATGATTTGTTCATAACCAGTTATTTCTTCATTAAATATATATATATTTCTTTGTATGGTTTAACTATTTTACTTATCCATATCTCACTGCCTCAGGAAACTCCCCAAGACAAGACTAGTGGCTGTTATTACTTTGCATCTCCCCACAAGGCCACAGACAGCACTGAGTGGTCAGTAAGTGTGCAGCAAGCACTCAGAGGGTGGAGAAGAAGCATTGCTGAGAAGGAAAGTTCTGCTCAAGGAGGAGCATTTCCTGTAAAGTTCATCACTCATCATTTACCAGGATGAATTCAATGGCCTAAGAATCAAGGTCTTTCTGAGCAATGGAAGGAAACATACCCATGCTAAAAACTGAAGAAAAAAAAAAGAAGAAATCTAAACTTACCTGGGACCCAGGGGTCAGCAGCCTATCAGTCATGCCATTTTCTTCTGCATTTTCAGCACCAGGAAGGTCTGAGTCCTCAGAAAGTGAACCTATAAGTGGAGACAGGAGCCATGACAATTACTCTGGACTTGCAGTAAACCAGCAGAAACTGCCAGAAACCAGCTACTTCATCTACGAGTCAAGATAGCAGACCAAAGGCCAATCCCAGGAAGTCTTTGACACAAGACAGCTGTGACTCTGGCTGCCTCAAATTCCTTCTGCCCTCCTCTGCCCTTAAACTCCTGAGAATCCGGACACACAAACTAAATGCATACTTCTATCACTTATCTGCTGAATAGCCAAAACAATACTCAAAGTCTCTGTCAATCAATACCTTAAATGATTTGTCTCCGTTGCATTCCACGCTCAAAGAAGTAAAGGGACTAAATGGGAATACTGGCTTCTCCATGCAATGCTAGCTGTCTCAGAAAAGCAATGGAATGGTGGACTCCACAATAGCAGCAAAAAAACCAGGATTGTAAATAAATCCCACACTCTGGCTTTCCCCACCTGCCAAATGTGTCAAATAGTTTCCATTGTACTGCCTCATTGACTTCATACGGGGACAAAAAGGAAGTCATCATCAAAAGGCAAACTGTCAGGTCTATTGATGTTGGGGGGCACGGAGGCATCTGTCACTCTAGACCAGCTGGGAAATGGGGACAGCGGGCTGTCCCTGGAACCGCGGCGTGAGGCCAATAGCAGGAAGCCACTCTCTCCCGGGAGGACGCGATGCTGGTCCCCCCGCTGCGACTGCCTGCCCAGCCTGCGGGCAACTTCTCTCGCCTCCTTCTCTCGCGTGGGCACCGCGGCCCCCTCACTGCTGGGTCCTCACCTCTGCCCCCAGGATCCATCGCGACTCCCTCCTCCGCCCAGGGCCAGGGCCGACCGCTGGGGTCCACCGAGAGGCTGGGAACGCGCGACCCCCGCCGAGGCCCTCCGCCGCTCTACTTTAGGGCACTCAGACTCATAAATCTCCGCACTCAGCCCTCCTCCAGCCCAGGACCGACACGGAGGAACCCACGCTGGGTAACAATGGCAACTAAGAGCTGGTGGGGCCGAGTCACGGATGCCGATCTCGAGGCTGAACTACAATTCCCAGAATCCTCCGCAGGGCGCGTCTGGCTCCTGGGCTCTGCTTCCCAGAGGCCCCCCGCGGCGCGTCCGTGCGTTTCCGTTCGCCTGCAGGAGCGTGTATCTCCTTGTTCTACGCATGGTTCTTTAACGGCAACCTCTTTTCATGCAGAGTCTGGTCTCTGGTCACTTCATAACTGGGACATTCGCTCTCCTCTGCTTTAGCCCCGGAAGGCGGCTCCTTTGGCCACGTAAACTTTCCATCTTAACTACTCTGCTCCAAGGGGAAGTGCTTGGATGCTCCCTCACTGCCATTCGTACTTTTCCGCTAGATCTGCATTAATTGGGTCCGTGTGGCTGGGACAGAGATTGCCTCAGTTTATTTAGAGTAAGCAGGTATGTTTACTCCAGGCTGCCCTTCTGAATCAGGAAAGGTGGAATTTCAGTTACAGAAATTGCCTCAACACAGAAATAGCCAGCTCCCAAGAAAAACCTGTAAGGTGCTGCTGCCTCCCGGGAGACAGGAACCTGAAAAGTTGTTTCCAGCTTCCCGCGATCACAAGGGTTAATGAAACACAGTGTGTGCTTGCTTATCTTCCCGCAAGGAAGTCATCAATTTGTTGTCCAGTTTATATTCTCAAAAAAGAAAATTTGATTGTAAATATGTCACTGAATGGAAGCCACTAGGTCCAATTGCCCTTTCTTCAATAGACTCTACCTTTAGCTGGATCTGAGGCTCCAGGGTGGATTTCATTTTTCATCATTCCTGCCTCTTGCCAAAGGGCTGAAAGCAAAAGTGCTTCTCAGAGGGAAGGGAGAGCTTTCCTTTGGCACCTTACCCCATGCTGGCTTGAGCACAGACAAGAAGTCATCATGGGCCCTGTAAATGAGATTAGCACTTTAGGAACGGCAAATAGGACAGAGGGAACTGAGCCCCTGACAGTTTGATGGAACAGAATTTGAGCCTCAACACAAAAGAGACACAAACTTCCAATTTGTATGAGCCACTATTATTTGGAGTTTCTACTACATAGGAAGTCTCATTAATCTAACTGGTCTTTAGATTAGATCTGTGAAAGGGCCTGGGGTCGAGAAAAGCCAGGCCACCCCAAAAGCATGTCTTCACCCTTCCATTAGCAGGCGGTAAGAGATGAGCAGTTTTCCTTCAGAAGACGTGTTTGAAGGACACTCCCAGCTGATCTTTCCGGGACACCAGGCCATGCCTTTTCTTCCCCTGTTCCTGATCATCTCAATCACAGAAGTCCTTTTCTTTTGTTACTAAACCAAATTTCCAGTTCTCAGTCCTCATCTCACAACCTGTTTCAGCAGATGAGACAATTTGACTACTATTTTGCATGTAGAAACTGGTTTTCCTCCTTGACTAAGACTATTAATGGAGCTGTGGTGCCACATGGAGGCATGAGGATAAGCAGAAGTTAGAAGGTGCTCAGACATACATATTATCTTCCACAAAAGCATGTTAAGACTCTATGGGGATCACTTGTCTTCTGAAGGACTACTATGTTCCAATATTGTTTGGCCTAATGTTGCTGATGCTGGACTATAACTGAACACTTTCTCCTTGACTAAGACTAACACTTGCTGCATTTGTAGCAGTTTTCTTCATTGTGCATTCTCTTTATGTTGAATAAGCTATCCTTTCTGGAGGGAGGCTTTTCTTTATTTAGTGCTCATCTCCACCATGATTTTCTGATGCTGATAAAGGGGTGAGCAATTAGAGAACATATTCCCACACTCATCAAATCCAAAAGGAGTCTTCAGTGTGCACTCTGCTGTAATGAATGGGAGATAAATGATCAAACACAACTTTGCCCCACACCCCTGGCTGGTCTCTGGTGTGGTAAACTTTGGCAAGCAATAGACTTTTCTGGCTAAAGGATTTCCCACATTTTGTAATTTCCTCATTCATAAGGACTTTCCTTAGTATGAATTCTCTGATGTCAAGTAAAAGATAAGTGGACAAAGAAGGGCTTGCCAGATTTGTTACAGTGAAAGGATTTCTCTCCAGTGTGAGTTCACTGATGTTCAGTACGGGTTAGTCATAAAAATTTTTTCCCATATTCCCTGCATACAGAGAGGCTCTCCTCCATGTGTGACATAGATGCTTCCTAAGATGACTCCTGTAACTGAAGACTACAGTTTTGACAGTCTAGGACTTCTCTTCAGTGTGTATCCTTTGGTGGTGGATGGGAGATAAATGGTTATATAAGGTGTTTCTAAATATGCTGTGTTCCTAATTTTTTATGTTACAGTTGGCTTTCTTGGGAGGAGTAGATCCTTCGCTTGAGTCATTCTCCCTGAGTGAAGATTTCTTCAGTTTCCTTCTTTCTGCTCTCAGTTTTTTCGAGGCTATATGTGGAATAGAGAGGACTGTGTGTCCCCAGTTTTTCCATTTTGTGTGCATGTGATTTTACTTTTTTCAGAAACAGCCTACATTTGGATTGTATTCTGGTTGTTGGATTCTAAAGCAAATAGAGGGATGGGGATTTAGCTCAGCGGCAAAGCGCCTGCCTTGCAAGCGCAAGGTCGTGAGTTCGGTTCCCGGTACCGGAGAAAAACCAAAAAAAAAAAAAAAAAAAAAAAAAAAAAAAAAAGCAAATAGATAACATATAACTGGCCTTCAGTGTTTGTTAAAAATACAATTTGTATATGATAAGAATGAATGCAAAACATTGCCTGACTTATTGGGAGTACCTTAACAGAGGGAGAGCCTGAAAAAAATCACAAAAAAAGGTTTAAATAGAAATTAGAAGTGGAAGATGAGCATTTAGCCCCCAGAATGTTTCAGTTATTCATCATTTGATATTTACTGTTGAGTGTTCCTTTTACATGCCAGTACAGAAAAAGTCACTGGGACTCTAATGAACAAGACAGAAACAATCCATGCCCTTATGATGATTATTCTACTAGACATACAACAAAGAAGAAATAGAATAATATTACACCTGGTGATGAGTATGGAGTGGGAACTGGATTAGGGGCTTCTTTAGAGGGACTGTAAATAATGGTCATCTGGAAGTGACATTTGAGGTGAGAACTGACAGAGGGAAATTAACCACCTTAACAGCCAAAAGAAGAGCACTGCAGGGAGAGGTATATGCCAAAAAAGAGGACCTACACAGAGAAACATGGGATGATCAGGGCAGTTGATTATGTGTCAAGAACGGCAGGCAGTAAACCTGGAAACAAAATCCCAATAACTTCCTAACATCACCTTCCTGCAAAGGGCCCTCTGAGGAGGGAGCAGCTGCTTCTCTGTCCTTTGAGAACTTTCCAGCCACATCCTTAAACTTGAGTGATTTCTGAAAAGACAAAAAAAAAAAAAAAAAAGAAAGACATTCTTGCTTAACTCTGTCTTCTTTCACATCTGAGTAGGAAAAAAGATCACAGCACCCGAAGGCATATAGAAAAAATGGTTTTGAAAATGTCAGAGATGCTTGATAAATTAGAGAAAAGAAACAGGTCTGTGACCTGAGCCATAAAAGTCTTGGTTATGGTTTTGTGCTATGCTATCTACAGTGGAGTTTCCAAATTTAAAGGATGCTGTTATTTGACTTCAGTTTTTTTAACTATAAAATGAAAAAATTGGATCAGATGAATGTTAAAACCCTCTCAGCTCTAACACTGATTGATTGGTGAGCTCTCAGCCTGCCCTACTAGTTCTGAGTCAAGGAATGGAGGACAGTCTAAGGCAGAGGAGCTGAAACTGGAGGACTGAAACTTGATGATGCAGTGCACTTTTGAAAGGATTCTGAGTTTTTATTTTCTCTTGAAGATTCTCATTACTTCCTGAGCCACTGAGCTCATTGCCAGAGGGAGAGTGCTGTCTCAGCCCTCTGCTCTCCAACCATTAAATGCAAACTCAGGAGGGGGACTGGTACCTACTCAAAAGAAAGGCTCCTGAAGCTGTGTTGCATGGGAGGAAGGAGAGTCAGGAGCCAAAAAGGGCATGGGTAAGCATTCTCCCAGAGCCCAACTTCCACGAGGATGGAACAGGTCTCCGAGTATTCACTCGCTGGCTGCAGGCAGTGCTAGACTGAAGGAAGTCCAGTTCACCTGCCATCGGGCTGTTCAGGAAAGAGCTGCCTTTTTTTTTTGTCTTCTCTGTTCTCTTGGAAGAGACCCAGCTCTGAGACAGCAAGCTGGGGAAGAAAACATGAAAGGGTCCAATCCTACTATCCTACAGTGATGCTTAATCTAGATTGTCAGCTTGATTGCTTGAAGAGACACCTAGGAGATTAGTAAAGCACACACTTCCGTGTGTGTGGGTGGGTGGGTCATAGGGGCGTGACCTTGAGGATAATATGTGGTCCCTGGCCCTGCTCTTCCTAGCTTTTCCCACTTTGCTTCCTGGCTGCCATGAAGTGGGCAACTTTTCTCCACTGTGCTATTTCACTGTGGTGTTTTGCCTTGGAGCCAGCCAACCATGGTAGAAACCTCTGAAGCCACAAATCAAACCCTTCTTTCTTTAATTGTGTGTGTCAGCTACTTTGTCCCAGCAGCAAGAAAGCTGACTAGCACACCTACTTAGGGCAAAGCGTGGCTACAAACAAAACCACCCATTCTAAGGAGTGGATGTTACAGTTACTGGCACTGCTTTGTTCCTGGGTTAGTAGATTCCTAAAAACAGAACTCCGTTCCTACATCAGAAAACTATTAAAAATCAAAGTTCATGCCAAAGTTAATGTTTACTCCATTTTATAAGCCTGTAGTTACCATTTAACTCTTGAGTCTGTAGTATTTTGTTTTGGTGTAAATAAGCAATTTAGATTACTCAAATTTGATTATCAAATTCAATTTGGTCATGAGGATACTATATTAGCCATTTAAAAAGCAAACATGAAGGGCTGGGGATTTAGCTCAGTGGCACAGCGCCTGCCTGGCAAGCGCGAAGTCGTGAGTTTGATTCCCGGTATCGGAAAAAAAACAAAAACAAAAACAAAAACAAAAAAAAAGCAAACATGAAACCTATAGCATTTAAAAAGTAATGTAAAAGAAAATAGACAACTGTGTACTAGTCAAGTATTGTTTAGTTCTGAGGACCAGAAGTACGTTCAAGCCAGCTCAGGTTAAGTGGGGAGCTATTTTTAGGGTTCAGTGGGCATTATAAGGATTTGTAATGAAACTGCGTCCAGACCTCATTCCATTTGTGGCCCCTACTGAGATCCAAGAGCATGTGGCTCCTGTCTTGCATCTTACTGAGTGCCAGGAGTCCACTTACAGGTTCAAGAAACTGACAAGGTCCCATCTCAGCAAGAAAGGAAGGCAGAAGCCAGATGCTGGAAAGTCCAGCCTGTTTCTTTGTTAGAGTCATTTTCTGCAAAACTAGGAGGTTGTGTTGAAAATAATACTCAGCTATTCAATGGTCAGTATAAGATTAATACAGCTGCTCTTTCAGAAAGATGAAAAGATAGACTAAGCATGACAGACAGGCTGACACCCCACCCCTACCCCTGCAGCACTGGCTAGCATCACGGAAGCGCGGGAGATAAAGGACTGACCAAGGAACTAGTGGATTTGGAGTACCATGGTCACCTGCAGAGACAGGTGGATCCCTGCCCAAAGTAGGATTCTGCTGTTGAATCAATGACACACATGCATCAATGGAGCAGGGTTTCTTATTACATGACTGGGGCCTCTGGGGAGAGCCAGGCAGGCCTGTCTAGTCAGCCTGAAAGGGCTTGAGAGTGGGGAAAGGAGCCCTGCCTGAGTTTCTACTGTGTCCCACAGGCCCAAGGGAAAGCTGCCAAAGCAGACAGCGTCAAGCTTTCTGATCAGCCAGTCTAGGTGTAGGAGGAGGGAGAAGTGAGACCTAAGAGCTGTCAAACAACAGAAAGTGGAGGCGGCTGGCTGTGGTGGCGCACGCCTGTAATCCCAGCTACTATGGAGGCTAAGGCAAGGGAACCACACGTTCAAGGCCAGCTTTGGCAATTTAGTAAGACACTATCTCAATAAATAAAAAGGGCTAAAAGTGTAGTATTTACACACAATGGAGCACAACTCTGCCATAAATATAAATGATGCATTTGTAAGAAAATGGATGCACATAGGGATAAGTGAAACAAGACACACAAGCTTAAATATCACATGGTTTCTCTTATGTAAAAGCCAAAATTATAAAAAGCAAAATAAAAGATAATAGGAAGTAGGGAGATTGTTCTCAAATGGAAAGGGGTTCAAGAGATGGAGGGAGGGAAGAGGGAGAGGAGGGAAAGGGATTGAAAAAAGGAATTAAGATGTGTTATGTACAAGTATCAACTCTACACAAGAAATGTAAACATTTTGTACTGCAAACATCAAAAAATAAAAATGAAAATAACTAGGGATGTAGCTCAGAGGTAGAGCACCTGCCTAGCATGTGTGAGACAAGTTCAATCTCCAGTACCACAAAAAAGAAAAGCAGAGACACATTACACAGAGCAATTACACACCCAGGGCAAGATGGAGAACCTCTGTCTCCTAATGGTCTCCAGTCCTTTTCCTCTTGGGGCCTGGCGTGGGGACAACCTTATGACATAACAGCACCTGGAAAATATAGGGAGTAATATTCTCAAGGGAAAGGTTTGTTTCTTTGGTGGCAGTTTTTTTTTTCCCCTGAGCCTTGAAAAATTCAACAATAATCTTCCCAGACTTGCCCGTGTAAAATGACAAAACAATATTCTGGGCATTTATCATAAATAGATTTCATTTGTTGGAAGAGCAAAAGAGAGAAAAAGAAAGAGGAAAGGACTCAGTGATAACGGGACCCATCAGTGCCCCTGAAGCTGGCTCCGTTGATAGGCTGATACAGTCCAATGTGATGTCACATTTGACACTACTCTCTGAATTCCAACTATAGTTGTGATCCTCTACTGATCAGATTTCTTCCTTGTGTTAACAGATTTGCATGCCCTGCTGGGTACTGAAGGAACAATGAGAGCTCTGTCCATCTTCATCTCTTGTTCCATGAGTTCTCTAAACAGAGAATCTGGATATGTAGCCTTGAACTTTTAGAATGGCCAATGCAGAGGTTATGCTTTCTGTGTATGTGAGCAGGACATCTGTTATGTGCTACACAAACACAGATGATCATAAATGGGAACTGGACTGGAACCAAGCTGATCTGTACAGCTATCTACTCGTACGTGGATTTGCACATCTTCCTCCCTCAGGAACACCACGTTCTTATTCTCTCCTGCAGTGCAAGGCTCAATGAGGTCTTTGACCTCCAGTTCTCATAGACTTACTGACCCAACGCCTCCAATCATTTGGCCATGGCCACTGTGTTTCTCAGTTGGAATCCTTGAGACATTTATTTGTTGTTGGCCACTGAGAGACTAATGAAATTAGATCATGTTTTAACTTCTTGCCCTGTCAGCTATGGCCAAAGACTATGAACGACAGCAGTTGTCAGAGGAAGGGACTATGACCAGGTTAGGCATACTGCTCATTCTTAGGAGTGCAAGCTGAGAGAAGAATGAGGGGATGGGTATGGCTGAGTTCAGAAGCTGGCCAACCCTCCTGGTGGTCATCCTTGCATCCTGACATCCCAGATCCATTTCTGGGATTAGTACTACTGTTGGCTGTCTGTCCCAGGCTTCAGGGCTTAGGTGTCCTCCATTTGCAAGATTCTAATGCTGTAGTCTGAATCTGGAATGTAACCCTAAAGCTCATGTACTAAAGGCTTGATCCCCCAGCTTGGTGCTCTTGGGAGGTGATGGAAACTTTAAGAGGTGGTGTGTAAAGGAAGGTCTTCGGGTCACTGGGGCATGCCAGTGAATGGGACTGTAGGACCCTCTCATCTCTTGTTCTTTCTCTAACAGTGAGGTTAGTGGCTTTGCTCCACTTGCACCCCTGCCATAATGTATTGTCTCACTACAGGCCCACAGTTATGGGGCTAACTAACCATGGCCCAAAACCTCCAAAACTGTGAGCCAAAATAAACCTTTCTTTTCACAACCTGATTATTTCAAGCATTTTTTAAATGTAGCAGTAGAAAGCTGGCACATCTCGCCTCGGAGTTCTCTAGCACTGACATCCCTTTAAAGAGCTGCTTCATGGAATGTTTCTGCTCATTTGTGTGGTGAACATTCAATTCTCTTAAAATTTAGGTAGGGCTTATTTGGCATCAAAGACATTATTTCTTCAAAACCACTTTAAAGTCATAGGCTAAATCCTACTCAATCCTTTTTACCTTGATGCTTGACATACAAGTTGATCAAACGCTTTCAGAAATTTGATCCTACTAATGGCCAGTAGGTGAAGCTAAAACCTTGGAATTTAAGGCTTCTACCACTGCCTGCCATATTGGGAGTTATCAATTAAAGGTAAAATGGCCCCTAGAGTTTTTAGCAATTGATTCTAAAACAATATCCTACATTTTAGAAAATGCTGTGCAGACTACCAAATTTAAAGAGGAAACAGAGAAAACCATCAGTTACATCCCTACTGTTTCAGTCATCACTGCACTCCAAAGTCCATTGTAACTCTGATGTTTTTCAATCTCATCCTGCTGACAATGGCAGAATGTTTCAGGGAAATACTTGACCCTCAGTGTATTTTAAATAAGGCAGTCAATTAAACATTTAGAACACTCAGAGACAGTCAACAGCCAGGTTTGTCAATATTCCCTTTTATTTTCTACATCATTAAATATCAGTCATTGTCCATACCCATAGACTCTGTCACATTTTATTCAACCTGCTTCAAAAATCCACACAGTAGAAGTCTTCCCTGCCACTTATTTGCTCTAAGGTGAACCAAAATTAACAGACATGTAAGCAGGTTAGGGTTTTGTTTGGAAACCTGGCTTCTTGAATCACTTCTGGGGGAAATTACCTTAATTCACTGGAATTCATGTAATCTAATTCCACACAGCTTTTCAGAACCGTGTCCTTAGGCTGGGGATATAGCTAAGTGGCACAATGCCTGCCTGGCAAGTGTGAGGTCCTGAGTTTGATTCCTGGTACCAGGAAAAAAAAAATAAAGAATGATGTCCTTTTCTGGGCTTCACCATAAGCAAATATAAAGGGAATACAGACATCTAGAGTCAAGGTGACCAATATTTAATAAAATAAAGATATCAGTCTAGGACCAGGAAACACAATAATTTTGGAAATCAGGATGTAAAGTTTTTGGTAATGGGACTCCCACGAAGGCAGGTCATAAATATTCAGAGAAGTCTGCATTAAATAGGGAGCTGTTTTAGGTCCTGAGCCCAAGGTAAGATGGGTAAGATGGGCAAGAAGGAGGTCATGGGAAAAGACTGACCTAAGAGTAATACGCAAATTTAACAGGTGGCTCTTGGTGTTAACCAAGTATGGAGGTTTCTGTTTCTGCTCCTAGTCTTCAGTTGCTAGATTTTGGTGCATGAAATTTCAGCAAAAGAGATGCAAGCCTGGCCCTTAAAGGTATCCCATCAATTCCTCTAGCGTTCACTTCCTTCTTCACAGTGACTTTGGAAGTCAGGTATTCTAAATGATGAGGACAGAACGAGACAGACTGACTCACATCAGACTGGATGTGAGGCACAGATCTTTGTTTATCTGGGGGGTTTCCTTGTTAGCTCACCCCAGCTTAGCATGTCCCTCTTCTGAAGAGGGAACGATTAGAATTAGGAAGTGACTCCTGCTGCCATGAGGTCTGGGATAATAAAGCTTCAGGTAGGGGTGTGAAAATTCAGAGAAAGGGTATGAATCGAAGAGGTGTTTTGAATGGAGAGAACTTGGTATTCATTCAGGTAAGTATTTACTGAGCACTATTTGCAAGGCACTGTGTGAGACACAAAGTCCTGTAAGTCACACTTCCAAGTGCTTACAACCTAGTGAAGGAGATAATATATGCACATATATTATAAACCAAAACTTGGGGCATGATGGTAGAGAGAAAAGATTTTGAAAGGGACTAACTCAAGACCTGGTTTCACCTTCGCTACTATGTCACCTTGAGCAAGTTACTCAATCTCTCTAAACTTCGGCACGCTCATCTGTAGAATGCGGACAGCAGTGGTGCCTATTTCACAAAGCTGGCGAGAGGACTGAACAATCTTGTCCTTGTAAAACTCTTAGCTGAGTGTTTACCCCATAATAAGTGCTCAGGAAGTGCTAATGACTACTAGAAATATTAAGAAATCTAAAAGCTAGGGCACACAAGAACAAGGTCAATGCCCAGAAAAGCTCCAAGAGAGAGGGACTAACAATTATAAAAACAATTTAGTGTAAAAAAAGACAGTTGCTCTGGTGTAATTGTGCCTTTCCCCTCTTGTTGTAGCCTCCAGTTGTTTAAAGTGCAGTGATACCTAGAGCCAAGGTTCTGACGAGGTATCTCTGAAGACTCCCTCCTCTATCTATCTTTGTTCTAATAACCTTGCCAAAACATTTGTTTTGCAATGCTGGTTATTAAACCCAGGGCCTTGCACATGCTGGGCAAGTGCTCTACCACTGAGCTACATCCCTAGCCCCTCTCCAAATACTTGACTCTGTAGAGTCATTTTCTACTTTCATACCTCACATCAGTTCTACGACACAGTAGGTAAAGAGTGTTCATCCAAACACTGTGGAGCAGAGGCCAGACAGGACAGGAGCCAGAATGGGTAGAAGGAGCAATGCTGGGCTTGGGTGTGACAGAGGAGACCTGCCTTAAGTTTGTACAGAGGTCCTTGCTCTGACTCAAGCTCCCACAGAGCTCAGTCTATCCCCTGTTTGGCATACCGCCGCTGATGCTGAATGACTGAGGATTTTGAGCTGAACACTTTCCCACACACGCTGCACTCAAAGGGCTTCTCCCCTGTGTGAACTCTCTGATGCCGTGTGAGCCGGCACCTCTGGCTGAAGGCCTTGCCGCACTCGCTACACTCATACGGCTTGTCGCCTGTGTGGATCTTCTGGTGCTGTGTGAGGGATGAGCGGTCGAAGAAGGCTTTGCTGCACTCATTGCACTGGTAGCGCGGCTCCCCCACATGAGCTTTCTGGTGTCTGTTCAGTGATGAGACTCCATAAAAGGCTTTCCCACACTCGCTGCATTCATATGGCTTCCTGCCCGTGTGGATGAGCTGGTGGCGTGTGAGAATGCTTTTCTGGCTGAAGGCCTTCCCACACTGGTGGCACTCATAAGGACTCTCTCCAGTGTGGATTCTCTGGTGCCGAGTGAGGGATGAGCGGTCGAAGAAGGCTTTCCCACACTCACTGCACTTGAAGGGCTTCTCTCCCGTGTGGATGCGCTGGTGCACCGTTAATGAGGATCGGTCAAAGAAGGCTTTGCCACACACTCCGCACTCGTAGGGGCTCTCCCCAGTGTGTGACATCAGGTGTCGGCTCAGGCTGCTCCTGTGGCTGAAGGCCTTCCTGCACTCAGGACAGTCATAGGGCTTCTCCCCAGTGTGTGTCCTCTGATGCCGGATGAGGGAAGAGTGGTCAAAAAAGGTCTTCCCACAGTCACTGCATTCCTGGTCTCTTTCTTTAGGGAGGACCTTCCGGGGTGGCGCTGACCCTCGCTGCAAGCTTTTGGCCTGGGAAGGGGGCTTCTGGCAAGTCCCCACTGCGGGGCTTTCTTTCTCTGCCCCCAACCATCCCTCTGGTACTTGAACTTCAAGTCTGGGACACAGACTTTGCCTGCCAAGGCTCTGGCTCAGTGTTCCTTCCCCTTTGGAGTCATCTTGAGTCTCTGGCTTGGTCTCCCAATCTGGAACAGACAGAAAAACATGCAGTTTGTTCTCTGGGCCAGGAGATGTTGGAGCAGAAAGGAGATACCATGATGAATCTGAAAGCAATGTACGGTCGCGGCACTGCTTGCTCCCACAAGGTCAGGGAAGGTCTGAGATGGGGCGGGGGGCAGTGAGGAGATCTGATGGCAGATACCTCAGCATACAGGAGGACTGGGAGAGGAGGCTGAGTAGAGAGGGTGGCGACTGGCAGGAATATCAGAGTGTGAGGAGGCAACGTGACAGACATGACGAATACAGATGAATACTTCAAGGCGTAGAGAAAAACAGTGCAAGTTGATGAGTGATATAAAACAAGCACCCGAACAAAAGGTAGCACTCCATGTTTCTTCGTGCCCCCATACCCCAAGACACACACAAAATGAAATTCTGTCCCGCCTTGTTCATTCTCAGTTACCTAGAGAGACACTCTGTGGGCATTCTCTCTTCTCAGATCCTTGAAGACCCTCTATCCATGGCTCATCCCCTCTCTTCAACCGAAAAATCACATCAGGTGGGGGGACTGGAAGTCCTGCTCATGGAGACAGAAACAAGCCAGGTGGCTGCACATGCCAAAAATACATTTGTTAACTGTTCTGAAGCTTAACCCTGACTTCTGCATCTATCAGAGGGAAAGCAAGAGGCAGAAAGTGCAAGCCAGGAAGGCAGGACACAAAGCAGAGGAACCTCTGAGGTCAGGACTGAGGTTCTAGAAAAAAACAGCTACTTGGCCAGAGTGTTGACAAAATAAATCTACTGGAATTCACATGAAAGGGATGCGACGCTTCCTTGCTGGGCACGGTGGGGAGGAAGATCCTTGGCTCAGGGGAGGGGAGAAAAAAGGAAAATAATTTTTAAGCAGAAAAGCATAATAGCCTCACGTTTGTTTCTTTGTTTACAGTCTGTATTATGCTTTGACTGAAACAAGCAGGGAAATTACAGACAGATACAAGTAAAAAGGAAAATCAGCTTTCGTACACTGTATTCATTTTCTTCTTTCTTTCCATTATTCTGATACTGAAAGATACCTATTGATATATTCTGCTAAACCGGATAATGAAACAATACTGCTTTGTAAGCGGCTTTTTTCACATAATAAATTAAAATCATTTTATTTCAATTAGCACAGATCTATATCACCATTTTACTGGCTACAAGACAGTACACCACATGGAATAATATAATTAAAGAGTCCCCTGGCAAACATTTTAGACTGTTTTTAATGTTTTGCTGCTAATATACAATGGTATAATGAACATTTTCATGTCCTGTGGACTGCTAATCCTGTTATTTCATTAGGACTGATTCCTGGAAGTAAACCTACCTGTTTTTAGCTATAGATATAAAAAAGAGATCTCTCCTAGAAATAGGCTAGAGCTCTAAGCTTCCTTTGCGTGGGGGCCCAGGCAGGTCTCAAACACCTGGCCTCAAATCATCCTTCTACCTCGGGCTCCCAAGTAGCTGGGACTACAGACTCATGCCACCATGCTCAGCTTCTGCTCCTTATTCCTGAAGCTCCTGAGAGGTTCTCATTACCTACAGGGCCAATGTAACACCTCACCAATACCTGACAAAGCAATTGCTGTTAACTTCCCCTTTGTTACGCACAAACCTCTATAACTGTGAGTGCCTCTAAGGGATCTCTCTGACTGTTCTTAAATAGTCAAAATCAAACACAGCTCTGGTGACCTATGCAGACAAAGGATCCTATGTTCACACTGTACAAACCCTTCTTTTTGTTTTTTATTTTGTTGTTTCTTTCCGGTACTGGGACTTGAACTCACGACCTCATGCTTGCCAGGCAGGCACTGTGCCGCTGAGCTAAATCCCCAGCCCCAACACCCCTTTTTAAAGGAGGATAATTCTTCTCCCTCCTCTGGCTTCCAGGACGGGAAATCTCCCCACTCCAAGATGGCCTCTTGCCTACAAATTAGTCCTCCTGATGGAGCTGAGAACGTCACCTGCCTGGCAAGTCAGGAGAAGACCTGAGCATACGGTATTCTTCTGTTTGTCCCCACTGGAGAGCCAGCTCCCTGCAGCCAGCACACCCTCTGCTGTGTCCCCAGCCCTGTGTCTGCAGGGGCCAGCTGCTGAGGGAGGGGACCAGTGGGGAACAGCACCGCTTAGGGCGGGGGAGCATGTTGTGTCTAGTGCTAGGTGCAGCGCTAAGACGCCCACTGCGGTGCCCACTGGAGCCACATCTGTTGGTTCTTTTGTCTGTCAGTGGCTCAGAACTCAGAACGCAGGGGGAGAGGTACCAATGTCTGAGCCTCCCCAGCCCACACAACGCAGGACAGGTTCTGACTCCTGGACGTCCCCTTACCCAGAAAGACAATGCTCTCATAGTTCTCCAGCATCACCGCCTTGTACAGTGCCCTCTGCATGGGGACCAGATGCCGCCACTCTTCATCTGTGAAGATTACAGCCACGTCCTCGAATGTCACCGATTCCTGAAAACACAACCACACTCTCCCTTACTCTCAATGCGTCTCTTTACTTGGATCAGCCTGAAATGTCATAAAGATGACAGCCCTGGAGGATGTGCAGAAGACAGGATGGGAATGCCTCTGACAAGGCGGGGATTTAAAGCACTCGGAGAGAGCGGCCTGCTCTCCAAGGCATGAAGCTCTTGGCCACGATCTCCTCTCCCGAGTGCGCAGTGTGGATCACAGTCCCACATGCGTACTGGAGCTGACATTTAGAAGCTCTTTTCTCAGACTTACAGGAAATTTGCCTCAACAGAACAGAAAAACATCCCCAAATATGCTTCACTCAGCTTCCCTAAATAGTTACATTTGCTTCCAACTGCTTTACCTTTCTCTCCCTTCCTGTACTATCCACTCCCCCATCTTTTTCCTGAACTTGAGTAATCTGTGAACATGTCCCTTTACTCCTAAAATTTCTGTATATTTTACAGAAACAAGAAATAAACACACTTTTGTATAATCAAAGTATCATTATAAAAACCAAGAAAAAAGCATAAATACTACACTATTATCTAATGTATGATCTTATGTAAAATTTGTTTATTTATTTATTTATTTTTACAAATCTTTAGAATAAGGACGCTGATTAGATTATCTCTGGGGTCCCTCTCACTTCACTTAAAGGTCTGCAATGATTATGTAAGCCTGCATCCTTACCCCATGACTCCCCGGAAGTTGTGGGCTAGTACAGGGAACTGAAGATTCTGCCTTGTAATGGAGCAAGATGCACATCTGCACCCAGTAGGACCGTCTGTAGTACCTTCCAGCCTCACTGAGGTACTCTAAGCACGTATTCCATTCCCCAGTCTAACCCTGACACCCGGCGCCTACTCTCAGTCCATTCGCAGATACACTAAAGTCAGGACCAGAACCAGCCCACTGATCCTCACACTTGCCGGTAACACCAGTACATTGGTTGTTAGGCAAAAACACTCACAGCAAAGGCTGCAAGGGTTGTGTGCCTGGCGACAGACTAGTGGGCACATGCTAAAGGTAAGAGAAGGTCACCAGAAAACACATCAGTCAAATGGGAAGGACCCCCAGGGAGAGGGGAGCCCTTCAACTGCCCAGGAGGATCTAACCAGAAGCTCCACACAGAGAAAGACAAGTGGGACCTTCTAGAGACTAACAGCGTATTTTGGAAACATCGAAGTCCACCTTACCTGGCATCTGGTAGGTAGAGACACAACAGCCATTCCCTCCTGGGTGCTCGCCGGGTAGGAGAGGACAGAGTCCTAAGGAGGCAGAGGCATGGTGTGAGAAGGAAGGTATGAGAAAGACCAGTCCAGTAGTCTTCTGATCATGAAGCAAGAACTCTCCATATGTCACTGAGTGACTACCTGTTCCATTTCCAATACCCTACAAAATGGTATGTAAAGCAAGGCCAAGCAACCCTGGCTCATCCCAGAAGTGGAACCAAAGGCCGTGGATATTGCAAGTTAGACCACTGCAATCCTTGGGACAGAGTTCTACTCCTAGGAGTCACAACATATTAAGATTCATACTGTACTTATACATTCACTTCAATATTGTCTTGAATGAGGGGCTGGGGATTTAGCTCAGTGGCACAGCACCTGTCCGGCAAGTGCAAGGACGTGAGTTTGATTCCCAGTACCGGCAAAAAAAAATCCAAAAAAAAAAATATTGTCTTGAATGTTTACTGGTCAAAAAACATAAAACCTGTAAATAACTATATGGATGAGATACGTCAAATAAAACCCGTGATCTCTTCAATGGGAAAATACCCCATGCGCAGCCATTGCTAAAGAAGTAGCTACGATCTATACCACGTGACCCTGTCTCACTCCTGCAGCCGCACTGACCAGGTCACAAGTGGGCAATGCAGACATAAACTGAGATGTGATTTAGAGTGAAGAGGTAACATCTTTCCTCAGGACAGGAAGTAAAAAATGTCTAGACAACATGTGGGTGGGGAGCTGAAGGGATGTCGTGAGGTCCTGAGGTAGCCATGAGGATCAGGACAACCAGTGTTACGAGGCAGGCCCCATGCTGTGACAGGTTCAAGGCAGAGACAAGTCATTAACAGAGATTCAGACAAGAATCAGGCAGGGGACAACAGCTCAGACATATTAGTGGGGAAGAACTGAAGCAGAGACCTAAGAGTTCCTGGCCCCGATCCCGCTCCTCACCTAGAACCACCTGTGCGGGCTCCAGTGTGGCTGCAGAGCAGGGTTTCTACAAGGCTGGAGCCCTCCTGGGCTCTGTGTGAAGCCTCATCGCCAAGGCTCCTTGCTTCAGTTAGCCAGGGACTCTCACTGTCTCACAACAAGAGTCTAATTCATGACACAGGGAAGCTAGCACTTCTGGGACTCCCAAACAGACGGCGACAGCGAGGTCCCAGGAAGGAGGAAGGAAAGGTGTGTGTATGCCTCACTGGGCACTTTCCTGCAGTCAAGGGAATCTGTTCTCTATTTCTTGTGGTTCATTCATCCATCTATTCAACCAGCATTGCCCAGCGCCAACTATTTAAATGCACATAAAAAAGTCAATATGCTGTCTTTGTCCTCCAGAAGCAATTGTCTCACAGTTATAACAGACAAGTAAGCAGGGTGGGTAAATGCTGTAAGGACAGACACAGGCAGAACTGTGAGGGCAAGCCAGGGGCTCTGGACCCAGGCAGGAAGGAAAGAAGGAGTGAGTGGGGTAAACGCTGAAGCTTGCTGGGCAGAAACGTGATCTCAGGTAATTCTGATTTGAGGGAGGAGATGGAACATCCTTGAGTTTTTTAAAAATAAGGAGGCAAGTTCTTATGTGAAAAGATTAACAACCAAAATCAGAAGGTCGAACATCTAGGCTGTGAGTGGCGCTGAGGAAGATGAGGCTGGAGCATGGCACCTTCCCACAGGCACACCGGCCCGAGATTTCAGCTCGGGTGTGGGCTCATCAGATCTGAGCTTGCAGAAGAGCACTGTGACTTGTAAGAGGGGCCTTGAAAGATGCACACTCTTCTCTCCTGGGGATTCACCCTCAGGAGACATGGAAGAATACACACAAAGCTTGTAAATAATCAACACTAACCCTTGTTAAAGGCTGTGTGCTAGGCAATTTCCTAAGCAGGTCACATGTATTATCTCATTTAATCTTTATAATAACACAGCAAAAATGTGAAATATCCTAAATATCTAAAACAGGAGCTTCGGTTAAATAATTTATGGTCCAACTCATGCATATACTAGAACACTATTAAACCTCATGCTGATACAGTAACAACTAGCACTTACTAAGTATTTGTTCTTTACCAGGCACTGTGCTAAGGGCTTTTATGAGATTAATTCCATCCTCTTAGACCAAAAAGTAGGTACTATTTTACAGAAACTAGGAAGTGTAGGCTTTATTAGAAGCTGCAGTAGAATGTGAGCTCAGGTTTGTCTGGTTGCTTTTAATTCTATGCTATTATGATTTATTTTTAGGGAAAGATAGCCACAAGGACAGAAGACAGATCAGAATAGAAAATCCTCAAATACAACCAAGCACTTAGGCAAGGTTGATGTATGACTGAGGTGGCATCACAACTCACTAGGGAAAAGATCACCAGGACCAGCTGAAGCATGTTTATCAATGGGATAACAGGTAAATTGTGACATTTATACAGACATACAAATATTACAGTCCTGAACTTGTGGTAACAATTCAGCAGAAACTGTACTTCCCATTTTGTGTTTTGATGTTTTCCCAGGCTGAACACAAGCTGTGTGACAGCACTGTGACACTGGGCACCAGCTCCCAGCTGCGCCCGAGTCAGCCACATGATCACGAGGGGTGACAGTGACACTCTGCAGTGTACTGCATTGCTGAGCCATAATGTTCAGCAGCTTGGGTGTGTTAAATGCATTTTGATTTATGATATTTTCTATTTATGATGGATTTATCGGGACATAACCCCATCCTAAATCTGAGTATGAGTACAGACTAAAATAAATTTAGAGCCTCATGGTTTTTTCTGAACTGGGAATCAAACTCAGGACCTCACGCTTGCCAGGCAGGCACTGTGCCACTGAGCTATATCCCCGGCTCTAGAGCCTCATGTTAACAACACAGATAAACCACAAAAACATAATTACTGAGCAAAAAATTTTAGAAGGTCTTATTGGATGACATTTATATAAAATTAAAGAACAAGTAAATAATATTTGCAAAAATATATATGACACAATAAGTACCCAAAATTGTGAGTTTATCTCAGAAGAAAATGAAATTAGAGAAGGATATACAGGAGACTTCAACTTTGACTTTAATGTTTTGTTTCTTTAAAAAAAATCACAAAATATTAAGTGAAGAATACAATTTTACAATGACATATTTGTGTATACTCACTTGTAAAGACTATTAAAATTAAGTGGGATTTGAGTGAGAGCATTACAAGTGATTTTTATTTCTTATAGCTCTTTACATCTCTTAGTTCAAGCCAGGCGTAGTGCTACACTCCTGTAATCCCAGCACTCAGGAGGCTAAGGCAAGAGGATCACTGTGAGTTCAACGCCAGCCTGGACTACATAGCGAGACCTTCTCTCAAAAAAAAAAAAAAAAAGTGTATGCAGTTACTTTGGTGTACAGGAAGAACAATAGGAAGAAGAGTGTATACAGAAAAGTTACAGCAGACCTGAGACTGCATTCCTAGAAAGTTCTGCTTGCAAGCTTGAGCTTTAGCTGGCAAGGGGGAACTTTGATTTTGAAAGGGTCCCTCCGTTCCTTGAGAGAAAAGAGTGTTCTACTCCACCTAAACTATGCAAACAATGTGGTTTGGATGAGCATCTGCTTTCCTGCTGGAGGGGCTGGAATTTGGGGTGTGTTAGGCAGCGGGTGCCATGTGCCCAATCCTCAGTAAAAAAAAAAAAAAAAATTTTTTTTTAAAGACAGGGTTTTACTATGCAGTTCAGGCTGGCCTTGAACTCACTTTGTAGCCCAGGCTGGTTTCAAACTTACAGCAATCCTCCTGCCTCAGCCTCCCGAGTGCTGGGATTACTGGCTCTCAATAAAAATCTTGGACAAAAGTCTCTGAGGAGCTTCCCAGGCAGAGATATTATAAAACACAGCTGTGTTTTGGGTGTTAGAGCAGGAGTGTGCTGTGTGCCCTCCCATGTGAAGTAGAGAACCCACACAACCCAGACTCCGCCTGTTACCCTTGCAGGACTGTCATAACCTGAGCCATGAGGACACGGCAGGCTGAGTCCTAAGTCCTTCTTGCAAATCCCTGAATGGAACTGGGGTGGTGAGCTTGGATACCGCTGACCAAGGTGGCCATACCACTGTGAGATGCTGCAGCAGGATAGGACTAGAGGGCAAGGATAAGACCAGGGCAGATAACTAGTTAAGCAAGAAATGACGAAGAACTGCGTGAAAGGAATGGTCACAGAAATGGAGAGATGGGAAAACACTGTCAAGACACTAAGAACAGTGCTGGTGATATAGCTCAGTGGCACAAGTGCCTGCCTGGCAAGCAAAAGGTCCTGATTTTGATTCCCATTATCAAAAAAAAAAAAAAAAAAAAAAAAAAAGACATTAAGAACAGCCAGGTGTGGCGGTGCACACCTGTAATCCCAGCACTCAGGAGGCTGAGGCAGGAGGATTGTCACACGTTCCAGGCCAGCCAGGGCTACATAGTGAGTTCAAGGCCAGCCTGAACTACATAGCAAGACCTTGTCTCAAACAAAGAAACAAAGAAACAAGAATAGATAAGAGATGACTCGAACGTTAATCTTAAGGGGATGGGAGAACAAGGATGACTTACGCGTCACTAACTTGAGCAACAGAGAGGTGGGATTGAAGGGAAAGCTAACAAGGACAGTTTGGGACACAGAATTTGGGCCAATCCCATTGTCTGTGTGTGCATGTGCACGCATACACACATATACTGGCAATCAAAACCAAGCCTTGCACACCCTCACATCTTTGAATAAGAAAACTCAGATTACTTTAGCTCCCAGTGGCCAAGTAAACAATAAATTTTATTATTGCTAAATAAAATCAGTTGAATTTTGAGAGACTGAGTTTCACATTCAACATTGAAACATTAAAATGAAGCATACCTCCCAAAACAAGTGAAATAGAAAGGCAGTGTTTATAGATATACATTTAGGATATATACTTTATCTATTTTGTTTGTGTTTGTTTTTTTGAAACAAGCTCTCACTCTGTAGTGCAGGCTGGCCTTGAACTCACTTATGCACCCCTGGTTGGCCTCTAATTCACAGAAATCCTCATGCCTCAGCCTCCTGAGTGCTGGGGTTACAGTCATGTACCACCATACCTGGCAGAACCCTATTTGTATTATCTAAAGCTGTTCTTTGCCTTTTTTGCTATTAAGGTTCCTGTATCCCCAGAAGAGAATCAAAATAAATACTCTTAGGCTCAAGGGAAGATTTTCAAAATAAGTATGGCAAGTATAGTCATTACAAGTATCAGCTCTGGCATCAGATTTCCTGAAATTAAAATCCAGTGCTGTCTTTTCCTATCTGTGCAACCTTAGGAAAGTTTTTTACTTTGTCTCAGCTGGTCCATCTGTAAAAGTGGAATAATGTACGTAGTTACCTCATGTAGTTAATGTGATGCTTAAATAGGTTAATATCTACAAAGCATTTAGAATAATGTGATAAGTAAATGTTAGCTTTAGCAAAAAGTGATAATCCTAGGAAAGCAGAAATAATGAAAGTATTAATGACATTGTGTTGCTGCTATCTTAGGTAGGTTTAAGTGTAAGTATAGTAAGAATTTTGGGTTCCCTCCCACCTCACAGATATTGTTTTATTACTTGTGGATTTCTTCTTTTACCTTAAAATCTTTTGGGATCCTTCTATGCCACATTTATCCTACCTTTCTTTCCTTTTTTGGTTAGTGTACATTTATATACATAATCTATTTTTGTGCAGTACTGGTACATATACATACTGCACCTTGATCCTTTTTATTCTTTCTCCTTCCTAGTAAGACCTTTGGAATCAGGGCATAACACACTGAAGTTTTTTGAACAAATCAAACTACATTTGAAATTGGACTTTGAGTGGGCATGGTGGTACGTACCTGTAATGCCAGCACTCAGGAGGCTGAGGCAGGAGGATCATTGCGAGTTCGAGACCAGCCTGGGCTACAAAGTGAGCTCAAAGCCAGCCTGAACTGCACAGTGAGACCCTGTCTCAAAAAGAAAAAAGAAAAAAGAAAGAGAAAGAGAGAGAGAGAAAGGGAGAGAGAGAAAGAAAAAGAAAAAGAAAAAGAAAGAAAGAAAAGAAATTGTACTTGGAGTTGCTCAAAATTTAATGCTTCAAGAAAAATTTCAAAGTTTTGTTTATTAAATGATGACTTTAATAAACTGACCTTTGAACAGATTACAAATAGCATTGAGCATAACAGCTCCTCAGGCATTAAAACAGTTGAAACTCCCAAAGCGCTCATCATCTGGGGCGCCCTACCAGGCAGATGTCACCGCTCATAGCTTTAGATTCCACCAGCGGTCACTTCGGTAGGTCTTCACTGACACTCAGCCCCCACACGCTCACATGGAGTTACTGCAAGCCAAGGGTCCCCTCCACTTTTCTCCTTCCCTATTCCTGGATCACAGGGTGTCAGTGAAGAAAATTCTTCAAATTCACATTCTATAATCTTCAAACGAGCCTTGCCTGGCATTGCCTCATGTCTTTACTGCTCTCATCTTAGCCACATGCCTATTCCACACCTCTTCTCTCCACAGCTATCTAAATCTCCAGGGCTACCATTCAACTTCAGCATAACGTTGTCATCTACACTTCGAGATTTGCAAGAGTGAGTCTCATGGGAAGCAGGACTGTGTGGTAGAAAGCACTTCACAGGTTTACTGTTATTAACCATGAACCCTTGGCAAGTTACTTAAGGCAACCATCAAGGCAGCGGTTTAATACTTGGCCTCACAAGATAGTCATAAATAGTAAAGGAGATAATGTAGCATTTACCATACAGTTTGTTCAATTAATAAAAGTTCTCTTCCTTTCTACTGCCCAGCACCAACCCATTCACTCACTCATCTATCCCACTATTTGACACATATTTATCAAGTACCTATTATGGGTAGGCAGCAAGATGTGTAAAGTCAGTAATATGTCTTGTCTGTCTCCAGGACTTGACCTTTGTGTCCTACCTCTACTTCCTCCCACTATTATTTTCTCTCAGAATTTGCTACTGGCTTTACCATTCCTCTTTCCCCCAGTATCTTCCACCTCTCTAGTAGCTCCTTTCCATGCCTCCTCTACCTGAGACTACCCTGAATCCTATGGCCTCCCTCTAGCAAAACAGTTCTCCTTTATACTTCCCTTCCTGATCAAACTTTTGAGATGAATCACACTTGTGTACTTACTCCACACTGTCCTTGTTCAGTGGAATCCCTGTTGTTCTGCTCTTGTCTCTCACACATCTGCAACGACGTGCTTGAAAACTAGCAGCACATTTCTGAGGTCAATTCCAATGATCCTTTCTGCATTTTCTTCATTTCTGTACAGCTCTTAAATGTTCTGACACATTTCTGCCTTTTTAAGCAGTTACTTTAGCCATTATGATACTGCGCTTTCTTCCCGATACTAATAAACCTGCACATTCCCTGTGACTTTTTCCCACTTTTGCCCAGAGACATGGATGCTGCCCATAGCTCATCTTTGTACAATGTTATTCTTGTACAAAGGGCTACCTCAGGAAGTCCATCCCCATCCAGGGCTCTGCTTCCCACCTTTACAAAGATGGCTCCAAAGTCCAGTCACAACTCCTCTTCCAAATCCACCTTGCATTTCCAAGTGACTGTACATTTTGCAAAAGCACTCTGCCACCACCTCAAAACACCTTCCTCTCAACCCCCGCCAACTCCTCTTCCTGCTTTACATTTCTTTTTTTGAGACAGTATCTCACTAAGTAGTCCAAGCTGGCCTTGAACTCACTATGGAGCCCAGGTTAGTCTCCATCTCTCGGTGATCTCCCTGCCTCAGCTCCTGTGTGCTGGGATTACAGGCGTGTGCCACCACGCCCGGCTGCGATACGTTTCTGTCAGATGTTGTATGATTCCCAGTGGTCCCCAATCCAAACTCTTACTTCACTTTTTCCTCCCAAATCTAGTTACCATGTCCTTTTGGTTCTTTTGCAGTGTCATTTCCATCCCTTCCCTACCACTAACAGCATCAAAATTCAGGTCCTAAACAGCCTGCTTCAGAACTACTACACATTCCTCACTTGCTCCCTGCCACTGGTTCCTTCCACTGTCTCCTAAGTGTGACCTGTAGAATAACTGTCAGGGAAATTTTATTTGCGGCAGCGCACGGATCAGGCGCATACAATCCACCCTGATGACTGGGTTTTATCCTGAAACCTGTCCTGGCCTCGATTTAGGACCTGGTCTTCAGTTATTCCTTGAAACCGTGTGCTGGCACACGCAGTAAGACAACCGCTGTAAGACAATGCGTGGCTGACACGCCGGTAAAAACAACTTTTCACATCTGCCTAATGCTCCGCTACTTCTTCAGCCTCCCATCCTCCCCATCAAATCCCGCGCTGGCCCGGAGGCTCAAGGCAGGGAACTAAAGGAGGCGGTCTGAAGCGCTTTTCTGGGTAAGAGGGAGGGACCCGAGTGGGTGCAACCCAGATTCAATGTCAGTTCCACCCACGTTCACACATCGGAAGGAACGGGAGGAGCGAGGCAGCCCCGAAACTTCCAACCTGAAAGTGTGGGATCTGACATACGATGCGTGCACACCGTAAGCTCATGACAACAGTGCCCACACCCCACGGAACACACGCACGCGCAGGGGGACAACTTTCCCTCCGCACCCCCGAGAGCCGGGATGTCGCCACACACACACTACAGGCTGGGTCTGTCCGCGTCACCCCGTTCTGCTCCCACAGCGCCTCCCCGGTGTCCCCAAGGTCCCCTTCTTTCGGCCGCTGGGCTCACTCGGCTCCTGGAAGACACAGACCCGAAACCCTCACCTCGGGCACAGAGTGCTAGGGACCCGGGAAGACGGCGCCTCTTCAGGTCTAAAAACTAATGCGCTTGCGCAGAGGTCTTTGGCAGCCGCGCTCCCAATCAATGCGCCGCCTTTCCATGGACTCCATTTCCCAGAAGCCCTTGCTCCCGGTTCGCTTCGAAATGACGTTAAAAATCTGCGCAGGCGTACACGCCTGAGAAAGCGGCAGGTGGTGCTGAACCGGATACAACACGACTGTATATAGTCTCCTTGGTGGGCCGCGGGAGTAGTCATGGATGCCTGGGAGACTAAGGGTCTTCTTGAAGTACTGCCTACGGGTGATGTCACATTGCTCCATTCCTCCAGTTATACTGTTGTCCGAATAAAATTGGTCTCCCTGATCCTACTATCCCATTCCTATTCCTGGGGAGGATCGAGACTACTCTAGCCTTCAGGCTTTGGAAGAGGCATTTTGGCCAGAGACTTGGAGTTTGGTTTTGAGGAAGGGTCTGTGCAAATATGTGCGCCGGAAGAATAGAAGGACCCAGTGTGTATTTAACTGATCGTGGCGAATGACTCCCAGCAGTCTGAGCACACACCAGCCTGCCTTTCTTGGTGTTTCTGAAAGGTCCCTGGCAGGAATTCTCAGCCTTGGCTGCAGTTGCAATCATAGGGAGAGCTGACGACATAATGATGTCTGGGGCCCATTCTGAAGATCGAGAGTTTGTAAAGATCGTCTGATGAGTCTAATGTACAGGTGAAGCTAAGGCCCATTGAGATCTGAAATTACACAAAGTAGGTAATAAAATGTTATTTCAAGAACAAGCCTACATTTTCACTCAAAAAATTTCCTTGGAAGCTGCTACAAATAGGACCAAGAAGAGTTACTGCCCTAAATGAACTCAGTGGAAAGATCAGAACGTGAAATTACTGCAGTACAATGTAATATGTTCAATAATATAGGAGTACAATGGGGGAAACAACTATGAAAAGGAAAGGTAGAAAATGCTTTCTATAACTGGTACATTTCAAGAATGAGTAACTACATTGTTAGTTAAAAAGACACAATCTAGGCCGAGAGAATACCACATACAAAGGTATAGACTAGAGGATAAAAATGCAAAGAACTAGCAAGATGAATGGCTGGTGGATAAGGTTCAGGACAGTACCTTGGGATCATGTTGTGGCAGACTTTGTGCTGACTAGGTTGGACCTTTCTGGAGGATTAGAACTTTATTAAATTCACAACATCTAGGACATATTTTGTTTCTATTCTCTCTTATATGATTTTTAAAAAATTATTCACTTAGCCTTATACTGAGAAAGGAAAGCTTAGGGTCCTAAACAGGTTTCCCTCTAGAGTTCCCCACACATTGGCAGATCCTAGGCTTTATTGTCTCAGGTTTGTCAAAGTGGAAGTCTATGTGTATTCTGTAGGACTTACCAGTATACAAGTCAGGTTTGCTTCTCACTTCTTAGGATCTGAGCTCACACTTTATATGTTGATTTTAAATTTATTATTTTCCACAATTTTGTATGGATGAAGCAGTAATTCTGCTTTACATGGTGTTAGCTGCAGCAATAACTGAAAGATCCAAAATGGCCTTTCTCAAAGGACCAGTTGGTGCTAGCTTCCAGTAGGGGCGGGAGTCTCCATGTGGATAGTTGGCAGGAGGATATCAGTTCTCTTCCACTTGGGTGTCTGATAACATGGTTTGAGGGGAATTGTTATGGTTTGTGTCTGGGTGTCCCCCCAAAGCCTCATGCAGTCATAGTGTTGGCTTCTAGAGTTTATGATTGATTCATGGTACAATGTTGGAATTATGGATGTGAGTGCTACACCTGCCCTGGGGAAGGTAGTTTGCATAGAATGTAAGGGAGGAAAAGAGGCTTCTTGCTGCCATTCCTCCCTTTTGTTCTTGTTGCTTTGCTGTGTTACGCTGCCATGAACACTTGCCCTCTGCCATGTGCCACTCTGCCTTGGAACCAGCCAAGTATGGACTGAAACCTCCACAAATTGTAAGCTAAATAAACCTTTCCTTCCTTAATTTTGGGCATCAGGTATTTTGTATCAGCAACGAGAGAAAAGTAACCAAGACAGGAACATTTCAAGGAGTTAATGAAGAAGCTACAGACCCAAAGCCTTCACTCTTAGCTAAAATCCGAGCCCCCTTTTTATTTTTTATTTTGAAACAGGTTTTCAGTAAGTTGCTGAGTACTGGGGACCAGGCTATGTGACAGATTGGTGAGGGCCAAACTACAGGGCCTGTAGTCATGAGGCAGACATTGACTTGCTTCAGGAATAGGGAAGTTTTTTGAAGACTGCAGGCTTCATGGCTGAGTAGGATGTAATCCTGTAACCCCACACTCCTGAGGCAAGATAACATCTGCTGAGGACAATACAACAAAAGCAAGTACCCAGGTGTGAAGAAGGATCTTAACTTGTTTCCTTTGTGATGCCAAACTTGCTCCTCATTCTACTGCCTCTTGGTCTTACTGCAGTTGCTTTTCCAGGAAAAGTACACTCTCCCTCCCCCTGCCATTCTCCTTCTTTATGGCCGATAAATACTCCATTATAATAATAATACTCCATTATTAGAATAATACTCCATTATATAAAAGGACCACATCATTTTGGTTGTTCCCAGGATTTAGCTATTATAAATTGTGCTGCTATAAACATGGGTGCACATATATCACTGTGGTATAATGTTTTTAATTCTTCTGGGAAGATACCCAGAAGAGGAATAGCTGGGTCAAATGGGACCTCCAACTCTAGTTTTTTGAGGAATCCTCACACTGATTGAGACAGTATATTTTGTCCCCACTCTTCCTTTCTGTCTCCTTCCTGGCTGTCATGAGATGAGAAGTTGTGCCATCATGCTCTTTCTGCCTTTGAGCCAGGTGACCACACACTGAAACCACAAGCCAAAACCAATCTCTCCTTCTTAAAGTTGTGGCTGTTGGGTATTTTGTCCCAATGACTAAGACAATGGCCACATAGGATATCATCCTTCCTTTTTAAGGGTATTTCTCTACGAGAAGGGAGGGTGGAAAGGGGAAGGTAGAAGAAAAGTGTCCCTTGTAATTAGAGTCTCAGCTTATAGCTTTGCAGTGTCTATATTACAACTGATACTTGCAGTGTGCCTCACTGATTTGCCTACATGTGTTGTCTTCTGTGGTTTCCCCCAGCAACCTCTACTCCTCCTTGGCCACTTCTTGCAATTTTGGGACTCCATTTCTTGAGTAGACCAGACCAGCATTTCTCTTTGCTGTTGCTGCCTGGTACTCTTTATCCCCAATCTCTACCTCTATCTCTCTTTCCCTCCCCCTTTTCTCTCTCTTCATACCAAGTGATCTGTTTAGAGCTGGTACCTTAGTGGCGTGGCACAGGCCCTTAGTGATAAGTATTTTAAGTTTTACCTCTTGGTTTATGAGGGATGGGATGGGGATGGTTGCCTTCTAGCAAAGGAATTTGAGTAGTTAGTAGTACTGGCCTTTATTTTATACTGCCAGTTCTCATTTCTGGGATGCACATGTATCACCAGGAAGCTGGGTGGAAGAGAATATCCAGGCACAATTATACAGTATTCCTGAAAAACTTTGTTTCATTTGATACACAGGTCTAATTCTAGGTCAGAGTGGTTCTTTATGTCTTTAATGGCATTTTTAAAAAAAATGCCTACCACTTGGCATCTTTATTCTATCAGAAATGACATATAAGTTAAGCCCTAACCAACAGGGCCTGCCCTGGTCTTAGGTCCCTGCCCCAGGTGCCATCTACAGGGAACTGGCCCACTCCTCTGAGCTTTCCCCACCCAGGTACCACTTGCAGGGACCTAGTCCTGCTACTATTTTGTTCCCCTGAAGTGGGAGTGAGTGAGGATGAATGACAAAGAGAAACAGTGTACCATGTGGGAAGCCAGAGGCTCTTGCCTCTAGTCAGCAGAGGAGTCTTGAACCTCTAGCTTGTCCTTTTTTATTCACCCAGACACAGGTACAAGCAATTAAAGTAACACAAGATTCATCTGCCTCATAATATCCATTAATACATGCTCAGGTAGGCTGAACATGTGGTGCACACCTGTAATCCCAGCACTCAGGAGGCTGAGGCAGGAGCTCACTGTGAGCTCGAGGCCAGTCTGGGCTACTAGTGAGTCCAGGACAACCTGGACTACACAGCAAGACCCTGTCTAAAAAAAAAAAAAAAAGCAAAATAAAACAAACAAAAAAAAAACCATGCTCAGATAAACAACTTAATCTCAGCTGTATAAACTTTTCTCTAGAACCTGCAATGTGCCATCACTCTGCATGTTGCCTTTCTCCATTGTTCTCACAGAGGAAGCCAATTAGGCCTCAATTCGCCTCTGGTTTCCCACACAGGTTCCTACTTTTAACAGGAGCCCACAGTGGGATATAGTTATGTAACCATGACTTAGCCATGGACAACTACACATGCACCAATGAGGCCAGCATGTAAGAACGTAAATATGAGATAACAACGTGTATAAGAATTATACAGTAAAGATATAGGGAGCTCTTGGGTTCTCCCACTCTGCTCCATCCTGCTTGCTGTTGCTGATGTCTTGAACACGTGTTCTTTAACTTGGGGACCTCACCTATGAAAATCGTCCTTGAGCCCTCTGAGGGTAGGTGGACAGGCGGTTAACAAAATACCTTTGGCTGGGTAATTTATAGACAATAGACTTTTATTGCTTATAGTTCTAAAGGCTGGGAAATCCAAGGCCAAGGGGGCCAGCAGATTCAGGGTTTGTTGAGGGTCACTTTCTCATTGATGGCACTTTTGTTGGGTTCTAAGGCGGTGGGGGAGATTGGGCTGAGGAGCTCCGTCATGCCTTTTCCACAACGTTATTAATCCCTTCATCATAAGTCCAATGAACCTAATTACCTCCCAAAAATAACATACCACGTCTTAATACCATCACTTTGTTACTTTTTTTGAGATAGGGTCTCCCTATGTAGTTCAGACTGATCTTGAACTCACTATGTAAGTCAGGGTGGGTTCAAACTCAACGTCATCCTTCCGCCTCAGCCCCCTGAGAGCTGAGATTATAGGCATACGTCACTACTTCCGGCTCAAGAATTAGTTTTCAATGTATGAAATTAGGGGAGGACACACATTCAAACCATACCAGGGCGATTCTCCATTTCTCTTGGGCCCTAAATGATAATGGTTTCTGGGGCACGAAGGAGTCTAACACACTGTCTTCTCCATCAGCCTTTGCTGAACTGAAAACTGGGGGTAGAGAGAGAAGGCAGAGAGGCAGACAGCCGCCTGTATAACAGAGGTATCTACCACTGCACCACCATGGCACCAGCGGGTCTGGGTATCTTGTAAGAATCAGAGTTTCGTCCTTTTAAACAAAATGTCAGTGGCTTCTGTAAAGACTGCCCCAAACTGGGCCACAGGACCCAGCTACCAAAGGCACTTGCTAGGTAGAGATAGGCTTCCATTTCCCATCTTGCAGGGGAGAGTTTAATGAACGCCCCTGTGCTGGCTTACCAACGGCCCAGCTGCCTAGGGGAGCAGATTCGGGTAGCCCAGCCAACGATCCATCGCGCCCGCGGCCAGGGCGCAGGCGCAGCCCCTCTGGCCTGTCCTGCAGTTAGCTCCCAGCCGGGGCACGTCTGCGCAGGTTCCTGCCGAGTCCGTGGTCAGTGCGTGGGAGCCAGTGGTCTCGGGGCAGTGAGAATCGCTGCGTGCTGGGGTTGCGGCTTTCTCCTGGTGGCGTGAGTCCTCCGCGGGTGTAGATGCGCGCGAGAACTGAGTGTCACAGGAGAGGGGCGGCTGAGCGGGGCGGTGGGAGGAAGCCGGGATGCGGGGTCTGAGATTTCGCCTCGGAGCAGGAGTTGCGCGCGGACTGGCCAGCAGCGCTCTGGGCCCCATCGTCCGTCCAGATTTGTCTGCCCTGCGCGGGGCCCTGCAGGTCTAGGCGCCTCTCCGTGCCGAGTGGGAATGCCCTATGACATCCAGGCGGCCCAGGCTGCGCCGCGTTCCCTGAACCCTCTAGAGGACCGCGGGGCTGCGTCCGGAAGGCAGATATTTGGACCTAGAGAGAGGACGCCTTCCCTTAGCCCTAGCTATGCCGTCCAAAGCATCATCAGGTTTGGTGCAGAGGTTCAGCGTCCTCCTGGGAAGTTGGTCCTAGGGCTAGGAGGAGGGGGACCCAAGGAAGAGGCTGGCGAATGCCACTGAGGGGCACAGCCGTGCCTGCATTTCCCGTAGCCATTCTTAACCTTCTAGACCCAAGAAGCCAAAGTCTCAGCAAAGAGCCAGTAGCTGAAGTGGATGCCTTGTCCCCAAGATGGGAGCAGAATGGGCAGAGCAGGAGGGAAGCTGAACAAACCCCAGGGGAAGTGGTACTTGGGCAGAGATCAGAGGACAGTAGGACTTGTCACCGCTTTCTTAATCATTTCACTAATAAAATTATTCTAGTTCTTCTGGCTGAGCAGTGTACAAGGTCAGCACGGTAGTGGTGGCACCCACCTGCTGTGAGTCCTCTCCCCCAGTGTAGGAGTTAGAGCAATCCAGGTGACCTGAAGGTTTTTAACCATTCCTTTCTAAATTCGGAATGCCCTATCCTTTGCCAGTTGTACATTTTAATTTGTTCTTTCTTCATCATACATGCTCAAGTTCATAAAAATGGCCAGTGGAACAATGGGATCAAATGTCCCTTGTGGCCTTTATGTCTCTCACTGTGGCCCATGGCCAGCAGCACAGGCGTGGCAAAGCTCTCTAGGAATGCAGAGTCTCAAACCCTACCCCACAATCAGTAAATCACAGCTTTAAGTCTCAAATCAGAGTTTAACAAGATTGTTGGGGATCCAGGTAGAAAAGTTCTGTAGTTGTTAGCCTGTCTTATATCTGCAAAGTAGATTAAAAGTTCACTGAAGCTCTTCTCTGTGTCTGTATTTCCAAATACATAGGAAAGGACCTGTATTCAAAAGGCCCAGTAAGTACTCCAGGGGAGTGGCCAGGCTGGTCACAGTCCACTAACTGCAGCCTGCTGTGGGTCTCTGGGCAAGTAGGAAATTCATGCAGCTATGTACAGGGACCCTTCTGTCTGATGTAGGCAGGCTAGAAGCTGCCTCTTGGTTCCCTTTAATGCATCTGTGTTGACAGAACCACAGAGGTGACCTTTAGAGCTGTGTAGGGATCTCTAGCTTGGGGAGCCTGGGAGCTGTATGTGCCATAAGGCTTAGCTCCTGTGTGGCTGCTTTTTACCTTTCAGCTGTCACTTCTCAGGAGCCTGCTCCAGACAGATACCTAGGAGAAAAGCGAAGAACTAGTTCATTCCTAAAAGTCATGCTGTAGGTAAGTTGGAGTTTTCTTAATTTTTTTCTCATAAATGATTGAACTACAGAAAGCTTTGCCTTCTTTTTTCCTAGAACCTCTTTGCTCACCAAAGGGAACTGACCCTAATGCCTGTTCTGGAGGACAGGAATGGGCTGAGCCCATCATGGGGACATGGGGCCATCATGGGGACTTCGAATATTTTTCAAGTTATTGCAGGCAGTAGTTTTCCTAAACCATTCATCAGCTGCCTTACCAATATATTTTCTTACTACCTTGCCTTGAATCCAGTGTCATGTATTTCAGGCTTTTTGTTGTGGCAGAACTTCATTTTGAGTTCTTGTTTTTTAATGAGCCAGCTGAAGCTAGTTATGCCACAGTAACAACAGCAAATCCTGCGAGACACCAAACAAGGCTGATCTCTTGGATATGTTAGGCTTGGCTTTCCTGCTTATTTTTCCTGGGATCATTTCCCATTCTCAAGGTAGAAGGAAAAGAGGAATTACAGAAACCCTAGTGGCTCTGAAAGCTTTTGTTCATGTGTAGCTTCTGCCTTTTCCTTCACGTTTCATTTGGAAAGCTGATTACATGGCCACACCCAGATTGGAGGACAGGAAACTGAATCCTACAGGGAAGGCCAGAGGATACTTTCGGGAAATAAGATAATCTACTAGTAGTGAGGTTTCCTCATTTGATTATTTTGGCTGACTTATGTTAATATAAAATTGTTACTTAAATTTAATCTATAGGGTCAGTATCTAAATTTGAATTTTAAATACTTCAGGGTAAAAGTAACAGAAATTTATACAACTTTCACCTATTCTGTTTTGGTCATATTATATGGATTGCTATACAACATAAGTCAAATGGGAAGTATTCTAATTTCTGAGGATGATTAAAAGGATTCTGGCTAAGACCTGTGGGGTGGCAATACCTTGTAATGGTGAACTGAGATTAAAAGTCTCACACACAGCTTTGTATACTCAAGAACTGAATAATGATTAGGGTAAGGCAGACAGGATTCATGCTGATCAAACTCACAGAATTTACTGATTATAAGGCTATTTGATTTACTTTTGCTAAACTATGTGCTGGGAGATGAATAGGGAGATTATCAGGGCCCTGGCCTAGTATCACTGATCTCCTGCTCGGGGATATGATGAAGGAATGAAACACAGACAAGATATATATTTGAGTTATAAGGGGAACTGGGATGGTCAAAGCCCAATGAAGGACTAAGACCATGAGGCATGGTGTCCCTGGCCTTTATTAGGTGCACAGCTTGATTGGGGGGGTTGCTGGTGGGCTGCAGGAAGTGTTGGCGGTGAGCAGCTGACTCAGGCAAGGATCAAGAACAAGGCATTTTTGGAAAAGCACACAGGAACAGGTGATGGTTAACTAGTAACCCGACTGTCTGCTAACTGCAACTGACTACTGAGCTAGAAGGAGTTTGGGTGAGTCAAAGTTCTCAGCTATAGTGTTTCTCTTGCTTTAAGGTGCCAGGACTCATAGACCATTTGCTGGTTTCAGACCTGGCCTTTGGCCTGGGGATTAATTTCATCCCCATGCCAGCCACAGGCCTTGCCACAAGTCACTTAGGCCTAGGACAGACTCTCGATTCAATTTATTTTTATGTCAATTTATTAACATCAGTCACTGCCTGCTCTGTACCACATCATGCTGGTCCTCAGCAAAATCTTTATAAGTCTTGAATTATTTGATTGGGCTTTAGTAAAAAGTGTTGTTAAAATTATAGTACACAACTTTTATAAATATTATAAAGGTACTGATACTTGTGCTTTTGAGAATGTAAAGCATATTAGTCTGTTAATGCTAATTGATTCTATTAAAATCTCCTGACAGATGAAAAGGATTGCATTCATCTCATCTATCTGAGTGGACAGTGTCTCAGATACCGATTATGTTTCCTAGCAGCTCAGTGTTGACAGGCATGTAAGTGGGCACCAAGTGGGATACCAAATAGTAAGGATGACATAACCCTTGGAGCAGCTGAAAATAAATGCACAACTGTCTGGGCAGTGGGTAGCTGGGAAGTCGGGATCCCTCTGTGCACACTCGGGGTGCTACTGAGATGCCTGTCCACCCTTCTCCCCAGGCTGTGACTCTGGTCCTTGAGGAAATAGCAGTGCCTTCTGTTTCAGGACCTGATAACCTTTGAGGATGTGGCTGTGGAATTCACCCAGTAGGAGTGGGGACAGCTGGCCCCTGCACAGAAGGACCTATAGAGGGAGGTGTTGCTGGAGAACATTGGGAACCTGGCCTCCTTGGGTGAGCCCAAAGTCTGCCCATGAGGCTGCCTTGATTTCCTTGGTGTTTAAAAGCAAGCGGGTGTCTGGGCCTGTTAGCTGAGTTTTGCCTTGGGGTTCTGGAACCAGATAATTACTTTCTTTTTAGGGCCTATAGATAAGAGTATTTGTGCTCCTAGTTCTAGCAAAAGACCTGCTTTTTATAGAGTTGAAATAGGAAGTTTCCTGATCCTTCTCATGATGCTTCACAATATCTGTTCTCTTCACCATGAAGATTGAGGTTTAAAGACTTGGCCTCCAGCACACACAGCAACAGTCCTTTTCTTTCTGTACCATCAGGCCTTCCAGTATCCAAATGGTACGTGATCTGGCAGTGGGAGGATAAGGAAGAGCCCTGCGGGTCAGAGAGAGAAATTTCAACGGGAGTGCACCCAGGTGAGGGAGTGAGACGAAGCAACATGGCACCTGATAAGGCCGATTTGGGGGATTGGAAGTTGTCCTGAGCCCTTGGTCAAGGGCCTCTCTTTTGAGAAGATGAAGCTTCTGCTGAAGCCCTCAACTTTAGTATTCTGAATTTTACACTCATTTCTTTTATCAGAAGAGGAAATGATCATTTTTCTTTCTAGCATTTCCCCTTTCTTTGGCACTGCCTGCCCATGTTGGGGTTATTGTTGACACACAGCATCACTAGATGTCTCAAGAGTCAAGGTTGGATGGATCAACAGTTGTATATAGCCAGACAGTCCTATATCAGTAGAGTTAAGGGTGTTAGTGGGGCATCAAACTGAATTATTGACAGCCAAGAAATGAAAGGATTAAAGGCCAGGGCAGACAGAGGATATCATGAAGATCAAAGGGGAAGACACTTTACTCTTGATTTAACTAAACCTTAGCAGAAGTTGTCCCAGGAACAAGGTCTATTCCTTACCAGTTTTGGTAGCATGTCTTTGATTCCTAGATGGCTTGAGAGTACCTGGTAGCCTCTATCTCTTGCAGCAGAATTTTCAACTCCAAGCTTTCTCAACTGTTGTGTGTAGCCTGAACTTACTGGAGGGGAATGACATTCTCTGCCAGTTGTTGCCCATCTGTAAGGCAGAACTATAGCCTCAGCTCAGAGCTGAAGCTCAGAAAAGCAGTGCTCACATCCCAAAATGATAGGAGCCTGGAATGTAGGATGGAGAGGGAATGTGATGATCTCCCATGTATTGGTACTTTCTTGATCGTTTTTCCTTCCAGAATGAGATCAAGGTTCTGATTCTGGATCTAGTCTTATGATCAGTATCTGTTTATTTACAGTAGTCCAAAGCAGAGCTGTGTTTCAGGATGTCCTAGGGAGATTTTTTTTGACATTTAGATTCCCAGGAACCATACAGGATCCATTAACTCAGAGTTTGTCTGAAGACAGTTATGGGTTTCCTGGTGGGGCATCACCAGTCATTTCCCTCTTCAGAAGTATCACTGTTAGGTTTTCTGTTGTTGAAATGAGTTACCACAAGCATAGCAGCTTTAAACAACACAAATATATTAGCTCCCAGTGTATAGATGAGAAGTCTGGCATGGGTCTCATTTGGCTGTAGCTATGGGGTCCACAAAGCCGTGTTGTTTTTTCCTGCCTAGGAGAGAACTTCATTCAGGTTGCTGGCTGTAAAGTGAGGAGTGTGTCCACCTGCTAGACTGACATATTCCTTTGCTCATGGTGCCCACTGTATTTCTGCCCACACAGGAAGTGTTATCTCATATTAAGGATTTATGTGATTAGACTAGGCCTGTTTGAATAATCTAGGATAACCTCCTTATCTCAAGGTGTGTGCTCTTCATCACAGTGGAAAAGTCCCTTTTGCTTTGTAAGGTAACCTATCAATAGGTTCTTAGGATTAGGACCTGGAGAATTATTCTGCCTACTGCAGTTCTACACAGTAATAGGACACATACATGCATGCATGTGTAATACAAAACAACATGCGTTTTGGACTGAGGTGTTGGGAAGAGATGAAGTGGAAGACATGAGCTTGTTTCTAAAAGATGTGCACAGCCTTAGAAATAGAGAGAGGGTGAGTATGGAGGTGTGGGGTGAAGGGAGATAGCCAATGTGCTAAACAAGAAGGATCCTTGGTCAAGTACTGAGGGCTGGAGTGAGATGCAGGAGTTATCCTGAGGTACTAGGGAGTCCTTGGGGGGGAAAAACAAGGAAAGAGACATTTTAGGAAGATGAAATGATGGAGAGTGCTTCAGGAGAGATTGGAGGAGAGTGGAATAGAAATCTGTGACATTTATTTAGACCTGAAGAAATTGTGGGGACATAGTCTGTACCCAGGTGACTCACCACCATACAATTCTATTTCTCTTTATCTTTATACTTAGACTCTTTCCCTTGTTACTTTTCCTATCTTCCCTGGGTGTGAATTCACTTTGTAGCTCAGGCTGGCCTTGAACTTGCAGCAATCCTCTTGCCTCAGTCTCCTGAGGGCTGGGATTACAGGCATTCACCAGCACACCTGGGCTCTCTCAGGTTTTCTTAACCACTAATCACCTGTTCATCACTTATTCTTTCTTTGTTGTTCAGTTTTTATTTTTTTATTACTACATGTCCTACTAATAATCACATTCCTTGTGAGGAAGTGGCACATGTACCTAACATATCTCAGATCTTTTTAAAATCCCCTTCCCCTCTTATTTATTACTTATTCTTGACACATTGAAAAGCACCTTCTGTTTCAGCCATGCTTGAAAGAATCTATGTAACCTTTTTAGATGTCATTTTAAAGCCTAATGATCTTATATTCATTATCAATTTCTTTTTGGCACATGGAACAGGTAATACTAAGACTGCCTTCCTTTTTCCTTTACAGACTGGAAAAGGACTTAAAGCCAAGGGATCATTGTCAAGTCAGAGAATTTTCAAAGAATTATTCCAGAAAGCATCAGTGGAAAAACACATTCAAGATGTCCTGTGGTCCTCTAAACTGAAGACAACCTGTGGTTGTGATGACCCTAGGTCAGAGAGGCAACAGATAATACCAGGACATTGGAAAAAAATCTCACCCACTCACAAATTCACCACCCCAGGAAAGATCATGAATGCAGTGAATTTGGGAGTTTATGCTGCAGACCAGGCCTTAAGACTAAACTTAACCAACACAGTATTCCCACAGGAGAATTCTATAAACAGAATTCAAACAAATTTCAGATAGAAGTAACTCTCAGAGAACCCAACCAGGAAAGAAATCTTATACATGTAATGATTGTGGGAAGCCCTTCCATTTCCAGTCAGAACTAAGGCACCATCAGAGATGTCACACTGGAGAGAAGCCCTATAAATGCACTGAATGTGGGAGAGCCTTTGGCCATATTTCATGCCTTCTTAAACATCAGAGAACTCACACTGGAGAAAAGCCTTATGAGTGTAGTGAATGTGGGAGAGCATTCAGCCAGAGTTCATCTCTTGTTCTACATTATAGATTCCATACTGGAGAGAAACCCTACAAATGTAAGGGATGTGGATGTACCTTTGGTCATACTTAATCCCTTATTAAACACCAGAGAACTCATACTGGAGAAAAGCCCTATGAATGTAGGGAATGTGGGAGAACCTCCAGCCAGAGTTCATCTCTCATTGTACATTGCAGATGTCATACTGGAGAGAAACCCTACAAATGTAATAAACATGGGAGAGCTTTCAGTCAGAGTTCATCTCTCACTCAACATTATAGGTTTCACACAGGAGAGAAACACTACAAATGTAATGAATGTGGAAGGGCCTTTGCTCATACTGCATCCCTTATTAAACATCAAAAAATTCATGTTGGGAAAAAAAGCCTATGAGTTCAGCAGATATAGGAAATCTTTCAGCTGGAGTACACACAACATCAAACTTCAAAGATTTATCCTGGAGAGAGAACCTGAAAGTGTACCATATATGGGAAGACTTTTGATAGAAAGAAGCATCTCATTTAATGCCAGATAATAAAGAGATAACCTTTTAGCCACACCCCTTTTCATACTAAACACTGGAGAATTCATACCAGTGAAAAACC
>NW_004955470.1:3448704-3452013 GCF_000276665.1 Chinchilla lanigera | reverse complement strand
TCAAATAGAAACCCTAGGAGCTTGAATGTGAGGAAAGTTCCTTTCAGACTTGAGATTCATAAAATTGGAGCTGAAAGAAAGCTGAGAAGTCACCTTTATTGGTGATTTTCTACTTGATGGGGGCCATTTGTATAATTGCACTTGTGCTCTGCCTCCATGTTCTGTTACTCCTTGGGACAAGGTGGTTGAGGAGGATGGAAATTTAGCAAGGTGGAAAGCCACCAGTGAGCTAGCCCTAATTTATATGTATATAATATATATATGTATATATATTTGTGTGTGTGTAAAAATATTTATATGTAAAATATATATATATGTACAATACCTTGGCTTATAAGCATAATTCATTCTGGAAACATGATTATAATCCAAAGCACTTGTATATCAAAGCAAATTTCCTCATAAGTAATGGATACTTAGACGATTCATTCTACAACTCAAAGGTATTCATATAAAAATGATTACAATACTGTAGTATAAAATAATAAAAAACAAAATATAAAGAAAAACAACCTGCACTTACCTTTGAAATCTTCATGGCTGGTGTGAGATGAGAGAGGAGGGTTATTGTGTAAGATGACTTACGGAATCACTGCTATCAGCTCAATGGAATCTTCTTTTGTGCAACTTCAATGAGGAACCTATCCAATCTCACTTGCTTTTGCTTTCATGTTGAGGATTTTGTGGAAATGTGACATTGTTAAACCAAAGAATTGTTAAACCAGCTCGTCACTTGCACTACTACAGCTTATTTGAAATGGTAGTGCATTTCTAAAAAGACTGTGCTGTTTCGTACATTTTACACATTTCCCTAATCTCATTTAAAGTGAGGGAATCCTCTGCCTTTTCCCCCTCCTCTGCAGACAAGATTTCCTTTATAACCTCTTGCGGTTGGGAGATGATCACCCACAATCCCCCAGAGGGAGGAAGAACCATTGCCTCAGTTATGATCATGTGATATTCAGCATCACATACTATTCATATTACACCTATCACTTGTTTATCAAGTTAAAATTTACTAGAAATGAGTTTGTTCATCTTTCAGAACACTTGAATAAGTTACTTGCAATCCAAGGTTTTACTGGGTTTTTTTGTTTTTATTTTTTGCAGTTCTAGGAACTGAATCCAGGGCCTCATGCATACTAGGAAATGCTCTACCAGTGTGCTATTTCCCCAGAACCCTCAACCATATTTTAGAGCTATGGAAACTATTAGGAAGTGCAAAGCCCTGACCTGCAGACCTGCCTGGGCTGGGCCTCTTCCTCCCATGTACAGTTATAGTTTGGGGATTGAGAAATTAAAGGCTTTCCTAGTACAGTATTCCCACACACTTCCCTCCCTGTGGCATGTTACCTTTTATGAGGCAATAGAGTGGTCTCACATGAGTAAAAAGAAACTTTTATGACATCTTTATGCTAGTAGATTTGGAAGTTTTGAAATGATGTGTAACTTAAAATCACCAAAATAGCAAAAAAATCAAAACCTCAAAAACATTTCAAGTGGAAAAAGGCAGGTGCCAGAGAAGATACATGGTTCAATTTATAGAAAATATCCAGAAAAAAGAAATCTTAAGAGACAAAGTAGATGAGTGGTGTCCTGGGAGTGGGAAGAGTGAACACTTGAGTGGCAGGAATGCCTAAAATGATTATGGTGATGATTAAACAATTTGGTTAACAAAGGGGAATACTGAAGAAAGGTGGGAATCTGAATAGGACCATTCAAGGACCTTGGAAATCTGCTAAATTATGTTAATTTAGGAGAATTATGTTATCTCCAGGGAGGCCTTCACCTCAGGCCTTCACCTCCAGGGAGGCCTTCACCTCAGGAGTGAGATGCCCACAGCTACAGTGTAGTTAATTGAAGTTGGAGCCTGGTGTCCTTAGCTGTGGTCTTGTCTTGTCCTTTGAGGCATCCTAACTTCACAGGCCACTACAGGCCTCAGCTGGGACCAGTGACAGAGGTTCACTTACTATGAATCCGCTGCCCATCTCTAGACAAGGGCTTAGGCCTTGGACAGACTCACAAATAAAGATGAAAAGACAATTGGTTAATTTAAATCCTGCTCAGAGCTGTTTCATAGTGGTCTCCATCACCATCATTCATCTTCTTAGTTACTTTCCTTACAGCTGAAACAAAATACCTGACACCCAAAGTTACAGGAGGAAAGGTTTATTTGGCTCACAGTTTGTTGAAGTTTCAATCTGTAATCAGCTGGCTCCAAGACAGGGTGGCATGGGAAAGGGGCATCACAAGAGGGGAGTTCATACCAGGCAGAAGGCAGCAAAAGCAGCAAATGACAAGTAACGAGCAACACTTTACCTTATATTTTATCTAGGTAACTGGAGTTAAGGGTAATTCTCACCTTTAATCCTAGCATCACACCATGTATTAACCCCAGCATCACATCCTTGATCCAGCACCACACAACCTATATGCAACCACCTCTGAAAAGCCCCAGCTGTGACCATATGAGGCTTTGGGGGGACAACTACATATAAGCCATAACTTTTTTTTCTGTACTAATTACTCTTGAACAAACTAGATCTCAAAACCATGTTTGCCTTTAAGTTCAGGCCCTGTTAGCTCTGCAACTTAGGTGGAGAAACCACGGCTAGAAGCTGGGATGGACCACAGGAGCCTTGCCAATAAGCCCAATAAAGATTAGTACCAGGATAAATAAGTAAAGATTAGTACCAGGATAAATACAATAAAGATTGTACCAGGATATCAGCACCCTGGCTTTGGGCCACTGATCTCCCTCTGAGAGGTATGACAACAGAATAAAACACAGACAAAATATATACACTATAGTTACAAAGGGCACTAGGATGGTCAAAGCCCTATGAAGGGCTAGAACAGTGTCCTTGGTCTTTATTAGGTGCACAGCACGATTGGGAGGTGTGCTGGTGGGCTGCAGGAAGCAGTGGGGTAAACTACTCTGGCACGGTCAAGGTCCAAGAATTGAGGAACAATGCATTTTTGGAAAAGCACACAGGTACAGATCATGGTTAACTGGTAACCTGATTGCTAACTGCAACTGCTGAGCTAGACGGAATTCGCATGAGTCAAATCCTCAGCTGCCACGTTATCTTGCTGTGAGGTGCCAGAACTTCACAGACTGCTAGCCTCAGTTCTGGACCTTGGCTTAAAGATTAATCTGTCCTTAAGCCTGCTGAGGGTCTTGCCACAAGTCAATTAGGCTTAGGACAGATTTTCAATTTATTTTTGGCCTAATTTATTTTATTTTATTTTATTTTTTGGTTTTTCTCCGGTACTGGGAACCGAACTCACGACCTTGCGCTTGCCAGG
>NW_004955470.1:3435142-3448604 GCF_000276665.1 Chinchilla lanigera | reverse complement strand
TTCTGGACCTTGGCTTAAAGATTAATCTGTCCTTAAGCCAGCTGAGGGTCTTGCCACAAGTCAATTAGGCTTAGGACAGATTTTCAATTTATTTTTGGCCTAATTTATTAATATTAATTATTGCCTGCTCTGTACTTTGTCAAGCTGGTCTTCAGCACTAGGATAGTCCTTCATTTAAAGTCCAGATGAGGAATGTGAGCCCAGAATTCAAGAAATAACTCAATGTGAATCCATGCAAGCAAGCTGGATGTCAGTATTGTGGAGGACCACCTGGGTGACTCTCCTTGAAAGAGGAGCCATTGTCTCCATTTTGGCTGAGCCTGACCCTCTTTCCATGTATTGATATGTTTGGAGCTGGCTAGGACTTTTTCTTATCCTTTCAATTGGCTTTAAGCAATGTATATTGGTCTAAGTGAGGTGCTCACGGTAGTTTTTGAAGACGGCAGGTGTATTTCCCCACACTCTCACCCGTTGTTCCCTTGTGTGAGCCGGGACAAGATGGGATGTAGAGCCAATGCTCCACACCATTGGCTGGGATTGAGCCTCAAGATAAAGGCTATGTCTTCCCGGGGCTTGAAGGATTACACATCAGAGTTGAAGCACTGACCCCAAAACATTAGATGCTATCTCAACTGTGTTATGCAGATTACTCTTTCTGCATATCCTTCTCTCTGCGTACTGCAGAAGTGACTTCGGGCCTCCTACCTAGCCCAGCTCATGGCACTCACCTATTTCCCACTATTCTCACCGTCACTCATCCTCAAACCACTCCCTTCTTCATAAACGAATAAAACCTGGGTTAGGCCTTGGCTGGAGGCCAAGGGTAGCTATCATCATGGCTGGACTTAGGACCCCTTGGCTCCCCATAACTACAAATATGCCTTAGTGTCTTTATTCTTGCTATGGATTGCACTGGAAGTGGTAGAAATTAACTCACTAGAATTCCAATAACTTTTCATGGTTATTACAAATGTAAACTTCCTGGGCTGTGATGAGGACCAGGAAAGGCTCTCTATAAATGTCTTAAGAGGTGGCCACAGTAGAGGGTAGCAGGTAGGAAGGTATGCAGGAGGCAGCAGGTCAAGATTCCAGTCTTAGAACTGAGACATCAGATGTGTTTCTTACCAGACAGCCAAGGTTCACGGGGAAATAGAAAATGTTTTTTTCTATTAGTTTCATTTGTTCCATTTCCTTTTTTATCAAGTGCTGTTCTCTAATATTCACTCACACCAGTTCATACCAAGTCACTGGATGCTTACAATTTTGTGAGCAGTTTTTGCTTAGAATCTGTCCCTTTCTTTGTGTATCCCTGCCATGTTACCCTGTAAGATCAGCTGGAATCCACTACCTAGCCCTTTTCAGAAATTCCCCACAATGCCTCTGAGACAAAGTCCCACTTAGTCTGGCATTTAATATTCTTGTCAGTTTGCCCCAGCCTCCTGCTACTCCTGAGAAGTCTAAAGCAATACACTGCCTTGCTTGCTGTGCCACAGATGTTGCTCTGCACTGCCCATTCTGCAGACATTTCCATAAGCCGCTGAACTGTCAGCTGAACTGCCACCTCCACCTCCCTACGGCTGACACTATTAGTCTGCACCCTGAGCACCTACTCTTCCTCAGGAAGGGTTCCGTGAATGCTGGTGTAGTTATATGTTCCCCATTTGTAATGGGAAGAATATTTGTTGTTTCCATGTTTTCTTTTTTAAATGGAGGGTAACTGGACTTGTGATAACTCATCACTATCTTGATCTATTTAAATACTTTTCTCACTGTCTCATCACTTTCTTGTCTCCTGAACCAGGCGACCAGCTGAGCTTCTGCAGGTCACATTTTGCTTCCTCTGAGAAGTGAGTGCCCAGCAGGTGAGCATGAACAATGTATTAATTTGAAAAATAACTGGTATTGTCCAGGTTTTCATAGTATAACACTTCTGACTTTGTATTTCTGTATAAACAAAGAGCTATCCTTCTAGAAAACTACCAATTAAATATTTTCTTAGAAAAATGCAATGCTGCTTGCCGTAGTTATTTTTCAAATTCAAATATGGAGGTTTAGCATTGTTCTATTTTTTAGGGAAGGTTGGTGTGTGGATGTATATAGACATTCAGTGCTTTGTAATTTTATAGCACCATAATGGTATCTGGTATCAAAAGGACACAATAGCCACCCTCATTTTAGACACCAACCATAAATTCAGGGGTCCTTAGGACACTTTCACTTCTGACACGTGGCTACAAATTCAAGGGTTCCCACCACCTTTCTAAGGTAGATAACTCACTAGAATAACTCTCATAACTTAGGAAAGTGCTATGTTTAGTACGGTAATTGTATTATAGTTAACAAAAGCTTTATATCAGATGTAGCCTAAGACAGAGATGCATAAGCTAAGGTCTGGGAGCATCCCTAATGCAAAGTTGCTGTGGTTCCACAGGAATATGTTCCTCTGATGGCTACTGATATGTGCCAAGGTGCACAGCAGTGTAACCAGGGATTCCTACCTGAGCTTTGGGGTCCAGAATTTTATTTGGGGGGTTCTCATTACACAGGCATGATGGATTGGGTCATTGACCACTCAGCTGAACTCTGTCTCAGCTCCCCTCCTCTTAGACCCTGGACTGGTGCTTGCTTTGGTAGCATATATACTAAAATTAGAGCCTGGACTGGTCTCACAGGGCCCAAAGACCCAACCCTCTAATCATTTCGTATCTTGCATGGCCAGTTGCCATCTTGTTATGAGCATAAACTATTAGGTGTTGCCTACTCCCACTGCTCAGGAAATTCCAAGGAATTAGGGACAAAGGCCAGCCAAGTTCTTTAGTATACAAGCTAACACCTTCAAACAAATTAACAGGAAAATGTTTCCTCAATTATTACTCAAATATGTCACAGACATTAAGGCCATGCAGTGCTTTAGAGATTCTGCAATTAACAGCTGCAACACATCTCTTCTGTTATAGACCACTTGCAAATACTTAAGTCACAGGGCCATGGCTAATGGCAAGTGAGACTTGAAATTGTTCTTTGTTCTGGGAAGCAGTGGCTAAAATGTGGGGATTCTGTTACCTAGAACGAAGAAGCAATACCAGGACTCTATGCCAGTAATCTGCAGCATGAGGGAGTAGGGTCACATCTATGACCTTTTCTGGGTCTTGGTTTTCTCCCTCTTGAAGATGAAGGGTTTCATACTTGTAAAGATAGACCTCCCAAATCAGAACAACCAGTGGCTGTTTATTCAGACTTCTATAGCAAGGTTGTCAGCCACCATCACTTGTGGCAGATACCCAAACATACCCACGTTGTGAGAAAACTTTATAATGGGAAAAAAGGAGCATCAAATATGCTCTGCTTAGAAGTTGTTAGCATATGAAAGCTGGGGTGAGCTAATTAGAAGCAGGAATCTATCTATGTACCTATCCATTTTATATCTATTGATTCCCCAGTGCCTCATGCGCTCATATGTGGGACTTTCTGGAGGTGATTGGATCATCGAGGCCTGATACTTATCAGTGGATTAGCCCATTGTTTTAAATATGATGTTGGAAGTTGAAGCCTGGTTGGAGGAAGTGGGTCGTTGGGGGCGTGGCCTGGATCTATCTCCTTCCCTTTTCCCTTGATCTCTGCTTCCTGTCTACCAGGCCATGAGCTATTTCTCCACTGCCCTGCCCCCCCCCCCCCCCCCCGTACTGGGAATCGAACTCATAACCTTGCACTTGCCAGGCAGGCGCTGTGCCGCTGAGCTAAATACCCAGCCCCTACCATGCCCTTTCTTGCCTTCACGCCAGCCAACTGCAAACTGAAACCTCTACAAACTGTGATCCAAACTATGCCTTTCCTCCTTTAAGTATTGTGTCCCACTGACAAGTAAAGTAACTAAGATATGTAATTTCTTCTAGATCTTTATTTTTATTAGTACATGTTTGCAGTACATAATGGTTACATTCACTGTGAGGAGTTGGTACATGTACATGACAAGTCTTTTTTTTGTCTCCCCTTCACCATAGCATCAACAAGAATAAATTAGATGGCAAAATAAAACCGTTAGGATCAACACAAAAGGACAAAGGACAAAGAAACTACCACTCATTAAAAGCATGATTTATATTTTCTTGTGAAGCATTCTGGCACTTAAAAGCTGTTTTTGGTTAAAAGAAAAAAAAGCAGTGATTCTTCACTTGGCCTACATATGCCCAGTGGGTCACTTAAAACAGGACAAAGCTTGACATCTCTGCCTCCATTTTATATTTGTCTCTTTTATTGCTTTAAAACTTTGGTTCAGATCCCTGTTCAGCTCTGCACATTAGTCGTTTAAGGAGTGCCTAAAATTGGTAATGCAGGGTTTCTTGGCCCTAAGTTTACCTAACTTATCTCTTCTGCCTTCAAGACCGATGATGCCAAGACAAGTGATTTTCGGGGACATTCAACTGCCAGCTTTTACAATGTCCTGCTTAAGGCCGCCTGGAATGGGTGTCTAGACTTCTCCAGTCACTGTCCAAAATCTGCAATCACTTTGGATTCACAGAACTAAGACGGCACCCCTCCACACCTCAAGCAGCAGCAGTCATCTCATGGGAACCAGATTGTCCCCAGAAGCAATAAAGACTTCTCTGGAGCCACCTTTTAGAACCAGAAGTGAAACAATAAACAGACTCCAGCTTATCCCTGTAACTCCACAAAAGCTTGCCTTTTCCTTTGCTTACTGGCCGATCTTCTCCATCTAAGTGGAGCCTTCGGGCAAGCGCAGATTGCATTCAGCCAAGACGGTGGGAGAAGGAAAAGTCACGGCCCAGGGCTGGGATCTGCGTGTGCGCCAACGTTAAAATCAGAATGAACACACAAATGCGCGTGAAACCTAAGGTAATTTAAGCGTCTAATCTAATCAATTTCAGAGCTTTGCTGGAGTTGGCTGCCAACTTCCTTGCCCTGTGTCTGTCTTATGCCTGGATCCTCTTACCACTTAGCCTTTTTAGCGCTCGAGAGTACCTCGACAGGGTGCGCCCGAGACTCGGGAAACCCAGAGGACCCACTTGCTGCAGGATAAAACAGCGAGCGCTGGCCACGCCCACACCCACCTCAAGCTCCGCCTCCGGGTCCTAGCGCGAAGACCCCCATAGGGCTGTCTGTAGCCGCGCCTGATTCAGCTCACCCTGGGGCCTGTCTGACAATCTTCCGCTCCGCCTAAGCTGGGGCTTGGGTTTTGGGCCCTCAGCATCCACGCGGACTGAGTCCAGTGCCTGACGCGGAGCAGTCGCGGCAGGCGGTAGGAAGGGCTGCCCTAAAGGGAGGCGGGGAGCTGCCGAGGCGCCAGCATGGCGGCGGCTGTGCGCGCTGTGTGCTGCCTGCCTACCCTGTACGGCGGCCCGACGGGTGAGTGCGGGAACTGGGGGCTCTGAGCGCGCGGGAGTGCGGGCCTCCTCTCGGGTCTGTCGGAAACCCAGCGGGAGGGCAGCGAGACGCTGCGGCCGCTGGTCCTTTGCGCCGATTTCCCGTCCTCCCGCGCTCGCTGTGTGACCTTGTGCACGTTCTGTCCGCCCCTGGGCCCTGGAATGTGAGGTGCTAAGCTTGAGCTGGACGCTGTTGACAGGGCTCTTTTCAGTTCACGGAACTGTGTATCCTCTGTGCAGAGGAGCGGGATGGGGTCACCCCTGGGTTTGGGGCTTGCGGCCCCCGGCGGAGTTCGCCGGGAGAGTCGTGGGAGTAGTGTTCGTTGTTCTGGATCCCGCGGTGATCGGTGCTCTTGTCACAGGGAGAAGCGCCCAGAATGTCAGACGGCGCCTTTGCCGTTGCCCCTCCCCACCCCTCGCTGGTTGCGGGCGGGCCCCGGGAAGGGCGATCTGCTGTTCTCCAGCACCGTTACCTCCGGGAACCGCTTCCTGATTGGCTTTGCCTGCTGTTGGCTCTATTTCATTGAAAGTCCACAGCCCAGCATTTGTAGTTGCAAAACCCAGAGACTCTTAAAAACGGAAGAGTTCGTTTCCGTAGCTCATTTTGCTGTAGAACTTGACCTGCAGTCATTTGGCGGAAAATCTGCCCTGAACGTTCTTTTCTTTTGCCCCTGTTGTGACCATCTGTCATCTTTCACAAGTCTTTCAAATAGCCGGGGGCGCGGGTGGGGGAGCTAGCTTTCCTTCCAGTGCCGCTCGAGGTAGATTCTATTAATATTTTTCTCTTTTTAACAGATGTGTGGGTTAAGACCCACAGAGATTAAGAAAATTGCAAACAGTTTAGACTAAGGAATAAGGCTTCACATCCACAGCACCTGGCTCCAAAGTACCGATTCTCAGTACAAAAACAAACAAATAAAAAAAACCCCAAAAAACAAAAACCAAAACTGATATTCGTACACGGTGGAGTACTATGGAGTCAGAGTGGGTTCCAGAGCTGCATACCTCAAGAAAGATTGCAGGGGACTGGACGGTCAAGGCCTGGGGCTGCGGGGCTTCGGAGGGGACAGGGAGGCTTCACCAAGAGCTGAGGTGTTGGCAGGCCGGGCGGACATGGGGGACACAGAAGTGTCCTGGAGCTCGAGACTGACTGCATCTCTGGCCGAGGGAGGACAGGGAGAAGGGTGGAGGGGCAGTGCTGCTGGCTATGCCGATGGTTTTCCACTTTGTTCTCCAGGCAGCATGGGGCCCAAGGAGCTGTCAGGGCCGCGAAGTGACTGCATCTGTCATTTTAGAAAGGCAGTGGGTGACTTAGACTAGTCGGAGACCTGTTAGGAGACCTGTGTTTCCCTGTGCCTGAGCGATGGATGGGAGGTCTGGACAGAGACAGGCAGCAAGGCCAGAGCGGAGAGTGCAGCTCATGGTGGTTTGGTGTTTTGTTTTATTCTCTGAGACAGGGTCTTGCTGTGTAGTTCAGGCTGGCCTTGAACTCACTTTGTATCCCAGACTGGTCTTGAACTTGCAATGATCCTCCTGCCTCAGCTTCCCAAGAACTGGGCTTGCAGGAGTGTGCCACCTGGCCTGGCTGGGTGGATGATTTTGAGACTCAGAGGCTCAGTTTTAGTTGGATGTGAGGGGGAAGGGGGAAGGTGGGGTGTGATGTCACTTGGAAAGTGTTATGGAGCCAAGAAATCACTCGGTCACTTGTCTCAGTTCTTTTATTCTATAAATATTAATATGCTCAGGGTGACTATTTAAATTATTCAGTTTCATGTAGAAATATATCATTATTAATTTATGTGAGTATTTTTAATTTACAGGTCATTTTTGGTCCAGGCAGCTTTCCCTAAGCGCCTTTCCAACAGTTTCCGTTTTGGCATCAAAGACTACGACTCTCAGCAATGGTGAGATTCATTGACTTTTCTCATAAGATTTAATATTAGAGTTGCTTCTGTAATTTTTCTTGGAGAGGGGCAAGGTCTTGCTATGTAGTTCAGGCTGGCTTGAACTCACTATGTTGCTTTATGCTGGCCTTGAACTCCCAGTGATCCTCCTGCCTCAGCCTCCCTAGTGTTTACAGGTGATCCCCAGTGGGATTACAGGTGAGTGCCATCACATCCCGCACTTTTACAGTTTTTAAGATGTAAATGAATGAAGCACAATCTTTATAATGGAATTGCAGAGTCACATAGTTTTCAAATCTTTTATGATTGCACAGTCACAACTCAAGGCTGTAAAAATAGTGGCTACCAAGTATTGAGTAGTTACTGTGGTTTAAGCATAAACACTTTGTCTTGGTGAGTCCTCACACCAGCTTTTGTAAGAAGGCTACCAGTCCTGCTTGGTAGCTGATGGAGTGAGTCTGGAGAGGCTGAGGGACCTGTTCAGGATCACACAGCCAGTGATGGCAGCGCTGGGACCTGAGCTATCTGGGTTTCCAATCCCATCCGCTAACCAGTCGTGTGACATCCAGCAAGTCTGACCTCCTAGACTGAAGTTTCCTAGTCTGTGAAATGTAGAGGTTGGATTAAATGATCTCCAGTGATCAAAGGAAGTTATCCCTTTATTTTTCAGTGTCTGGATGCAGTGGGGATATTTCCATCACTTACCACAACCATTGAATATCATTGTTCTCCTTAGCCAAATTCATTCTTATTCTGCTTAAGATCGTTTCTGGTATCTGATGGTGAAGCAGCTGTCATTGTCACGCTTTGGTTTTCTGTTTTTCAAACCCAGCACCCATAAAACCCCTTTTCTCTCCCCCGTTTCTTTCAAGGGCTATCCTACCTCCCATCCCTTCTCCAGGGCTGCAGGGCTCAGAAGTGTCTGCACTCCTTTGTCAGCAACAGTCCTGTTTCCTCCCATCCCTGGCTCCTCTTCCTCACCTGACACCGCTGCCTGTGGGTTCAGTCGGCTATGGCTGTCTTAAAACATTTTTAAAAAATGATGCATGTATGTGGTGAAAAAGAAATCCAAATCAGTAGAGAAAAGTCACTGCCTCGTATCCAACCTTAAATGCTCCTATTTTCTTTCTGTGTCTCTTGTTTGTTTTTCTTCTTGAGACAGAGTTTGAGCTATTATAGTTCAGGCTTGGCTTGAATTCATGGCAGTCCTCTTGCCCCTGCCTCCCAGGTTCTGGGATTGCAGGTGTGTGCCACCATGCCTGGCTGCTGTTTTCTTCTCTAGGGGAGACCATTAGTACCCTAGTTTCTTGCATATACTGTACTTCTGGAGTTAATCTATGAAATGTATTCACACATTTGCCTTCCCGCTTTTGTAAGCATAAAGGGTGGGGTGCCTAGGCACTGGCATCTCGGTTTCCTCGCCAGCTTAAGTTGCAGTCTTCCAAATAAGTGCACTGACAGCTGCATACAGCAGAGAGCGCCGTTTGCCCCATGTAGACTGCTGAACTTGGTTTGGGTAAAGACACACAGAAACCCTGGTGTGGACAGAGCTGGGTGCCTCCCCTTTCCTGTCTTCCCTTCTCCCACTCTTCCTTCCTTCCTGAAATTGTGAAGGAAGAAAAAGCGAGTTGTCCTAGTTTTATTATCACACCTCAAAATGCAAGGGTTCCTTCCAGACTCATTATGTGATAAATGCTTGTTTGTTTTTTCTTCCAGTATTGGGAATCAAATTCATGACTTTGTGCTTGCCAGGCAGGCACTGTGCTGCTGAGCTAAATCCCCAGCCCCTTTTTTTGTTTGTTTGTTTTTTGTTTTGTTTTGTTTTTTCTTCCAGTAGCGGGAATCAAACTCATGACCTTGTGCTTGCCAGGCAGGCGCTGTGCCACTGAGCTAAATCTCCAGCCCCAGTATGTGATAAATGCTTTGTCAAGGTGGAAAAGGCACTAAATTTGTGTATGTGCTTAACTTTTCTTGGCAGCACTGGGAATTGAACCCAGGGCTTGTGTACTGAGCCTCATCCTTACCCATTTTATTTTTTATTTTGAGACTAAGTCTCACTAGGTTGCCCAGGCTGGGCTGAAATTTATGATTCTCTTGCCTCAGCCTCCCTGAGTGCTGGGTGTACAGGTGTGCGTCACCTCGCCTGGCTGGATCTGCTTCCTTAGATGGCTACGTTCATTGCATGAAAGAACTATAGCTTTTCTGGCTAGCATGGACATTTAAGTTGTTAGTTCTAAATCAGAACAGTCACATGTTTTATTGTGTGTTTTTTGTTTGTTTTTTAAGACAGACTGTCCTCAAGATGTGATTCTTAAGAGGTTTTAAGAGTGACTTATTTTTATAGTAACAGTGACTTGGTGCTGACAGTGTTTCTCCACAGCCATGGAGTACCTAACTCAAAGTTTTATTCCATCTGTCTGTAGGCACGTTGTCACCACGGGGCGCCAGAGATGATCGTCATTTCACCAGCTTGAGCCGCCTGATGCAGACACAGTGCTGTGTTTCTTCTCCCAGCAGCCTGTTGGGCCAGCAACATAGACCCTATAGTTTCTTCACTAAATGTATGTAGCATGGCCATAGACGTCTCCCTCCATGTGACAGGAGAACAAAAGGTGTTTTTGTGCCGTAATTTTTCTTCTTTCTTAAATGGATTCATATTTTACTGGCTAGTTTGTGTTGTACCATTAAAATAAAAATGTTCCTTGCTGTACCTCCTGCCGTGATCTACCACTTACACTTGTACTTTGCAGAGTCCTAATTTACTTCAGTCCCCTTACTTGGGACACCTGAGGCTTCCAGTGTTTGTTTTTTTTTTTTTTTGTCTTTTTGAGACATGGTCTCACTATGCAGTTCAGGCCGGCCTCAAACTCACAGCGATCCTCCTGCCTCAGCCTCCTGAGTGCCGGGATTACAGGTGTGCACCACCATGCCTGGTGGCCTCTGGGGTATTGAAATGAGCCCCCAACACCCTGGTGATTTAGAGCCATGCTGAGAATATGCTCACTGTTTTCAGTTGTGCCTTTGCTGAGGAGATGGAATATCTGATCAGGAAAAGTTAATTTTAAGATGTTATTTTACTCACATTATTTCTGTTGGTGATTGGATTTGAAAGTCAAATCTGGTCTAAATTTAGCTTGTCTTGTAGAAAATAGAGTTTGAGTTCCACTTAGGCAGATTTAAAAAAAGTAGGATAATGAAAGCAATTCATGATTATGCTGTAATATTCAGTAAAAACAGAAAAGTAAATGAAGCAAATTAGCATTTATCTTATAATGTTTTTGAAGGAACAGAATAGATGATTTGGGGAGTTTCTTGAAATTTTTTCTATTTCCTATTTATACTGTTAGTTTCTTTAGGAGAAAATTTTGTCTTTTTGTTTCTTCTTTGTAAGAAGGAATTTTTTTGTTTTTTGTTTTTTGACATAGGGTCTTGCTATGTAGTTCAGACTGGCCTACGTAGCCCAGGCTGGCCTTGAACTTGTGGCAATCCTCCTGCCTCAACCTCCCGACTGCTGGGATTACAGGTGTGCACCATCCTGCTTGGCTGAGAGAATCTTTTTTTTGTTTATGACTTGTACTCTGAGTAACATTTTGGCCATTCCTTTTAAGGTCCTGCCACACAGTATATGAACCATTGTTAGTTTCTATTTTGCAATGAAATTTTATTTTATTTTTCATAGAAGTAAGAAGAGTGTTTGTGATACTTTCTTTATTAATATCTACTTGTAGTACATTAAAACAAAAAAAAAAGTAAAGAAAAAGCAAACCAGTTAAAAAACTCCAGAAAATATAAAGTCAGAGTCCTGTGTTGCTACTATACTAGCATTGGGTCGCTGGCCTTCTCACACTGTGTGCTGTGATTGTCCATGGACTGCTCCCGGGCAGTGCTGGGACTGCAGAGCACCTCAATGTGTGGGTACAGCTTGTTTTAGTGTGGCCATCACCTCTATAGCAAGGCAGACAAAGCAGGAGGTGATGAGCGGTCACAAGTCTCATAGCTGAGGATACCCGTGCACTGAGGTATGGAGGACGAAGCTGTGGGTAGAGTTGGGGCTCTCAGTCTGTTCCCTTGGTGGCCATAACCTGCCCCTTTTAATGAGTTCACTTTGTACTTTGGAGGAGTAGATCAGAGTCATAGGCTTGGGAATTTTTATTTTTAGTTGCCTTCTGCCTGTTCTAAAAAAGCCTTTTCTCTAACTCTTCTTGTCTGTGGGGTGCCCCTTGCTGTCACAGAGCCTGAGCCTGAGCTGTTGTCCCGAGTCTGCCTCTGCCTGTCTGTTGGGCCCTGTTGTCCCCAGTTCTATGACTGTGACCTTCTGGGTTGGTACTCCCAAGTCATGTTGAGATTCACTCCAGAGGGGCAGACTCAGTTGAAGCCGGCAAGATTTGCTGTTTCTATAGGAAATAATCTTTTGTTTTCTAAATCTTTAAGAAACAAATAAGAAAAAAAAAAGCCACAACTTTTCAAAATATGATGATTTCCCTGTTAAGCCTACCCCATGCCAAAGAGAGAGCCCACCATTTAAATTCCTTTGATGCAAATTAGTAAGCAGTGTTTCCTGGCATGATTAAGAGAGGGCTCAGGAGGGTGTGGAGTGCATTTGCTTAGCATGTGTGAGGTCTTGGGTTCCCTCCCCTACACTACAGAAAGAGGGAGGGAGAGAGAACTCAGTACAGTATATCAGGTTGCACGCTACAGTGGATTTTATATGTGCACATATAAAACATGGATTTTATTTTATATAGCTGTGATAGTTAACAGGTGTGCATATTAACAGAAAGAGTTGAAATAATAATAAATGTATTTAATTCAACTTAGACTTTAACTAGCTTGTAGCCATTAAAAAATCATGTTCATGAATAATATTTCAGAATTGTGGAAACAGTTTAGAGTGTAACAGGCAAACAAAATTATGGATGATGTAATTATAATTTTGTTTAAAACAGACAAGTAATACAGTGAAATATGCACACACATATAAAGAAAGATCATTCTCACCTAACAGTGACAATGGGATTATGATTAATTTTCGTATTGCCCTTTTTCATATTTTTAAAAATAATTTTTATAATTAAAAGTACAAAAAACATTTAAATAACAGTGCATTCAAAAGATGACATGTATGATTTGCTGTCTTTTGCAAAGAAAAACTTCTATTGGTTAGAACTTCTGTTTCTCTTATAATATTTTTAAAAAAGCTTAACTCCATTTAGTCTTCCTATTTTGTTTCATTGTCAAGATCCTTTTAAAATTCAATCCTGGGCCGAGAGAGCTCAGCAGCACAGTGCCTGCCTGGCAAGCGCAGGGTCCTGAGTTTGATTCCTGGTACCAAAAGAAAAAATAATTGAATCCTTTTAAACTCTTTTAAATTTTATTTTTATTTTTAACTGTAGTAAAATACATGTAACATCTGCCTTGCCACTTCCCCACTAAGTGCACAGTTCGGTTCAGGGGGTTTCCACTGCTGTGTAACTGACCTCCAGATGTTTTCATAGCACAGAACTGGAGCTCTGTGACCCGGAAGAAGTTCCTTCTTCTTGTGTCCCCGAGAGCCGCCTTTCTGCTTCCATGAAGCTGACTGCTTTCCATACCTCATATGAAGCATGTTGTACTTGGCTTTTTGTAGCTGACTTATCTCACTAATTTTATAGAAAGGGTATAATTCTCTGTATAACTTTAACTCTATTATAGGAAATTCCCAGCATAAACACAAGGGAAGGGAACAGCCTGATAAATTCCCATATGTTCATCACCCAGCTCCATCCACTGCCAGCTCATGGCCAGTTTTGTTCCATTGACATTGGCCACTCCCTGATCCCAGTTATTTTGAAGTGAATCCCCGATGTCGTAGTACTCTATACTTAATATTTTAGCATATGTCTTTAAAGACAGGAACTCATTTTTTAAAATAAACACTTCCTTTTTTGTTTTTTTTTTTTTTTAGAGTACATTAAATGATTTACCGATTCTGCTTCTAGTGAAGGTGAACTATAGTTGATGGGCCTCTTAGTCTGGCCCCATTACAAGTAGACTTTCAAGTTTTTAATAGTATTCACTGGTACTATTTATTTACTTATTTTTTAGATTAGGTCTTGCTGTACAATCCGGGCTGGCCTTGAACTTACCATGTAACCCAAGCTGGCCTTGAACTTGGAATCCTTCTTCCTCATCCTTCTG
>NW_004955470.1:3363342-3434584 GCF_000276665.1 Chinchilla lanigera | reverse complement strand
GTTTGAGGTTGACACTTTATTTTGAACCTGTAGTCCTGTCCTTTGATGTGAATTAGAGTTGGTCTGAAGTTTGAGCTTTATTTTTATGTTGAATCACAGCCTCAGCATCCAGGATACACAAAGCAACCTGTAATGTGAAATTTTCCAGCTTCGTGAAGATTAGCTGTATTATATGTGAAAGTTTTGAAAATGGAGTCCCATATAGGTATAAAGCATTTAAAAATAGTGTAAATCCAAAATGTATTCCTTTTCCATGTTACCTACCTGGAGTATCAAGGTGGGGGCCCTTTAGCGAGGGAGCAGCTAAAACTTCTAAACCCAAAGGTTCATAAAGGAGAGTGAAGGTACTTAGTTGTCTTCTATTTTTTATTTTTTATTGGTACTGGGAATTGAACTCAGGACCTTGTGCTTGCCAGGCAGGCGCTTGTGCTGCTGAGCTATATCCCTGGCCCCTCAGTTGTCTTCTAGAATATGATCTATCTATCTATCCATCTATCTATCTTAGAATTTTGACTAGGGTAGCATTTTGTAGCTCAGTTTTTTGTTTTATATTTGCAACCCTGGGGATCCAACCCAGGGGTGCTCTACTGCCAAGATACCTCCCCAGCCCTTTTTATTTTGAGACAAGGTCTTGCAAAATTGCTGGTGCTGGACTGCAGTTGCCTTGCAGTCCTCTTCCACAGCCTCCTGAGTAGCTGAGATTACAGGTGTGTACCTCTATACTCAGCTCTGATTCTTTATTAAATAAGTTGGTAATAAAACCAGGTCAGTAAGTATTGGTGATACTGTGAGAGGCTAGAAATATTTAGGAAGGCAGAATTTAAATACTATAAATTACATAGCTATACCAATAAAATCCAGTAATGATCAAAAGTGAAGAATTTAAATATTCTATACGTACAAAGAGGAAAATGTTGATAGAAATGTATGATGGAAATGAAATTAGGATCCTAGAAATTCACAAGTAGAAATAAGTCAGCGTTCCAGAATCTGTACATTGATTAAACACACACATGACTCAGCAACACACACATGCACACACTTGAGGGTTAGTTGTCAGTTGCCTTTAAATGCTCTTGTCCTGTGTTTCAGCTAGCCTAGAGTGAAAGGTAAATCTGAATATCTTGTTTTCAGGTCAGCGATATTTAGGGTATTGACAGAAGAGTACAGCACACGATCTAAATTCTTCAGATTTATGGGTTTAGATTGAAGGTTGATTCCTTCTTTTTTTTTTTTTTGTCTTTTTGAGACAGAGTTTCACTGTGGAGTTAAGGCTGGCCTTGAACTCACTTTGTAGCCCAGGTGGGCCTTGAACTAGGGAGCTAGCAGCGATCCTCCTACCTCAGCCACCCCAGTGCTGGGATTATAGGCGTGCTCCACCATGCGCTGCTGAACAGTTGATTCTTTATTTCTTTTTTTATTTTAAAGAGTAAAAGAAGGATAGCATAGTAATAGGGGGCTTACCAAATTACAGACAAAGTGGTAGGAAATTATCAATGGTTGATTTACATATTATATACAAGATAGTTTCTCAGAAAGACAAATAGGCAAATAATAGTGAGCTACAGACAAACAGACAAAAGTGGTAGGTTATTATCAATGGTTGTTGTACTATACTTTGGTATCTTCAAAGTGATTTGTAAAGAAAATAGAGCTATACATGAGTGACCAATTGAGTATTGATTGACTATTCTCAATGGTTGTTGTAGGAAACACATAGTAATAAACATATATCCATTTATGAAATAGCATAGAAACAATACAGACATTACAGAGTTATGGACAGATTAGTAAGAAAATATCAGTGGCTGCTGTAATATATGTTGGTATCTTCAAAGTGGTTTCTCAGGAAGACAGAGATATGCAAGAAAGATCTAACAAGTAGTTACAGCCTACCTAAGGGTTGTGAAAAATAGCAGCAGTTGATTCTTGCTTGAGCGAGAAGCCTGTATTTAGGAAGGATAGTTATTGATTACCTCAGTGGTGGTTATGTAGGCAAGAGGACAGGAAGAGAAACAAGGAAACAGCCATTGATAGCTAACTAGGATTTCATGGGAAAAAGTAGTAAAATCGGCCCCTCTTAGGCCTTCCAAGTGTAGCCATGTGACATGTAGAGAATGATTTTGTTCTGCTTTCTTTACCCCAGTGATGCCAGCGAAGCTGATCCCTTATGGCCTCTTTTATTCAATAGGAGCGACCGTAGGTCATTGCTTAAAAAACACACAGTATTTCAAAAAAACTCTGTTTCCTTGCAGTGACGGCCGATGAGCTGTGGAAGGGCGCGTTAGCAGAGTCTGGTGCTGGCATAAGAAAAGGAAGAGGCAAAAGAACTAAGAAAAAGAGAAGAAAGGATTTGAACAGGGGTCAGATTATTGGTGAAGGTAAATTTACAAAAACAGTTGAAGTGCTTTTAAAGTGTTTTCCTGTGGATTTTATGGGTATTTTAAACTGGAGGCAACAAAATATTTCTCAGGAAATGCAGTAGGATCTATGGTTTGATTGATTGGTTTTTTGGAGACAGGGTCTCGCTATGTAGTTCAGGCTGGGCTTGAACTCACTATGAAGCCCAGGCTGGCCTGGAACTCAGGGTGATCCTCCTGCCTCAGCCTCCTGAGTGTTAGGATTACAGATGTGCATGACCATGCCCAACAGGCTTTGCCTTTGTAGATAATGTTTCAGTGGATATTCTTCTCCAAGCCCGCATGTGCCTTGAACCTGCATGTGAGTGTTTCTTCAGGACATGGTACTGCACGGTGGAATTACAGTCCCAGCTCATCATCTGTTTAAACATTAGACTTGATTGTGCTAAGTGACTGCCAAGTGGTCACATCAGCTTAAGCTCCCACAACAGTGTTTTTATCTGTACACACATCGCCTGGCACTTTAACACTTGAACAATGAATGCTTTTTAAAATTCTTATTTCTATCTGTATGCCTTCAGGACATTCTGGTTTCCTGTGGCCTGGCCTGAATGCCCCTCTGGTGAGAAATGGAGCAGTGCAGACCATTGCCCAGAGAAGCAAGGAGGAGCAGGAGAAGGTGGAGGCCAACCTGACCCAGCAGCGAGAAGAGTGGGACCGGAAGAGGAAGGTTAAAGTGAAGCGGGAGCGCGGCTGGAGTGGCAACACATGGGGCGGCGTCAGCATCGGGCCCCCAGACCCCGGCCCCAATGGAGGTAGCGGAGGCCCGGGTTTGCTTGCCTTGGTGACCGAGAGAGGACTGGTCATTCTACAATATGTTTTGAAATGGTTTTGTTTACTTACCTGTTTGGATTGCCTTTTGCCAAGAGGGATTGGAGCATCTCTGAATAACTCGCCACATTGTTATCCCAAGTGTGTTTCACGGGTGGGAAGGCCCAGCCCGCCGGGTGCCTTTGCCTCTTGGCTGCTCAGGGCCTTAAACATGGTCGTGTGTGAGGGGTGTGCATGTGGGGGCCGAGTTTCCCAGACACAGGTGGCTCAGTGGTACCTGGGGAGCCTCGTGGCCTGTGAATGCAGTTTCAGTAACAGAGGCAGCAAGCCAGAGAGTTGTCATAATGCCTCATAAAAACACACAGGAAACAAAACTCAGTAATACTTAGGCCAAATTAGAAAACAAAGCCCCTCCCCCGACTCCTGAGCACACAGACATGTAAAATTCATCTGAAGATCTTGTGCTTGCTAGGGAGGGGCTGGGAGGAAGTAGGCAGGAGTCTGGCTACGTTCCTGGAAGTGTTGGCTGAAGGCAGCAAGGAGAGATTGAGGCGGAGACTGAGGCCAGCATGCTCAGAGCACAGCCCCGCGATTCAGCTGGGACGATGAGGAGCCATGGACCAAGCTCGAATGGGGCCCAGGTCCAGAATCCGGGTCACAGGGGTAACAGAAGCAGGGGCCGGTTAGGTGTCGGGGAGCCAGGTGGCTGGCAGGGGGAGGTGGGGGTGTCCGGCAGGCCATTTCTTGACGCAGAGGTAAGGTGGCCGACGCTGACAGCTCGGAATTATCCTGCAGAGAGGGAGTTGAGTTTTTAGAGGAAAGATGATTGGCCATGAGTTGAAATGGACTAATGGGTACAAAAGCTTTTATTTTAGTGTCTTATTTTTGTATGGTTGAAATTTCCTGTAGTAGAAATATTTAAAAAAATAAAAAGGCCATAGAGAGTGTTTGAAGTGGCTACTTTTGAGGGCAGAGAGAAAATAAAAGAACATAAAAGGCTGGTGGGCAGTGGGGAGGACTGGACAGATGGGTGGCCTTGAATGCTACCTTTGGCCGCACTTTGACTTTTCTCCAGCAGCAGGCAGCTGTGAGCAGACGGCTGTAGATTCCGGCCTTGAGAGCGCTGGGGAGAGAAAAGGATGTGAGAGTTGAGGGCATTCTGTTGACTTGGTGGACTTTAGCGTCTTACGGGGAGGAGGTCATGAAGACAAAGAGAACAAGGAGGGTGGTGGCCGAGGTCGGGAGGAGCCGGGGGCTGCAGGACCGTGAAGGAGAGAGCTGGAGAGGGGGGTGCACCCAGGCGGGGAGGCGTGTGAGCAGGACGTGAGCTCGGTGTCGGAGTAGTCTCTGCTGCTGGTGGGGGACTGGGCACAGCCGGCGAGTGGCACAGAAGACCCAAGATTCTCATCTGAAGTCTGTTATGACACCGATGTTGAAAATGCTTTGTACATGAATAGGACAGACACATTCATCCGTGTGCTTGTTTCTTTTCTTCTTGTAGAAACGTATGAGGATTTTGATACCAGGATACTAGAGGTAGGCATGTCAACTTAAGTACCGGTTACAGCTCTGGAGAAGTTGGGTGGATGGGGTAGGGATAGGAGGAGGAACTGGGAGGTTTTCTCAGACACTGAGCTGATTTGGGTAAGGAAATACACTTTTATTTCCACTCCTTGATATTGGTTGGACTAACTACTGCCCTTTTTAGGGGGCTACCAAATTGCCAAGGCAACCTGAGTGTATGGTTAATTGCAGAGTTTAAATGTCCTCCTTCCATAAGCTAATGTGGCATTACCTGGCAGCTGGCTGTCTAGCTCGTGGTGACCCCTGAGGTATGACCCAGTTGTATGTAGCACTCAATTCCGGGAGCAGAGATCGGGCAAAGGGGCTGGCCTCTGAGCTCGGAGTTAAGGTGAGTGTCCGGTTGTGGTGGGGAAATGGCCTCTGGAAACCAAAGCTGGTGTCAGGTAAACATTAATCACTCTTTCCAGAGCTTTCTCTCAAATAATCAGTATCCCTTTGAGCTGGACTGCATATCCCAGATTCTAGCCTTTGAAAGTTACTCCCTTCGTAAAATTCCTGTGTGTGTCCATGGTTTCCTGTAAGATTGTCCCTAACAATGGGCTCAACCTCTCTTTTCCTTCGATTCCATTGTATAGGTCACCATGAGCTGGAGAGCCAGCCACCATGTAAGCAGTTTATATGACAGTCTCATAGTTCCTGGCCTTTAAAATAGACTGGAAAGATGCTTATTTTTCTATATTCATAATAATCAGATACTCCTAAATTTTCTATTCTCAACTAGTTCTAATCCTTAATGTAGAGCTCCAAGCTTATGGTGTTGTGTTTGTGTGCTGCATTTCATCATTTTGAAGGATTTTAGTGTATCTGCTGGTGGCATAGGGTTTATATTCAGTGATAAACTATTTCAAAGTTTAATCTACCACTTTTTTCTTTCCTGTGGTATATTCATTAAGAAAGAGTACATGGAGTTGTACAGTTTCAAATTCCTCTAGGGGTTATCTCAGTTGAATCATATAGGTCCCTGTGGAAGAGGAAGTCTTCTTTCCATTCCGTTCCTGCGGAATCAGCGCAGAGGAGGTTTTATTTGGAGAGTGCTTGTCGCTTCTGCTCGTGCAGGAAGAGGGTGATGTGGCCACCGGAGTGAGTCAGGCAGGTCCTACTGGTCCCCTGCTCCAGAACCTTCCTAAGGCCTATTGTTGATGACACGTTGTGTCTTTTAGGTAAGAAATGTTTTCAATATGACAGCAAAAGAGGGAAGAAAGAAATCGATCCGAGTCCTGGTTGCCGTGGGGAACGGAAGAGGAGCTGCAGGTGAGTGGGCTGTGACCCTGCACACAGTGCTGGCCGTGGTGGCTGTAGTGGCCACGGTGGCCTGGGCCCTGCGGGAAGCTGTGGGCCCTGCAGGGAGCCATGGGCTCCTGCTACTGGCCTGATTTTTCTACCATTAAACTATTTACTGATTCAAGCCTACAAACCTTGCAGTTTGTAAACCTTTAGAGAGAAAAGAAAGAATGGCTCTTCCTACATCTACCTTTTCCTCTGAGGACAGTAAATATTTTAAAAGGCCTAAGGCGATGTTATATTAATAGTGAAAAACTAGAGGGGAAGATATCCAATGCAGCCATGGTTGCACAAGAGTATAGCTGTAGAGTGTAATAATATTCTGTAGTCATTAAAGAACTACCTGTCTTTAATGTTACTACGCCATAATGCTAACAAAAAATGTAATACTGTAGAATGTAATCCCAATTTTTTAAAAGATTTGAAGACTATACTCTGGAAAGGTTAATAATGTTTACTGCAGTTGGTAGGTTTGCTGATCATGTAAATGTTCTTCTCTATGCTTTGCTGTAAAAATTCTGTGAACATGTATGTTTGAAATGTATGTATGCATGTTGAAGGGGAAAAACTGGAAAACTGCCAGTTAACCCATGCTAACGCAAGCAGAAGTAATGTATGTAGATGGTATGCTGCTGTAAGAAACTATGTTTAAAAGTCAGGTTTGGTGGTGCATGTCTAATCCCAGCACTCTGGGAGGCTGAGGCAGGAGGACTGCAAGTGTGAGCTCAACCTGCACAATTTAGTGAGACTCTGTCCCAAAAATTTAAAACAATGAAACCATGCTTAATAGTTCCTTTGTGTCTCGCTTCAAAAATGCCTTGTCAAAAATTTTGTGTTCATATTTTGACCCTTTGTCTTTTTTTCAAAAACCCAGGGGTCATATTGCAGCGGTAAACTTCTGCACATGCGTTTCTTAGTGCTACATCAGAGACCTTGTGTCAGCATCAGCAGCTTCCCTTGCGTTCTTTGTACCAGCTCCACCATGTCCTGTTACACAGATTAACGTAATTTTTGTAATCTTTTCTCTATTGCTGAATATTTATGTTTACAGATTTTTACCATTTATTAAAAAACAATCTTCTTATACATGTTTGTTGCACTTTTGTGAGTATAGCAATAGGGAAAAATTCTTGCAATGAAATTGCTGCTCAGTACTTTTAAATGCTGATGAGTATTTCCATCCTAGAGGCTGCATTAATGTATGTCTTTTATACATCACATCCTTACCTGGGACATCAGAGTTCACTGATTTTCAGTGATACATGAAACATCTGTTGGCGCGAGTTTCCGTGGGGTTAAGCATTCACAAACTGAAGAACCACTGATTTTATTTTTTTATTAGTTAAAATTATGGTTTTACTCTATAGAATGCTATTTTCCCCCATGACTTCTGGTTATTTTAATCTTGTTCCCAAAAGGATCCCTCCAAAACTTTGCTATATTAATTTAGGGCATAGTTAACTTTTTAAAATTCAGTGCATTTCATTTTATTAGAGATTTATGAATAGCAGTGTTGTGCAGCTCACCTTGGATTTCATAAATCCATCTAAAAGTAGAATTTCTAGCATGCCTCAAAAGAGATAAGCAAGTCTGTAGCCTTGTGGGGATGGCTGGGTGTGGACAGCGGGTTTTCTGTGGGTGTGAAAGGTGTGGTTCTAGAAGGTACTGTGGGAGCTCAATGCAGGAGTAGGTCGAGGGCAGAGAATGTGCCAGAGTTCTTTCCCCTTTCATATTTTTGTTTTTTCTTGTAAAGGTTTTGCCATTGGGAAAGCCGCTGAACGGATGGATGCTTTCAGGAAAGTATGTACAGTTTTTTCTTTGTTAACACGTAGTAAAAGATAGTGAGGGCTCCATAAGAAAATAGTGACTTATCCCAGAACTTCCTCATGAATCCATCAAAGGTTACTTATTTTATGAAAAGCCATGTCAAACTAGGCGGTGGTGCACACCTGTAATTTCAGCACTCCGGGAGGCTGAGGCAGGAGGATCAGAAGTTCAAGCCCAGCCTGGGTAACTTAGCAACTTAGCAAGACCCTGTCTCAAAATAAGAAATAAAAAAAGGGTTGGGGATGTAACTCGGTGTGAAGGCCCCGGGTTCAGTCCCCAGTACCGCCAAAAATAAAAAAATAAAAAATCCATTTCAGAAGTATGTTTGTTTTTGCATCGCTGTTGCCAGGCTTGTGACTGCTTACCAGCAGTGTGAGGCTGCTGCGGAAGTTTGAGTACTGACAGAATGTTCAGAGCTGCCAGGGGCTTGTTAAATTAAGTGTGATAGTGCTACTGGGGTTATTTGCTGTAAGTCCTTATCTTTTAGAAGTATAAGCAAAAGTATTTGCATAAGTGAGCTGTTTTATAATGAAATACTTTATGAAAAATATTTTCAAGGTCCAAAAAAGAGATTTAGGAAAACATTTGCCTTGCTTTCTTTAGGCAAAGAACAAAGCAGTTAACTACTTGTATTACATAGAACGATATGAAGACCACACAAGTGAGTGTTGCTCTTTTCTTCTGGAATTTACAGTGCGTGTGGCTGCATGTCTCTGTGGGCATCTGGGTGTTTCCCTGTTACTACGTTCTCACACATATGTGCAAGGGGGAAACAAACTTAGTCTCTTGGGGAGGTTTGTAACACGAATGAGATCACACTGGTCATCTTGGCTGCCGTGTGGTGACCGTCCAGGGTGCTCTATTTTATTTCAAGAGGCATCAAAGCCACCAACCTAATCCGTATTGTGTTTATGTTTTTATTCTCCAGTATTCCATGACATTTCATTAAGATTTAAAAGGACGCATATCAAGATGAAGAAACAACCCAGAGGTAACCGAGAAATTCTTGACATTCGTTGAAGATAAAGTAGGAAATGACAACATTCCCGCTTTCCCCTCTTGTTTTTGCTCCCCTTTCCTGGAGCTCGTCTGGGCGGCACTGGCGTGGAAAGACCTGAGTGAGGCTGAGGGAGGACCAGGCTCTTGGGGAAGCGAGCGGCAGTCAGGCCAGGCAGGCAGGAAGAGCGAGGGAGGAGGAGACAGCAGCGAGTGAGCCGCTGGGTGGGGCTGAGCCGGCGCATGAGTTCGTCCAGAGAGCTCATTGCTGTGAGGTGTTACTAGATGCTGTCAGCAGTTGCTGTTTTTACAGTGCGTTCCGTTCCCATCACTTGTCATCAAGTATTCTCTTTGGCGATCTTTTTGGCCCCTGGGTTGGAATGCAGAGGCCCGTGCCTGGTAAGCGCACTCGGCACACCTTCAGCCCTCATGACAAGCGTCGAGCACAGTCCACGATCTGTCCTGACGGAAGCCCTGGGGATGCAGGAGCGGCCCTTCCTATGGTGGAGAAGAGCAGGCAGGCAGAGTTGTAGGATTCTTAAATATTCAGATTCGCGTTTCTCCTATAGTTGCACAGTAAAACATGATTTCATGTACCTCAAGGTCCATAAACCGAAGGAAGCTTGGGTCAGAGAGGGAAAACATTTACAGTTCCTATCAATGCTTCTAAGAGGACTCTGCTAGAGCTATGGCGTGGAAATAAGCCAAGAGAGAAAAGTGAAAGCCTGTGCCGGTTGTGTTCACACACCAGCACTTCCCTGCTGCTTTAAAGCCATACTTAATCATTCAAAAGCCTGGGAGAGCCCGTTTGTTTTGTTAGTGAACAGTGCTGAGTACTCAGGCATCAGGGTTGGAGCTGTGCTGTTCCACGCCGTAACTACCAGCCAGCGGGGCGGCTGAGCACCACAGATGTGGCCCTCGAGATCGAAGGGTCAAGTGCACACCAGGCTCAAAGACTTGGTCTGAAACAAAGAATGTGAATCAACTCACCAGTATTATTGTAGGGGTACATTTTGAAATGATAATGTTTGGACATTTGGCTTAATGAAATATATTGCTAAAATTAGTTTTATTTTAAAAATATATTACGAGAAATCTAAAATTACATATATGGCTTTTGTTTCTAGTTTACACCATATTTTTGTTGGTTGAGACACATTTATAGCTGATTGCTTTTTCAAAGGCTGCTACAATTTAAGAGTGTACAAGGCCCTGGGTTCACTCCCCAGCATCACGAAATAACAACAGCAGCAGCAAGCTTCTTAGTGTTAATTTAGTTCAGTCTTTTCTCCTTTAATCAAAGCTGTATTTTTTAGATTTCTGTGTAGTTCAGCCCCTTACCTGTGTTTTAAGCCTAGATTTCTTGTTTGTGAAGCTAAAGCAGTATGGTGCTTCATGGACATTTCTGAACTATGCTTTATGCACTACTATGTTTCTGTGAGAAGATGGTAATGGTAATGTCACCCAGAAGGGAGGGCAGGTGGGAAAACTGGGTTGAGGAGAGTCAGAAAGGTGTTTTCATATCTTGTGTGAATGGCAGAGTTGTTTTTAGTTTTTATTTTTATTTTTTTGTTTGTTGAGACAGGGTCTTGCTATATAGTCCAGGCCGTCCTTGAACTCACTATATAGCCCAGAGTGGTCTTGAACTTGGAAGCGATCCTCCTGCCTCAGCCTCCCAAGTCCTGGGATTACAGGTGTATGCCACCACGCCTGGCCTATGGCAGAGGTTTATGTGGTATAAATCTCCCGAGGAAAACCAGAAATGCAAGATCCTCACAGAACACTTGCACCTAGACTACAGGACAGTATTCAGTTCTTCACCCAGGGTAGCAAAGGATATTTCCCACAGAAACACAGAAACACACATGCACTGATTGAACTTTTATTACACACTCTTTCGGGGAACAGTCCCTGCCTGGCAGTTTGCAGAGCACAGTCAGAAGATTATTGCAGGACTGTGACTGCTGCAACTCGGAGATGTGTGCATGCGCAAAGCGGGGGCTGCCACTTGTGGCGTGTCTGCCGTGGTCCCAGCTGGGTACAGCATGCGCCTCGCTTGGTCTCATCAAGAGCTCTGCCAAGCCGGCAGCGTGGGAGGGAGGGTCCTGCCCGGTGGTCCAGCAGTGGGGCAGAGTAAGAGGCAGCCTTCAGCTCCTTCCAAGGTCTGCCTCACGCTCCCTGTTACGCACCTGTGGGTGTGTGCGTCTGTACTGATCCTTACGTGGATGCGTGGTACTCGCACGAGTCCTGTGTGTGCGTGATTCCACGCAGAAGGACCAGGAGCCCATCATAACCTGTCTTTAGCACCCACTGGCGTCCCCGGCTCGTGCGTGATCTAGCATAGCTAAGGCGTCCGTGGTCAGTTTGCTCTCTGAAGCAGGACTGTTCTAGGTGAGAATATGTTACGTGATTACATCCAAATTAGTTTGGACACGCAGATGCTGAGTTCCTATGACTAGTCAGAAGCTGGAAAGCCAGTAATACTCAACTTCTGGAGTAGGTCTTTAGCCTAAAGCAGACAGGTGTGTGCCAAGTTTTGTGCCTGGCAAATCAGAATGTCTACACTCAGGGCCTTTTGCTCTCCCTCACCCCACGTGCTCTGCCTCAACTCCAATCTAAGCTCTGAGGACTGAGTAGTAAATTGACTGTCCTGGCCCTCACGGGGCTGCGTGCCACTGAGGGGACGCCTTGGGTAAGAGGCGGCACGGAGTGTGTGAGTGCCGCGGTTAGAGTGCCACTGTAGGGTCGGCTGGCCTGGTGCAACAGTTGGAGCACAACCTTGAAGGTGAGGGGGTGAAGGGCGAGGCCTGGGAGAACACGGACCCCGGGCACAGAGTCCCTCTGGGAAGGGCCAGGGTGAGGAGGGCATGTGTGTGGATGAAGTCAGTGAACTGCGCAGGGTTCAGGGCTGGACGCCTTTGCAGGCTGTGGAGTCTTTTGTTTCCATTTTGTTTAAAATCGGAACAGTGAGAAGCGAGGGAGTTTAATCATGAGTAGTGTTTGGCTTATGTTTTTAAAGCTCTTCTGGAAAGGAGGACAAGAGTGGGGCAAATGGCGGGAGGGGAGTGGTTCCAAGATTTGAAGGCCGGGAAGAAGGGGAGTGGGCTTGGCTGGTGGCTGGGAGGGCAGTTAGGAGCGGGCGTGTCACCAGAGCAGACAGAGGTTTTCCACATTGTCTCTGCTCGGTGCAGCTGGGCACTCGGAGCGTAGGGCAGATGTGTCCCTTGAGCCTTAGCGTGGGTGTGGGTGCCAGGGATTTTCAGGCACCTGCTAGTCTCTCAACAGCCCGGGTTTGGGCCCCATGTTTAAGAGATGCACGTACTAATCTGTTTGACCCTTACAGCATCCCATTGAAGTGAGCGCCATCTTGGAAGCTCACTAAGTTGTTCAGGGCCCCCCAGAGGGAAGTGGTGAGGCCCAAACGCTGTTCCCCAAATCCAGAGCCAGAGCCATCTGGAAGGCAGCAGAGTGAGTAACAGCACAGGTTTTTCACCCTGGCCTTCCCTTTTCCCCAGGTTCCGGCCTGCACTGCCACCGGGCCATCATCACCATCTGCCGGCTCATTGGCATCAAGGACTTGTACGCCAAGGTGTCCGGGTCCATGAACATGCTCAACCTCACCCGCGGCGTCTTCCAGGGCCTCTCCCGCCAGGTAACGGGCTGGGCCTGGGGCGGGGGCTCTGCCCTGTGTTTTAGGCCCCTGGTGATGCTCTTGGGGCCACCTGGGCATTCTTTCCTGCTGTGACCGTGTCAGGTTAGTCAGAGCCACCAGAGAGTTGATGATAACTGGCCTTTCAAGAAGTACCTCGGGGTTTTGTTGTTGTTGTTAGTACGTTTGCAGTACATGGTGATTACAGTCATCAGGGGAGCTGGTACCTGTGCCTCACACACCTTAACTCTTTTCGCATGCCCTCCCCTCCTCCCATCTCTCCTCCATCTCTTGGTTCCCTCCCTTTTTACAAAAGATCTGTTTCCCTGTTTCCTATTATTTTTATTTGGTTCTGCTCAATGTTTTTTTTTTTTAATACCAGGAATCGAACTCAGGACATTACACTTGCCAGGCAGGCACTTGTGCTGCTGAGCTGTATCCCAGGCCCCTTTATTTGGTTCTGTAGTTTATATTTTGTGTTTCTCATATAAGAGAAAAATGATACAGAATTTTTTTGTGTGTGTACCAGGAATCGAACTCAGGACCTTGCACTTGCCAGGCAGGAACTTATGCTTCTGAGCTATATCCACGGCCCAGTTTGTGTGTCTGTTTCACTTAATATTATGGTCTCAAGCTGCATTCATTTTCTTACAAATGACTCACGTTTTCCCTCTTCACGGCTGAGCAGTACACCACTTTGTGTAAATACCACATTGTCTTTATCCATTCATCTGTTGATGGATATATGGGACTTGATGGGTTTTTTTAGTTTCAAAAATCAGTATTTTTTAAAGCCAGTAATTATGATCTATATTTTATTATGAAAAGAATATGTACTTGTCTGCAGTTCCAAATGTATTGGAAACTAAAAGAGGAAGTCCATTTCCTAAGTCAGCCCCTCCGGTCAGTCTTGGGTGAGGGAAGCCCCCGGGGTACCGTCCACAGAGTAAACCCTGGTCAGTTTTCAGGTTCCATGCAGAGGTGCTTCCGGCAGACACCTGAGTTGATGGGGACTGGGCACACCAGGGTGCCGCGTTGTTCTTCCTTGAAGGTGGGAACCCCGGGCCGCTGTCCAGCTTACCCTGCTCGGCCTGGCCTGGCTCACAGGCACAGCATGGCCCTTGGATGCATGGCAGAGGTGACCAAGCAATAAGACAACCAGGCTGAGGGCTCCAAGAGTACAGTGATGGTTTCTGAATAAGATGACCTGAGGAATAATGTTACAAATCTCTGATCAAAATATGAAAGTGAATTACAAGATAAAGCTGCCTTTGGATATAAGATCTTTTGGGGACTTTTGTGTGTGTTAGTACTATCTAAAACATCCTTAAAGCACTTCTAAGTCAGACTTCTTGGTGGAGGTTTAATTGTTAGATATAACTAAGCTGTTGGTTTTAGACAGGTCATGTTTATGGTTCTGCAGCCTGTTCTTTTTTCTTTTTTTGTCTTTTTTTTTGAGACAGGGTCTCGCTCTGCAGTTCAGGCTGGCCTTGAACTGGCCTTGAGCTCACTTTGTAGCCCAGGCTGGCCTCGAACTCGCAATGATCCTCCTGCCTCAGCCTCCCGAGTGCTGGGATGACAGGTGTGTGCCACACGCCTGGCTTTTTTTGTTCTTTCATGGAACCCTTTCCTTTTCTGTTAGTGCTTTGAGCCTTCTGATGTGGTTACTGTGTATCTCTCCTCTACTGCCGCCAGTTATAAAAAGCTACATTATTTAATGTGCCACCCAAAAAGATAAAAATGCTGCCAGTTTAAGTGACATGCTTTTCAATGTAAGACACTCATTTAAATTCTCTCTTTTGTTTATGAGATAGTTTACCTTTTATCTAATTTTAAACATGTGTAGGGTTAGAATACATAGTACACAGTGGCCGTCACATCTGGACATAGGAGATTGAACATACCAGTGTTTTAAGGCACGGTGAATACACCATCCACTAAGTTCATTTGCCCGTTTCCAGACTCCTGTGGCCACGCCGTGCAGTGAATCCAGCGGCCCTCTCACGCAGCTCCCGGCTGGCCGTGTTCCTCATAACCTCCCGCCGGCTTTAGGGATTTGAACCAAATCTCAGACATCATTTGATTTCATCCCTTAATACTTCATATTCCTGAACAATTAGCAGTGAGTTAGTATCATCCAGTATCCAATGTGTTCATACAATGTCTCCATTCGTCAGATTTTTAAAAAACACCTTTATGCAATTTGTTCGATTTAGGTTGCAGACCAGATCACCCTGTGCTTAGCGTGTGCTGCGTCTTTCTAGGTCTGTAGGTTTTCCTCTTTTCCTATATGCCTACGGTGGAGCCCCACCCATACGCTATACTTCCTTTTTTTTTTTTAAGGAACTCAGGTTGTTTGTCCTGTAGTGTTTCTCAGTCTGGTGCTGGTTAAATACCTGTGCGTCCTTAATGGCTTCTCTTCCTTGTATTTCCTGTAAATCAGTACTTAGACCCACGGGCTTGATGAGATTTGAGTCCCCCCCTGGCACAGCAAAGCGCATAATTAGGGAGTTTGGATTCCTCATCCCAACTCGGGCTGCGGAGGTGGGGCTGAGATAATTCCATCCGTGACAGTTCACCATGGTTTAGCCCCAAAACACATTGCTCAGAACCAACTGATACGGCATTTAATTAATGGCTTCTAACTTCATGGTATCCTTTATCTCTTGCCAGGAAACTCATCAACAGCTGGCTGATAAGAAGGGGCTACATGTGGTGGAATTCCGGGGGGAATGTGGCCCTCTGCCTATCGTGGTCGCCTCCCCCCGGGGGACCTTGAGAAAGGACCCGGAGCCAGAAGAGGAGGTTTCAGACGTCAGGCTGGACTGGGAGGAGGTGAAGGCCGCGCAGGGAATGAAGCGCTCCGTGTGGTCAGGTTTGAAGCGAGCTGCCACCTGACCCGCTCCGGCCTGGTGCCGTCCACGCGCTCTGGGCTGTTGCCTTCTTTCTTGCAGGAAAATCCAACCTTAGCATCTTCATTTGCAAATAAATAATCTTTGCTTCGATTTATTGAGCACATGGTATATAAACTACTGATGTGCATGTGAAAGTGGGCTTCTGCTCGATGACAAACAGTTGGGGCTCGTTTTTTGATGCCCTCTGATAAAGCCTTGGAGTATTTAGATCGTTGCTGTAAAGTAATGAGGTAGCTGAATTACAATCTGCTGTACCTGTTACTGTTTTCTATTCACTGCCCTTGTTCTGTTTTCCTATTTTTGTCTTTCACTTTCTTTTCTGCCCTTGATTTCACTTTTTTTCTCCCTTCTCAGCATATCAATTACTCTTCAGGTTTTTTTAGTGATTCTGCTAGTTTGCAGCGCACACTTACAGCTGATCCAAGTCCACTTTCAAATAATGCGGTGCCGCTGCCTGGATAGTGCAAAGGGCCTCAGAGTCTCCGAGTCTCCCATCCCTCCCTCTTGTGCAGGGCGGCGCTGCTCCTGCTTTTCACGCCTACAGCAGCGGGTCTCGTGAGCATAGGCGGTTACCGTTTCGAACAAGTGGATCTGGTAGTTCACCCAAGAAAGCAGCAAGTGTTTACCTCGCCTTCCTGTGCGCCTTCTCCGGTGCTCTTCTTTTCTTCATGGATGTCTGTGTGTCTGACCCGTATCGTTTCCTTGTCTTTCAGCATCTTTCAAGTCAGGTTCTCTGGCAACAGGGCCCATCAGTGACGTCTGCACATCTTGTCCCCCTCCCTTTTACTCCTGAGGGGTAGAGTCACAGGATAGTGATTCGAGGTCACAGGGGTTTTCCTCAGCAGTTCTGTCATTCTAATCAGGGGGACAGGTCCCGAGAAGGAGGTGCCCACGGATGAAAAGTAAGAGAGACAAGAAAAACAAGAGAGGCAAAAGTCTGGGATCAGGGGGCTTTCAGCCTCTTGGACTGCAGCCCCAATTACCAATCTCAGTCACCTTTTATTGAGCGAGAACCAAGGGCATAGCTAGTAAAATGGGCAGATACCGAATGTTTTTAGTAATTAAAAGATAATTCTTCTCCAGTTCTGCCTCTTATGCTGCTGGCAACAATCTCCTGGTGGGCCTCCCACACCCAGCACCACGCTTACGGCAAGACTAAAAAATAGGGATCTCCTGCAATTCAAATACACTCTCATCTTCAGGTGAAAGGTTTCAGTTCATTTTTCCAACAATAAACAAATCATTGAGTGTCCTCAGTGCTTTCTAATCAAAGAATGTCCTCCACACAGTTTGAGCTATTTATTCTCTTGCTTACATGGCTTCTGAGGAGATTGTGGATATCAGTTTTATTTTTGCTCCCCTAATAGGTAAGGTGTTTTTCCTTTGGCTTCTGTTTAGAATTTTTTCCCTTTACTTTTGGTTTTCTGTGATGTGCATAAAATATGCCTAGGTATAGTTATTTTTTGTTTTTGTTTTTGAGATGGGGTCTTATTATGTAGCCCATGCTGGCCTAGAACTTGCAGTCCTCCTGCCTCAGCCTTCTGAGTGCTGGGATTGCAGGTGTGCATCACTGCACCTAGCGGTTGGGCTTTTTTTTTTTTTTTTAATCTCCAGCATTTGTTATTGATTTTTCCTTAGAGTTTCCATCTCTGCTTAGATTGCCAACCCTTTTTTGAATGTTGTCTACTTTCTCCATTACAGCCTAGCATATCCATTCATTTTATAAGGGGCAATAAAAAATATGGTGAGTGTTTAAGTTTTTAAAAACTTATTAGAGTAAAAGACACATTGCTTAAATTCCCCTCACATTCCTCCTTCTTGCTTTGTGCATACTCATCCCATCGTTCTGGCCACTTTCTGAGGCAGTTTTGGAAGTCTTCTTTCGTGTGGGCAGTTTCACCTTCCACCAGGACAGTGCTCCACGGCACATCACTTCTGGAAGAGCGGTTTCTGTCCAATAGCATTAGCGTGTCCTCATCCACCTTGCACAGTGCAGCTTCTGGCTCTTCCCCACGGTCAGATGACCGTGCAAGGTAAACGTCTTTAACTGAGTCGGGACACTGAGGCAGCCATGACGGCACAACTAAAGACACTTAGGAAGGAAGACTTCCCACTGCTTCAGACCGTGGGATGAGTGATGGGTAACTGTACTGGAAGCGAGGGGCGGGTTTGAGGAGTGCATCTGTTAATGGCAGTGTGTCTTACTGCAGTAATTTTGTTTAATTTAAAGTCATTGTAAAAAAAAAAAATAAAGTCATTGTGATTTTAGATTATACCTTGTCAAGATTCCTATTCTCATAGTTCCATCAGCTGTCACGTGCGTCTGCTTCTGATCCACCTGGAAGCTGCACATGACGTGCCGAGTAAAAGGCGCTCCCTGTCTGGGCTTGAGTGATGTGGGGAGGCAGGGTGTGGGGAAAGGGAAGATTCTTCAGATCTGTGATCAGGTCCCAGTCTTTCAGTGAACCTAGTAGATTTTCACCCTGGGAACCTGGAGGTAGAACTCCCCCACGTGCAGGGGCCCCTGGTAGAGTTCCCCCGGCGTTTTCAGCTAACGTGCTCCACACGGAGCCCCAGCAATTCATCAGGTACCGTCAGCCCTTGCCAAGATGTGTGTGTACATAAATGTTCTTAGCGGCTTATTCTCAGTGGGCGAGACTCAGAAACCATGCGGGTGTGTCAGCGGGTGAATGGGTGCCGGGGCCGCCTGCAGGCCGGGCTTGGGAGGCAGAGAGAACTGTGGTGTAGTGGGGACAGTGGTTATCAGCAACAGGAAGGAACGCGCTGTGACTGGGGAGGAATCCCCAAATATTTATGGAGCGTGAGGGAAGCCAGAGCCCCCAGCCGAAAGACGTTCCGTCTGACTTCATTTATGCAGCATTCTAGAAAGTACAAGCGGATCCATCCTGTCAGGAAGCAGGTCAGTCAGGGTTACCTGGGAAAGGGAGGGAACAAGATGGGCACGAAGGGATGATGTGTGTGTTTGTGTGTGTGTGAGAGAGACAGATATGTTCAATATATTGGTGGGGATGGCTTCACAGTGGATTCGTGTCAAAACTTACCAAGGAATACACCCTAGCTGTGCAGATCGTTATTCAAACTTCACTGAAACTGTTTTCAAAAGTTAGTTACAACCACCAGGAGGCAGAGAGAGCTCCCAAACAGTCCCTGCTCCTTTATTGAGTGCTGCAGGGTAGAAGCTGGTTGCGGGGAAGCCTGTCTTGCAGTCAGACACGGCTAAGTCATTCCTGTTCAAGTGCGAGGCGTGGAGTCTCGGGCTGGAAGTCCCGATTAGTAAACTGATTGCATTTAAGCTCCAGGTGTGTGCTACAAATACCATTCACACACCCCTCGCTGGTTGTGCCAAGTTGCCCAGGCTGGCCTCAGACTTGCATTCCTCCTACCTCAGCCTCCCAAATTGCTGGGATTACAAGTGTATGCTACCACATCTGGCTACTGTCTTCCAAGAGTCACATTTGCTTCTCCTCCTGCGATGGGGTGGGGATCAGACATTTTTCAGCTATAGGTCACACATTCAAACAAACTCATCACAACCCAAAACGTCAGGCACGCCCCATTCTATCTTTTTAAAAGCAGATAGTGAGCTCCCCATTGCACGGGTGTGGCACTCAAAGCCCACACCGCTGTGCTGAGAGAAGCCTCTGCTGGGCGTGGGCTGGGTGGGTGCGCAGAGCATGGCTGGGGGCTTCCAGGGGCACACGGGCATGCAGCGGTGCGGGAAGTGGGGGCTCCTGGCTCTGCGGCTCGCATTGAGGAGCAGGCATGCCATGGGCACAGTGCCACCGAGTCCTAAGAGGCCTCTTTAGAAAGAAGGCAGAATGCGGGAGGAACTGAGCACCCAGTACAGGTAGGAGGCGCCTGACTGGAATGAGTAGGTGCAACTCGGTGCTGTACAGCGATGGCGGTGGCCACCATCACTCTGCAGCCAGAGCCGGCTGGAGGCCTCTCTGCTTTTTTCTTGGAATTGAATCGGTGATTCTGAAGCCGGTGTGCTGGCACACACCTGTGATCCCAGCACTCAGGAGGCTGAGGCAGGAGGATTGCTGTGAGTTGGAGGTCAATGTGGACCTCATAGTGAGTTCAAAAACAGCTTGAGCTACATAGCGAGACCTTGTCTCAGCGAAACAAAAATTAAATCAGTGATGCTGGACCTTCAGAGATTTGCTCATTACTTTGATGATGATGGAGACCCATGTTCCCACCAGGAATATCGCCTGGTGTGTGTGTGTGTCCTGTGACGTAAGTGTTTTCACAGTGAGCGTGGTAAGGGCTGATGGTTACTGAGCTTAGTGCACTAGACAAGTGTTGTAATCCACTTACACATGTAAGCTAAGCCCTGAGTGCGGAGAGTCCCAGATTAAGTCACGTGCTCTGGGTAACTGGGTGTGGCAGCACATGCCCAGATTCCTGCAGTCTGGGAGACTAAGACAGGAGGATCACAAGTTCAAGCCCAGCCCAGGCAATTCAGGGAGATGCTGTCTCAATTTAAAAAGGCTGGGGAACCTGATTCAGTGTGAAGGTACTGGGTTCAATCCCCAGGACCCCTCCCTATGCCCGAGGGAACACTCAGGGCTTTCAGGTCAGCCTGCCCCAAGAAGGCAGGGAAAGTTCCTTCACCCAGGAGTCCTTTTGGGGGTGGAGGGGAGAAGCCCACCTCTGAGACAGGAAAGAAGGGTCTTTTGGTCTGAGGAATAAAGGGCTTTTTGCCTGGGGTGTTAAGGGCTGGGTAGGAGCTGTGCTCGTGTGTGGAAGGGAGAAATGGCCGCTGTTGGAGAGCCGTGGCAGCTGTGTGCATGGAGGGGACAGGCCAGGGTCCTGGTGAATCAAGCCCCTACGGGGCAGCTCAGAGGACAGCACCACCGTCCTGTGCTCTGTGCAGGTGTAGAACGCCTGTGTCTGACCACCGCCTTCCAAAGGTGCGGGTGGATGCAGGAGCAAAGTTCCTGTGCACTCCTCCGAGGACACCACCGTGTGTCCTCAAGCGGGTCAGACACGCCAGGGGACATCAGGAAGCGGCCAGGATCAAGCGGGCGACCCGGTGGGAAGGAGCTCGTGGAGGACGGACAGGCGAAGAAAGAAACCGCTCCCCAGATGAATTCAGTGTTCAGCAAACAAGCGAATCATACTTTTTAGAAAGGGCAGTGGCCCAGTGGCCTTCTGGGTCCTCAGTTTCCCCATCTATGAAACAAGGGGACAGACCAAGTGGTCATTCCCTGGGGCCGATCCCTGGCCGCAGCCCCTAGCCGAGTCCTTACAGACGGGGATTCCTTGGGAAGAAGCTGCCCGCTGCCCTCGGCTCACCTGTGGGTGTCCGCGTAGCAGGCTGCATTATTTTTGTCTCAAGAGCAGCCATTTGTCCCTAGCAAACATAACCCAGAAGGTTCCTAGCTAGGAGTAGTGCCGATAGCAGGGAGGAGTCAGGCGGAAGTCTTTGCCTTACAAATGCTGCTGCTTCCTCCTAAACTGGTGCCAACCCTAGGGCTGTGGTGCTGCTCTTCAAACCATGGCATCCTTGGGCCGGGAGGCAGCCCAGCTCCACACTCTGCCTCCGGGGACTGGGAGGGAGAGGCGAGCAGCGCCAGCCGCACTGCTAAGGTCATCCCTGAGTCGTGTTGTCTGTGGCTCTCAGGAAACCTTTCATGCCTTGGGTGTCTGATGTCACTCGGGCCCTTTGCTAATGCTGGAACCATGCGTTCTTCAGAGGAGCTCCGTGGGAGCTGGGCCACCCCTTCCTGGCTTCCCCTTGGTGACCAACTCCCCTCCCCTCTGCCGGCTCCTCCAGGCTGATGCCGTGCAGGTCCAGTGGCGATTCTGGCGGTGTGGCCCTCACTCTCAGCCCCAGCCTGGGGAGCAAGACTCGCCTTGGACCTCCCCCTCACTCCTCTGCTCTCAGTGCTCCGTTCCTGCCCATGCGCTGTGACCAGGCTGTGTGGGGGCCTCCCGCAGCCCTCGGCCTCTGCTCAGGGTTGGGTGGGGTCCCCCGGTCTCCGCAGGGCCATCCTGGCTGCCCTCAGACTGTAGCTCTCATCCCAAAGCTGGCTTCCTCCAACAGAGAAGCAGTGCCCTCCCTGGTTCCATTTTGTCCTGCCCTTCCTCTGTTGAAGTGAAGACAAATGAGACTGCTCCCAAGGAAACTCCTTCAAAGCCCTGGAGCAGGAAAGGGACATGACGGGGTTCAGAGATGGGGGCAGTCGGAACAAATGGCCAAACTTCAGAGAGCAGAAACAAAAGCAGAACTTGGAGTGTTCTGTCAAGCAGCTTTGAGCAAAACAGGATATTGGTTTGAAGGAGCCAGAACAAATTTACTTCAGAGGTGGTTAGGGGAAGGTAGTGGTTCTCTCTTAGTAACCGCATGTACTCAGGAGCAAGTAGGATTTCCCAGCCAGGGAGAATGGGGTTGGATGGGAAGACAGTTCAGGAAGATGCAGTCTCTTACCCCACACACACCTCGGCCTGTGTGTTTTAGGATGGCGTGGCCAGAGCTGTTGGTGCTGTTGGGGCTCAGGGGACAGCGTCTGTTCTTCTCTCAGCAGAGAGCTCTGAGGGAGTTGGAGCAGCCATTTTGGTGTGAGTCTGTGAATCAGACTTTGACCATAAAACCCCAAATCTGTGGCATCTGCCCCCACATAGGGATAGGCTGTGAGGTAGGCTGAGGAGAGCCGTGAGGGAGGCTAGGTATGGAAGGCCTGTTTGTCATGTCTTTGTGGGCCTTACTGAAGCGTCAAGGGCCTTCAGTATTGGGCAGGCTGAGAAACCGCCAAGGATCTGAGGCAGCCTGGTGTCAGGGTGGGGTGGGGCTCACTGAAACGGCAGGAGCGTTGCCCTCACCCTAACCGTGACGGTCTCCCTGGCCGGAAGACTCACTCACCCCCTCCTCTCTGTGGAGCTCTCACGGTCACAGCCTGAGATGACACAAGTCCTGGAGAGCGCCCGAGCCAGCTGGTCACCCGGGTCGTGTGAGAGAGAGAGGGTGGCTGCTTGCCACCCAGCTGCTCCTGAGCTCCAAGGCCACAGCTGGCTCCAGCGAGGCCCTGCCCTGGGACTCCCAGTCTCTCAGTGTGTGAAGATCCCTGCTTAATTATTACAAAAACAGTTTACATTTGGCCTGCTACCAAGACACCAATAGTAGGCACACTTGTAGTGATCGTTGGTGGAGAACAACAAGACCTATAAAAAGCGGCTGTGCATTGAGCAATCTTGTTACTGCATGCACCACAAACACACCGATACGCATTTGACACCTAGATCATGCGGGCACTGGACTGGAGAAGGATGCTCAGATCTGGTTCCAAGGGCCCCTGGCATGGAAGCCACAGGTGTTTTAAATGAGAGTCCCTCCGAGTCCCCAGCGAGAGCTTGATCTGTGAATGTGCACGGGGCACGCGTATTCCTGCTCACTTTGGCTAGAACTGGCACTGGAGGGTCTGGATGTAAGGCTCCGTGCTCGTGTGGTCTCAGGCCCTCCAGGAACCCTCTATTTAAGAACAAGGCAGAGGCCAGAACTTTCCAGTGTTTTACGAGTCAGCTATTCCCAAACCTGCCTGTCTGTAAAAGCCCTCTACAGGCTTCTCGAAAATGCTAGTTCCTGTGTCCTCTGGGCAACTGGATCAGAATCTCTAGGGCTTAGGTGCAGGGCTGTATTTCTTGTCCAGGCAACACACACACACACACACACACACACTATGTCAACTCCATGTATGCGTCCAAAAGCCAAAATCCCAAATAAACCGTGGTACATTTAAAAGCATTACTGTATTGAAAACTTATGCATCTGGGCATCATTCACTTTTCTGGGTGAAGTTTTCTTTGATTTCTTTGGCCTTGGGAAGATGAAGTTCCAAGATACCAAGAGACGAAGACCCAATAAAGGGCTGCTCATTGCTGGCTGTCTACCAGTGTGCGGCTTCTGCCGAGCCAGGAGGTCCTAACTCCAGGCAGGTGGCTCATTGTTCCCGGAGGTGGGTGCAGAACGTGGCTGTGGTCCATAGCCGGGCTGTGAGGATGGCCAGTCCGTATGGGGTGTGCTGGGTGCTTGGTCAGAAACAGGTTGGGGACATAGCTGGCTTGGTCCTTTCTTTTTCCAAGACCTGCACACATCTGCCACAGGACAATAAATACACCATTTCCAAAGACTGATCAGACAAGGAAACTGTAGACTTCCAAGACACTGCAGCCCCAGGGAAAAGCCCATCATTGCAAGGGAAACTTACCAGAGCTCATGGTCCTGTTTTATTCTTTCCATCTTTCTCTCTGAGAAAGAGAAATCACCTGAGGGAGTTTGGTGACCAGAGGGCTGCCAGGGCAAGGGCCCCAGGTCAGCAATACTCATCAGTGTAATTAACTAGAATATCAACTTAAAAGAAGAAAACCTTGGAATCCCTTCAAGAGAAGCAGATAAAAGCCTCACACATTCTTGAGCCAATGTCTTGGCAAACTGGGAGTATAAAGGACCTTTCTCGGTGTGATAAATAGTACTTACCGGAGTAAATGGGGACCTAAATTGTGAAGCTTGAGGGAAATTCCTTCCTCTGTAGGAGGGGACAAGGCCTGTTCACGTGTTCACCTGTCAGCTCTGTCTTGGAGGTTTTTGGTCCAGCACAAAGCCAAGAGGAGAGACAGGAAGTAACAAAGCAGACTTCATACCAGGGAAACTGCCCCCAGGTCATCCAAGAGACTCAGCCTGAATCCAAGCAAGGCTCAGGAGAACCCATACAGTTGACCGCGTAGAATATACCACAAGGCAATGGCTGATTAGGAAGAGGAACATAAAAGAGCCTCCAGTCATGGCCCACAGACTACTAAGAACACAGGCCACCAGAGGGTCCCATGCTAACCAATAAGCCAGGCACAGAAAGACCAGCACCAGATGAATAACTCGTATGTGGACTCAAAGTCAAACCCGTAGGAGTAGAAAGTAGTTTAATAATAATCATCAATGCATGTGCCCATTAGCGATGGGTGGGACAATGCGTGGCAGTCACTATGTAAGTAATGCTGAGTGCTGTGTCACCCTGGCTGTGTGTCACCTGCTTCGCCACATCTCACCTGATCCTCAGCAGCCCCTAGGAGGGATGCCATAGGGCAGAAACTGAAGAACTGGCCAAGTTGCCAGCCCATGTCACTAACTAGCATGTAGAAGAGGCTAGGATTTAAGCCCAGGCTATCTAACCAACAGAAGAAAACATACCATATTTATTGCATGTATTAGTAGAAAATCTAGAAGAATATGCTTGTGACCCAGAAAAAAGGAAGGTCTGCTTAAACCTAAAAAGCCAAAGCTATAAAATAGATTAATTGTTTGCCTACATGCACATTAAATTTTTTTCTACAGGGCTGCAGTTATAGCTCAGTGGGAGAGTGCCTAGCATGCACTGGGTTTTATCCCTAGCACCAAAAAACCAAACCAAAACAAACATAACAGTAAAATATGCCCCAAACTGTTAAAATATGAGGCACTGATGGGAAGAAAGGATAATCTGATGGAAAAATACCCAAAAGTTGTAAATACAAAGGAACACAAAAACCAACATGCAAGGGCCGGGATGTAGCTCAGCAGCGCAGTGCCTGCCTGGCAAGCACAAGGTCCTGAGTTTGACTCCTGGTACCAAAAAAACCAGAAATGCAAAAGAACAAACCAAGAGGCGCATGAAAAAGGCATGGAAATTCATAAAAGTCAGGGAAATCAAATTGCATACTTTTGTACAAAAAGTAAGTATATTGATAGCATAGACAGTAAAGGGATGGGAAAATAGATCTTTTTTCATACACCTTGGGGACGTATTTAACACTTTGTAGCCCAGGCTGGTCTTAGACTTGTACCAACCCTCTTGCCTCAGCCTCCTGAGTGCTGGGGTTACGGGGGTGTGCCAACACGCCTGGTTCTAACCTAGGCAATTTAGCCAATTAGTGAGACCCCGTCTCAAAATTAAAAAAAAAAAAAAAAGAGTTGGGAACATAGTTTAATACAAAGGCCTTGGCTTCAATTACCAGTGCTTAAAAAGCAAAACAAAACAAACAAAAAAGTTAGTTCATCAAAAGTTGACAAGTAAAACCAAAGCCCGTAGAAGTGAAAAAAAAAAAAAAACTTGCAAATCATATATCTGATAAGAGATTAACATCCAAAATGTATAAGGAACTCTGGAAACTATCACCATCACAAGAATAAGAAACAGCCAGGCATGGTGGTGGTGCATGCCTGTAATCCCAGCACTCTGAAGGGTGAGGCAGAAGGATCACTGCAAGTTCGAGGCCAACCTGTGCTACCTAGTGAACTCACCACTAGCCTGAACTACACAGCAAAACCCTTTCTCAAAAAAAAAAAAAGCATTCTGAATAAGTGGTCCAAAAATGTTTTTCCCTAAGCCCCTGTCCTGGTCAAAGGATTTGAATAGATATTTCCAGATTTTTACACAAGTGACCTATAAGTATATTTCAACATCACTAATCATTAAAGAAGTGAAAGTAAAAATTGTAATTAGATTCTACCCCATACACACTAGGATGGTGATTATCAATTAAAAACGAACAAATGTTAGTGAAGATGTGGAGAAATTAGGACCCTTGTGAATGATGGTGGAGTGTCAAATGTATAGTTCTTGTATAAAATGGTGGTTTTCTATTAAAAATGGAATTGGCATATGACCCAGCAATTGCACTTCTGGATATATAACCTAAAATAACTGAAAGCAAGGGTCTTGAGGTATTTATACACCCATGTTCATAGCAGCTGTTATGGTTTGAATCTGTGTGTCCCCCCAAAGCCTCAAGCGGCCATGGGGCAGGCTTTAAGAGTTTGATGGGTGTGAGAGCTACACCCACCCTGGGGTGGATAGTTTGCATACATAAGGGAGAGGAAGAAGCTGCTTGAGGGCATTCCTCCCCCATTCCGCCCTGGTGTGTGCTTGCGGCTTAGCTGTGTTCTGCCTCCCTGAGCTGTAGCTCTTTGCCATGTGCCACTCTGCCTTATAATCTGCCAAGTATGGACTGAAACCTCCACAAACTGTAAGCGAAATAAACCTTTCCTTCCTTAATTTTGGGCGTCAGGTATTTTGTCCCAGCAGCGAGAGAAAAGTAACCAAGACAGCAGCATTATTCACAATAGCTAAAACATGGAAGCAACTCAAGTGTTCATTGACAGGTGAATGGGTAAACAAAATGTGGATACACATCAGAATATTATGCACCCTTGAGAAGGATGGGAAATCAGATTCATGCTACAACATGGATAGCCTTGAGGATATTATACTAAGAGAGGTGATCTAGTCATAAAAAATGGATTGTATGATTCCACTTATATGATGCATTGTTTTCTGTTACTATAATGAAATACTTGAGATTGGATACTTTATAAAGAAAAGAGAATCCTTTGGCTCCCAGTTCTGAGAGCTTAAGGACACAGCACCAGCATTGGCTTGGCTCTGCTGTGGACTTCTTGGTAGATGGTGTAATGGTGGAGTGTACACAGGAGGAAGAGATCACATGGCAAACACAGAAAGTCAGAGCAAGACTGGTGCCCACAGTCCTTTCCAAAGGCAGCACAACCTGTTACTCCAAGGACCTCCCACCAGGCTCCACATCTTGAAGGCCCTCCTTCCAGCATGGCCACAGTGGGGACCAAACTCCTGAGCCCTGGGAGCCCTTTGGGACCAACCCAGACCATACCTAAACCCTAGTCAAATCAATAATATTTCTAGAGAGAATGTAGGAACAAATCTTTTAGACTTTGAAGTAGGCAGCCCCTTAGAAATACAGAAATCATGGCTCACAATTTGCAGTGGGTTCAGTTTCCAGTGGGTTCTGAAATTGGCTGGCCCCAAAGCACAAACAGCATGGCAGAGGGCCTGGTAGAAGACAGGTGCTCACTTCATGGGCGCCAGAAGACAGGAAGGGAAGGGAGGAGTGGAGACAGGAATCCCCACCCCTGCCAGGTCACGCCCCCAGCGGCCACCTCCAATCAGGCCCCACCTCCTAACATCACCTTCAGCTGTGGAACTCATCAATGGATGAATCTGCTGATGAGTGTAGTTCCTCCTGAGCCAATCACATGAGACCTTTGGGAGCCATTTTAGATCTAAACTATAAGAGGAAGTAAATGTGGAGGAAGTAGAGGAGGAAGAGAAGCTAACTTATCTTCCATAGCAAGAAACCCTAAATCTTAAAAACCTAAGAAGCTTCAATGTGGATTTATTATGTATGCCTAGAAACAAACACCAAAATGATCAGTCACAAGAGGCAAATTGGGAGCCAGGGATGTAGCTTAAGCGCACAGTGCCTGCCTGGCAAGGGTAGGGTCCTGAGTTCAATTCCCAGTACAAAAACCAAAAAAAAAAAAAAAAGAGGCAAATTGGTTGCCTGTGGGGAAAAGAGAAAGGTGCAGAGGGCAATAGTACGGGTATATGTGGCTTTTTGTAAGATATTTGAACACTTCAAGCCATGTGTACATCTAAGCTGGTTAAGAAAACTAAACTATTAACAAAGTTGAAAAGAGTACGTGGCAGGGAGGAGTAGGCAGAGCCATGAGCACACTCTTCCAAGAAGCCTGCTGCAAAAGTCTGAGGAGGAGCAGGGTGGGTGGAGGTGTTTGTTCTGGTTTGGTTGGACTTCAGTAGCTGTTAGTTTTTTGTCATTTGCTCTTTGCTTGTTTATGTGTTCATCTGTTTGGGGTCATGGGTGGTGGCATCATCTGGAAGGAAGCAGGAATTTGAGTACAGAAGGCCTCTCTCATCCTTGGGAGATATGTTTCACCACTCCCCATGGATGCCTGAAACTTGGATAGTGCCAATCATTATAATGCTATGTCTTTTCCTCTGCACAAATTGAGTGCCTTTTCCATCTTCACAAAGTGTTTATCATGTCCCATGCTGGCTGTAACTCTGGCAGTTTGAGGTGTGATAGCAAAATCAGGACAAATTGTTTTTTCCTCCATTCCAATTTCACAGAGAGAAGATTCACTGGTACTGCAGATTGTGGCAACCTCAGTGTGTGTTTTATTTTTCTTTTCTCATTAGGTAAAACATATATATCTTTTCACATAGAGGAAGCACTTTGTGGCTTCTTTTTGGCATATCCAAATTGCCAGCATCACTCCTTTTGTGCTTTGGGACCATTAGTAAGTCAAATAAGGGTTACTTGAGCACAAGCACAGTGATGAGGTGACAGTCATCTGAAACAGCTGACAGGTGACTACTGGGGGGGGTAGTGTATACAGTGTGGATGCGGTGGATGAAGGGATAACTCACCTCCGGGGCAGGATGGAGGGGGATCGTTTGAGATTTTATCATGCCACTCAGCACAGCATATGGTTTAAATCTTACAAAGTGCTTATTTCTTGAGTTTTCCATTTAATATATTTGGACCTCAGTTGAAAATTGGTGATTGCAACTGCAGAAAGCAAAACCACGGGTGAGAGAACTACTGCATACACTGTGGGGACAGACCAACAGAGGACCATTGTGTGTGCCGTGGGGAGAGACCAGAGGAAGACTGCTGTATACACTGAGGATGGACCAGCAAGGGTGGGAGATATGGTGGAAAGATGCCAAGGTCCTGGGGGTGGGGCACATTGGCCTCAGGCAGATGAAGGGACTCAAAGTGACAGGGAGAAGGGAGGGAGGCTGTTGGGGAAGGGGGACAGGGCGGGAAGAAGGGGCCCAGGAAGGGTCAAAGCCGTGGGGAAATTCTTCTGATGGGAAACTTTAAAAATTTGATTTTTAAAAAAATTTTTTGAAGTTTGAGGTGATGTCACTTGTTGTTCCAGATGGGGTGACCTGTAGGGAGTTGGGGAGAGGGCTCCAACCATGTTTCACTTGCTGGCTGAGGCTGCTGTGTGGAGCGGGAAGGCAGTGGCAGATGTCCTAATTCTATAACTCCAAAGAGTGCTCCTAGCCATGTGGGTGGAGGGACAGAAAGAGAGAATCATCCCCTCTTGACTGGGGAGGAAGGAAGGGTCCCTGACACCCACCCTCTGGGCAGGTGACCTAGGAAGCCCCTGCACCTCGCCTTGTCTGTGGGCCCCAAGAGAGCCAAGACCATGCAGAAATCAGCCTGAGCCCGCAGCTGCCGGCATGGAGGTGGCCAAGGAAGGAGTTCTTTCAGTCCTCGCACCTCCCCTGCCTCCAACAATTCACCGCAGACGTCCGATGGCCATGGTGTCTGGAACTAACTTGTGTGGTGGTTTCTTAAGCAAGTTGGCGGGTCCCGACTGCCACTCACAAATTGGACCTCTTCCCTGTGGCCTTGCTCTCCCACCTTAGCAAGAGGAACATTCTTATGGTGACACATAATTCTGGGCAAGAAAGAAGGGGGTCCTGAGCCAGCTGGCCTGTGCCAGGAGTGGGAGTCCTCTGCTCAGACCTGGCCACTGGGGGCCACTGTCTCCTGCAAGCCCCAAGATTGAGATGCTGGATCCCAGGGCCCAAACCAAACAGAGCACAAATAGTACGCAGCCACTGGCTTCTTCACCAGCCTCATCTGGTCCCTTTAGGGGAAAGATGAACGCAATTCCTGTTTGGGCTGCAGTGAGCATTTTGTGAGTTCTAGTTTGCTGCCTTTCAAACCTCTAAAAATCCATTCAGACACCTCCACATCTTCCATGAGAGCGCCCTTGCAGATTTTGAATGGTCTCTGGCTAAAATGCAAGCTACTTTGGAAGCAGTAGCCTTTCAAGACTAATGGGGAGCCAGGCCGGGTGAGAACCCGTGTCCAGCCGACCCTGGGGACTAGGGTGACAGTGGGGACATAAATGGGAACATAAATGAGAATGCGTTAGTCTGGGTGACACTTCTGCTGGGTGACCTACCATGTGACAGGGCCTAGCTCAGCCACTTGAGACATTGGCTGGGCCTGATTCAGCCCCAAGGAATCCAATTTCTCGTCTGCACGGTGGAAAAGATAGCAGCATCTACCTAGTAGGACCATTGCAAGGTGACAGCAGCGTCTACCTAGCAGGACTGTCACAAGGTGACAGCAAAGAAAATGGGTGGCACTTTTAAGCTCCCATCCTATGGAGAATACACACTGGCCGCTTGAGATCTCAAGTTTAACATACGAGGGGATGATGTCCAGCTGAAGGGGAGGCGTCGGAGGAGCCCAACAATGATTGCATGGTGGTTTTCTCTGTCCCTCAGGACAGAGAAGCCAGGGGGCCAGAACGCTGCTCAGGCAGGAGGGTGAAAAGCAGGGCAGGCCCTATCGGGGCATCTGGCCCCAGTTTGGCTCAGCTGGGCGTGCTGTCTCCTGTGCATTCTTGTCATTGTTTGCCTGAGGTAGGGCACAGGCTGAGTTGAGGCCCCAACCCCATTTTAGATGTGAGAACCCGTGAAACTATGCAGTCTGTCCACCTGTGTCTCCTGGAGGCCATCCCTTCATGGCTTTGGGGACAAAAATGAGTCACAGGATGGGCCCTCGGGCTAATTCACTTCCTCTTCCCCCTCCCACCATCAGGCCTGGGATGGGTTCTCTACTTTTCCAGCACCTGTCTGTCTTGCTAGGAGTGTCAGTGGGCGAGAACTGACAGGGACGCAGTGAGATGTCTGCTTGGCTATCTTTTCCACCGTGCAGACGAGAAATTGGATTTCTTGGGGCTGAATCAGGCCCAGCCAATCAGGACGCAGTGAGATGTCTGGGATGTGGGGTGGAATAGTGTGTGTGGAGGCAAGATATTCAGGAGCCGGAGAAGAACAGGTGTGGGTACAACTCCCTGCAGGAGGTGGCATTGAGCTGGGCATGGTATAAGCTGGGAAGCCCCTCTGCCTCCTCTTCCTCTTCCTCTTCCTCTTCATCCTCATCCTCATCCACATTCGTGGTACAGTGGCCCTAGAGGGTTCTGGGTGATTTGTGTGTGATGTGCAAGGACAGTCTTGCCCCTAGTTTCAGCCCCTGGTGGACGGATGCTTTGTGTGATCCACAAGATTGCCACAGGTTGTAACCCTGGGATTGGAGGCCCTGAGGGTGAGATTTCTCATGGGTAATAGACTTTGGGGGAGCCTCTGTGGGCTCTTTCCACCTCTGCATCATCTTCAGTGTGGCTCATTAGTTGTTCTGACTCAGCCCTACCCCTCTCATCTGCCTCAGTGCAGAGAACTGCTCAGTGTTTTAAGAGAGAAGGGCAGCAGGGGCCGGGAGACCAGCAGGGTGGCTGGGGAAAGAGGGTGGGGGCAGTGAGGACTGCATGACAGATCTGGCACTAATTAGCCCCGGGCTCTAGGTGAGTCTCTTGTCCTCTCAGGGCCTTTGCATTCCTCCAACCCCCTGCAGGGCTTTTATCCCTGGGTGAACGAGGCTGCTCAGGCCTGTCTACACAGACCAGGTGATTAAGGAAACCCTGGAGTCTAGTCCAGTGATGTTGACCCTCTCAGACTCTAATGGTGCCTTTCTCTTGGTGGCTGGTGGACTTTGGCAGTAATGGCCTCTGTTTAGTCACTTTTGTGTTGCTGGGACAAAGTACCTGATACCCACAATTTAAAGGAGAAGAAGTTTATTTTGACTCACAATCTCAGTGGGTTTAGTCCATGGTTAGCTGGCTCCAAGGCAAAAATGGCAGGGTGGAGGAAACTGCTCACCATATGGTGGTCAGGAAGTAGAGAGTGAAGAGAGGAAAGAGTGAGGGAGGGGAGGGAGATACACTCTTCCAGGTCACACCTCCCACCAGACCTCATCTCCCAGTAGCACATTAGCTATGAGCTCACTGATCATCACAGTGCCTCTGTATTAGTTAAGATTCACTGGAGGTACAGAATCAACATGAAATATATGTATAATTATAGAAGGGATTTACTAGGTAGGTTTATAGGATCTGAAGGGGAATCCAATGGCTACCTGAAGAATCGGCGGGTGAGGGGTAGGGTGGGAAGAATCCAAAATAGCCATATATGCGCTGAAAAGCCAGAGGATCCAGGAATGCTTAAAGACCTATAGCTCACTGTACTCTTTGATCCGATTCCATGGTAGAAAGCTGCAAAGTCTGGGCTGGACGGCTGAAGAGTCTACCATGGAAGCCTGAAAGAACTGGAGATGAATGTCCAAAGGCAATAGCAAAGAAAAGGGGGAAGACTTTCTTCTTCTTTCCCTTTTTATTCTGTCCAGGTGCCAGGTGTGCCGGTTGGCCCACCCATGCTTGGGGTGGGTCTTCCCTCCTCACTCACCCACAGACACACCCAGAGCTCTGCTAATCTGCTAGGTGGTTCTCACTCAAGTCAAGTTGACACATCATAATTAATGAACACAGCGCCATGGTCCAATCACCTTCCAAACATATGAGATTGTGGGGGATATTTTATTTTATTTTTTTTTGCTTTTGGTTTTGTTTTTTGTTTTTTGTTTTTGGTACCGGGAATCAGACTCAGGACCTTGTGCTTGCCAGGCAGGGGCTTGTGCTGCTGAGCTATATCCCTGACCCTGTGGGGGATATTTTAGACCTCAGCCATGACAGCCTCCTTCCCAAAGGACTGAAGTTGAGTTTACTAGGTGAGGCTATTTCTAACAATGTCATGGGAAGTTAGAAATCAAAACTATCAATGCAAGTTTCTGACAGGATGTCAGAAGCACAGTGAATAAATAGAAGTTAAATAGCCATCATCTGCCTGGCTAGAACCTTCAAGATCATTCCAGATCATTCTCTATGTCAGTCTCATAATTATCACTGCAGCTGCTACTTCTGAACCTTTCTCCTGTGGCCTGGGCCTACGGAAGGCCTCTCTGGATTTCTTGCCTGCCCAGGCCTCCCTCTTCTGAGTCAGACTTCCCTCCAGGCTGTGCTCCTGATTGGGTTTCCCTACCACTCCTCATGTGCTGTTAGGAGCCTTCACTATTGGTGAAGTCGGTGTTGTGAGTATGATATGTCCCCACCTCCTGCTGCCAGAGGGACAAGGACCCCACTATAGTAAGACATGGGGCAAGACTGACCCCTGGAACCAGAATCTATACCTTTCTTCCGGGTCACCTTGGGCAAACTACTGAACTTCTCTGGCCTCAGAGACCTCCTCTAAATGGTATGGACCTCCTTAGGTTGGATCTTGAATGCCCTCTGAGGCCATATGTTGAAGGCCTGGTCCTCAGCCTGTGGTACTTTTGGGAAGTAGTGGACCTTTAGGAGGCAGGGCCTTGTTGAAGGAATTTAGGTCATTGGGGCTATGCTCTTGAAGGAGATATTGAGACCCCAGTATCTTCCCCTCTCTCTCTCTCTGCTTCCTGGTTGCTATGAGGTAAGCAGGCATCCTCTTTCACATGTTCCAACCATGACGCATTGTGCTGTCACAGTCCAAAGCAAGCAGGACAAGCAACCATGGACTGAAACTTCGGAAACTGTAAGCCAAAATAAACCTTCCTCATCGGCTACCTTGGGTATTTTGTCACAGTAACAGAAAACTGACCAGCACTCAGCTGCATAGGGTTGTCACAAGGAATAAGTAAAGCACTTTACACAGCACTGGGCCCTGGCAGCATTGGTGCATCTTCTCCATGCAGGGACTGGCTGAATGTGAGTGGTGGAAGGAGGTCCTGCCAGCTGAGTGCCCTGTGATCATCAAACATTTCTGGTGCCGTCTGACAGACTGGCACTGTGCTTATCCCAGTCACCTGTGAGGGAAGAATGAGGTCCCAGCTGGGGCCCCAGCATCTGCCTCCCACACCCAGCTCTTAGCAGCCACCATAACTGGGTGTGATGGAGATGTAACAAAGACTATTGAATCGTGCAGAGTGGGGAAAATCACTTTAAATCTGTTTTCCCAAATCGCGTTATTTTAAATGCCCTGGGCGGATGCCCACGTGTGCAGGGATACTCAGCCGGGCCAGAGGCGCTTTGTCTCCTTGAAAGGCCCCATTGTGACCCCACACCGGCCCCAATTGATTCAAGGAACAAGGGGCCCTTGTGTGCGCTCCGCAGGCTGGCTCGCTCCAGCCCGTGGCTCGCAGCGTGAACCCTTCACTGCCTTTTTAAGGTCAGGCAGGGAGGCCTTCAGCCCCGAGTGGGCAGCCTTGCAAAACAGGCCTGCAACCTGCATGCTTTGGGAAGCCATGGTCTTTGAGTTAGGATCTAGAAGGCTGATGCAGTCCAGTTCCTATAAAGTGGGCAGACCCAATGGGACCTACTGTGTGCAGTGCGAGATGTGGGGAGATTGCCTACTGGGGGAGATGGGCATGTACGGGGTGGAGCCCTTCCCAGGCCACCCTGTCCTGCATGGGAAAGGCCACTGGGAGGGTGCCCATGAAGTAAGGGATGTGACATAGCCAGGGATGTGACAGGTGAGAGCTCCAAATGCCCTGGCTATTTTTGACCCACAGCTGCCTTACCGTGTGGCCCCCACCCCTTGACACATGTCCTCCCCCCCCACACCTGCCCCCTCCCATTACACTGTCCCCCCTCCCATGACACTGTCCCCAAGGGCCACAGAAAGCAGGAAGAAGGGTGCTGATGCACCAAGCGATTGCCTGGTCTAAGTCCTGCTAGACCACTCCAATGTCATAAAGGCCACAAAAGCCTGGCTTCACTCCCAGAAGCCCGCCAGCTGGCATCTGTCCACCATAAGGTTTCCAGAGAGGCTGGAGGGCAAACCTGCAGGAGAACAGGTGGGCTGGGGCAGCCCATGTCACAGCGCTGGCCCTGTGACGTCTGGCACCTGGCCAGGCGCTGAATGTCCTTGTGTCCTCAGGGGTGGAGTCATGGAGCAGGAGGTGTTCTGCAGTGACCCATGAAGTCTGGTCAGTCCAATGGCCCTGTGTGAGGCGGGGCCCAAGCCTTGGAGGAGATGACAGTGGAGTGCTCGAATCCAGTCTGGCCTCCTCTGCAAGCTCTGGCTCTTGGTCACAGCATGGATATTTGCAGCTTCTTAATCCTCTAGCTCTTTTCTTCTGTGAGTATAAGGCACCCTGTTTTTCACCCCCTTTACACAGTATCTGCTGGACATGGGGCTGCAGAACAGGACTCAGGAGCTACCCAACTTGGCACCATAGCAGTCAGCAGCTCAGAGCAGCCAGGTTTCTTGAAAGGTGACAAGGACCTATGTCCACCAAAGTGGCCTGTGTCAGGCCCTGCTGGTGGTCTGCAGGCTCCTGCCCACTGGCATCATGTGACGTCACTTCTCAAGAGGCCAGAGCACCAGCCTGTGTGTCAGACAACCCTACAGCAGTAAGCAAGCTCAGGGCTTCCAGTCCAGCACCACTATAAACATATGGTGCCTACAGGGTGCCCTAGGCGGCTTCCCCAAGACACCAAGCGAGATGGTGATGGAGGTGTGAACTGAGTGTAAGCTGCCTGACCTTTGATCCAACTTAAAGCGATCACCCAGGCAGCATCTACAGAGAGTCCATCTACCTCTGGGGTGACATAGTGTATGCCCCAGAGCATCTCCTCTTGCCCGAGGCCCCATGCAAAGCTATGGGTTGTCCAGCAACAGGAACTTGGGGCAGAGACCAACCCTGTCCTCGAGGGCTCCGAGGTGTCAGCACACGCAAGGTGCTCAGTCGCTCCACAGACCCAGTACCTTTTGGCTATAGCTCAGCAGGCTTCTTATACGTCCTCCATCTCCACCCCTTCCTCCCCAGGCAGTGGGTTCCCAGAGGAGCAGTGTGCATAGCAGGTAGGGTCCCCTGGCAGCCAGCGCCTACACTTGGCCACCGTGAACACCGGGTGCACAGAGCTTAGTGCTCAGCGCAGGAGCTGGGGCAATGGGACGGGGTGGGTGGAGCTGAGAAGGGGTAGTGGCAGGGGGAGCAGTGCACACCCCACTGACATCCAATTCAAATAGGATGCAGTTCAAATGAGAAGTGGGAATTTTTGGGATAGAAGGGATGAGAAAGTGGCAGCAGAGAACCACCTACCAAGTCTGACTAAAGTGGATTTTATACTTGGATCAGTTTGCAGCTGATTTTAAAAATGAAGGAGCATGAGCTTCTTTAAATGATTAAAAATTTGAAACATTGAGAAAACCTTGGGAAAGCCAACTTTTTCCCTCACCCTCTTTCCCTTTCTCCTCCCGTCCTCCTTCCTTCTTTCTTTCTCTTTTCCTTCCCTCCCTCTCTCCTTTGTCTTCCTCCCTCCCCACTCCCTTCCTCCCTCTGTTTTTCCCTTCCTCCTTTCTTTCCTTCTTTTCATCCTTCTTTCCCAAAATGAGGCTGATTAGCAGTGCTTGTTTGGTGTAGCTTGGTTGGGGCAGTTTTGTCAAAGGGAAAAAAAAAAGACTGTCCTTAACACTTGCTGAAAATTTTGTTAAAGATACACAAACTTCCTATTTTTAAAAAGTTTGTTTAATATTTTTAGAAAGACCCAAGTCAAACCTTTTGCTCATGATTTGCTATGAAATTTTGGCTGTGTTAAGTAGACTGACTGGAGGTAGTTAGGTTCTGGTACCAGTGATCCTGGGGTAACAGAGGACCTGAATTTATCAGAGATCCAGTTTGGGGCTGGGGACTCAGCTCAGGGGGAAAGCACTTGCCCAGTGTGGTCAAGACCCTGGATTTGATTCCCAGCAGGGTCAAAAGAAACAAAAACCCCATTAAGATCCAATTAGTCATGGAACCAGTTGGTAAGTTGGACAGGGAGTAAAAAGTTGACTAGTTAAATCCTTTGCCTGAGGTTTGAATCTTTGCTTTCCTGGCTGCTGGCAGGAGGAGTGACATTCCCTTTCTGGAATGTCATCACTTCCCTGAGCCCTGGGATGAAGGGGCATTTTTAAACAGAGCAGCTGGGTTTCCCAGATTCCTAACAGAACTTCCTTCCTAATCGTCCTGGTAACCTGTCTCCTTTCAGCCAGAGACCTCATACTCAAAAGGTGACATCCACCGTCTGTCCCTGTAATCCCTTCATTCTGTAGTGGGTCCCTTTGTTTCCTATGGAGTGGCCCAAGGACATCCCTAAAACCAGCTGAACTGGAATGGAAGACAGAGCACATGGCCCAGAATATTGTGGATCAGCTTTACAAAGTGTGAGAGGAAATGTCTACATCTAGCTTTCTTTGAGTTTAAGGAAATTCTACTTGAGCAGAGACTGCCATGTCTTGGGGTGTGGGTGGCCCTTGTTGAGATTCCAGAGAGCAGGGAATGGTCTCAGTAGATATTGCTGGGAGGGTGGGGGATGGGGTGGCCCTGTACAGAGCTCTGAGGGCAGTGGCTGAGCACACAGTGTCATCTGAACTGTCACTTGATGCTGCCTCTTGGGATTCAGGTTAAATCAAAGGATTCCTCAGAAGGAAAGCTGACAGGATGGTGTTCCTGACCCTGAAAAAATTAAAATCAAAACCCAGAAAATACCCCACAAAAGTATTGAACATAAAAGCACTTTATAAAGTATTCCCAAGGGTTATCATCTTCCACCATGGACATTTGGAAACCTCAGTTGGGTGAGTATCAGTCCCTGTGACATGCAGAACATCCATGGAGACAGAAACATGCCCTCAGTGGTGTGCTCAAAAGAGCCTGTGGAATATTCCAGAAGGTGCTTCTCAAGCTGTGGTCCGGGGGTCAGCAGGGGACTGTTGCTTCTGTCACAGGTTATGTCCCACACCCATTGGCCCCTTTCACAGACAGGAAGTGACTCTAGAAAGACAGCTCAGCAGTTGGAGGTTAAACACAGCAAGCCCCCAAGCCCTGAGGCAAAGGCATAGGAGGATAAACACGCTACTGCAGAAACAGTGTGGCCTTTTCTTTTTTCCTTTTGGTTTGTTTCCTTTTTTTCCATCATGGAGAGCGTGTCTGCATTCTAGAAAGTTAGGCTGGAAGACAGGCTGAGGAGTTAACACCATTCTGGGTTTCTAGCTCAAATCTGCCTCTTTATGAAGACTTCCATCTGATTAAAGAGAACACAGCATGGGTCACGTACAGCAAAGTGGCTACGTAGGAAAACACCTGGAAACAAAGAAATGACCATTAGAAGGAGGAGGCGCAAGGTAGGGCTGTCTACTGTCCACACACACACACACACACACACACACACAAACACACTCTTTCTTGTGGAGCTCAGATGTGCAGCAGCCGGTGACCTAGCTGATGATGCCTTGGTCTCAGTGTGCAAGGTAAAATGACCTGCTGTCGTACAGTGCCATAGGGGCCTGGTTGGCTGGAGGAGGGCCTTCAAAGGCCCCTCCATGAAAGCATCCCAGGCAAGTACCGATGACTGTCCACAGAAAACTTCTGTTCCTCATGCCAGTAAGACCAATGTCCACTAGCTTGACCTAGTGCTTGGCTGTGAGATTATGGACACATGGGCTTGCTGGCTCTCCATAAATTCTCCATGCTCCCTGATGGGTATGGGTATGGGTATGGGTGTGGACCTAGCTTCATGGGAAGTGAGGGTCAGGGAGCGGGAGGAGGAGTGGGTTGGGTGTGGTGGTGCATGGCTATAATCCCAGCACTCTGGGAGGCTGAGGATGGAGGATCACAAGTTTGAGCCCAGCCTGGGTAACTTTGTGCCTTAGTGAGACCCTGTCTCAAAATACAAAAATTTATTTTACAAAAGACTGGGGATGTAGCTTAGTGAAAAGGCTCTAGGCTCAGTCTCCAGTACTACCAAAGAGAAAGAAGAAAGAAAGAAAAAAAGGAAAAAGAAAGGAAGAGAGAGGGGGAACGAGAAGGGCTTCCTGAAGAAGCCGTTGGAATGAAGCAATCAGCCTTTTGGAACTAGGAACAAAGGCCTGAAGACGCGGCAAACGGTCACTTGTGACCGGTTCCGTTCACCCGGACACCTACTCCTGCCACCCCACTTTGGGTGGCTGTTTTACAGGCTTGCCTGCCCCCAAGTCCAATAATAGCTGCACCTGGTTTTGTGACCTTGGGCAGGGAGTTAAGAATTTCCAATCTGAGAACAACATTTGGGGCGGCCACGCTTGTGTGACTCTTGAAAATGCCCATAAACACTAGCTTCCCCGAGGCTGCTCTCTCCCTGCCCCCACGCATGGCCGAATGCTTCGCCCTCATTGGCTACAGGATGAGTCAGCTGAGTTATTTAATAACAAATTCAAGATAACTCATCAGAGTACCCTGTCCAGAAAGGAGCAGTCACACATGAGTGAGCAGCCCCCCAAAATCAGTTGAGACTTCTCAGCCCAAAGAGAACCTTTCGCAGAAGCACCTCAGGTGTCCCAGCAGGAAATAGAAAACTAGTTTTCAAATGAGGTACAGAAATGACACACTGGAGACATTTTGAGCCGGGGGCTTGCGGGGCCTTGCTTTGGCCTTTTCTCTGAACTGCTGCCATTACTGCACACCATGGTAAGTTTTAGAAACTTCCAGATTTCTCCAGAAATCTCCAGCTCTCCTCATTCAATCTCCACTATTATCCAGGACCTCTTTGGTGAAGAAGTTCTGCCACCAACAGAGGAAAGAGGAAGCCTCTGAGGCAGGTCCTAACCAAAACTACAGAAAGGACACGACACAAGGTGGATGCTTCCAAAGGGGCATATGAGAAGAGGTTCTGAGGTACACCAGACTCGCATGTTCCCCAGTGGCTGCTCCCAGTACCATCCAAAAGTCACGTAGTGGTTGAGCAGGATCTGGAGTCAAATGCAGAGTAATGATGACCCCTTCTTCCCCAGGCACTCATCCAGTTCATTCTCAGTGGAAATGGAAATACGTTGAATGTGGTTCACATTTCACCTTAGGGCCTTCAGCTTGCATCTATCTGCCTCCTGAAAACATTCTGAATTTTTGGTGCAAGTACTCCTGACTTTGCCAGGTGTGCTCATGTCTGTCCAACTCCTTTAACAAACCATGGGGACACAATCCAATGCGGAATGGATAAATAGACGTTGCGACAGTCATACAGTGGAATACTGCACAGCAATGAGAATAAACGACCTATACCTATGTCCAATCACATGGATGAATCTCACAAATAAGGCTGAGGGAAAGAAGCGAGACATCAAAGAAAACTCTCTCTGATCCCAATTATGGGAAGTGAGGCAATAGTCAGTTGGGTGCTAGAAATCTGAAATCAGCTGGTGGCAGAGATAACAGGACAAGAGGTGGATTTCTGGGAGCTGTTTGTTGTATCCTATTTCCAAACCTGGCTCCTAGCTACACAGATGGGCACTTCCTGGCCGTTCATCCTGCTATACACGTGCAACCCATATGCTTCCCACGTGTATGCTGTCTCAGTAAAAAGAGAAAATGCAGTTAAGCTCAGTGGTTCTCAAGTAGAGACCTTCCCTGGGCACAGGGGCATTAAAACCTCCAACTTGGGTTTTCTCACTAAGTGCGCTTCACTAACTACATCCCATCTACATTTTGCTACTACTGTGCACAGCAGTTCTGTGGGGACTGTCAAATGTGCTGCCAGTGTCTGCTAGGAAAGGAGCTCTGAGCTTGGGATGGGAGAGCTGTGTGGTGATGTGCAGACAGGGAGATGAAACTCAGTCATGTGACAGATGGCAGGGAAGGTGGGTCAGCAGCTCCCAGGCAAGGAAGAGCAACCAAGAAGCGGCCTGGTTGGTGACAATTTAGAAACCGGCCACACTGGGAGAGTCCCCACCCCATGAGGCACACCAAGGATGACAGGGATCCCAAGGTGACCACGTAAAGGTGACTATAGGCTGGGGGCTCAAGGGGAGAGTGGGGCTTCCCAGGACAGAAGACTGGCCACAGGGACAAGGGTCTGAGAAACTGTTCCCCAGTCCCCTCCTGCTGGGAGGCCCCATTCCAAAGCCTACCCATGCCCGCCTGTGGGCCTTACTCAGCCTCTGCTCCATCCCTGCCCACTGGAGGAGGCACAGCAGGGCAGAGGAGCAGGCACTTGGTGTCTGTTGCTATTTTCACCTCCGTATCTGGATGGCTCTCAAGTCAATTTCTAGAAATCCAAGGCATGTTTTCTGAAAATTTTTGTATTTTTAGAACACTACCCACAGTTAGAAATATGCTTCCTGTTGTGAGCGGGCTTACTGGTCCAAGGGCCTGCCTGCAGAACTCTGGAAAGAACGCATTTGTGACAATACAGTCTCTCACTCCCTGTCATTTCAGTCCATCCCATTAAAAGACAACCCACACCATGGCTATGTGCCTCAGAGGAAGACACTCGTGATCTTGGTGAGTTATCCAAGCTGGCCATGCCCTACTTCTCCATCTGTGACATGGGTAGGATAACAGTGCTTACTCCACTGGGTTGTTGGGCTTGTTCAGGAACAGTGTCAAGCTCTCCATGACCGTTGCTGTTCAGACACTGCCTGCTGCACAGCCCGCCCCAGGCCCAGGGAGCACACACACCTTCCTGTCTTGGGAGCTTTGCTGGGTCAGAAATGAGGGGAGGGTGTGACTTTATTCCAAAGTTACTGAGCTCCAGAGAGGGGTGGTAGGTGCGGGGAGCTGGGGACTCACCACGGCCGAGATGTTTTCGTGGTACTGCTTGTAGGTGTAACCGTCACGTGTGAGAATGGTGGCCAGGGCTTCCAGGACTGACGCGCTGAGGTAAAACAGGGCAGCCACACAGTTGTAGGCTGCGTCCTGTGAGTCAGAAAGGGCAGGTGTTAGAGAGATGGCGAGAAAGGGACACTAGACATGGAGATATAATCAGCCCGATCTGTCCCCTCGGGCCTGGCTCGGGTCTCTTCTTCCTACTACTTCCTACTACTTCCTACTACTTCCTGCTACTTCCTACTACTTCCCTTGAGTCCCAAGCCCTGCGCCCCAACCCTCTCCTCACAGAGGTGGGTTGAGCCGTGCTGTCCAGCTAAGCTGCGTTTCTGGGGTTTGGGAACCCAGAGTACACGCTTGGCTGGAGGAAGGGTATTGCTTTCCCTCAAGGCAGGGTCAGCTGAGAAGGTAGTGAACCCTGGGTGTGACCCAGAATGCGTCAGATGTGGTCACAGTCCTGGCTCAGATGGGGCCCCTTGCCTGGTGCAGGGAGAGACCGGGGCCTCTTCCATTGTTTTTTTTGTTTTGTTTTCATTGGTTTTATTTATTTATTTGTTTGTTTTGGCTCCTGGCAAATTTTGAAGCAAAAAAGGGAGCTAAAACACAGTTGTGTGTAGTTCTATTTTGGAAGTGATTTCTTTCTTTTTTTTTTTGGTACTGGGAATTGAACTCAGGACCTTGTGCTTGCCTGGCAGGCGCTTGTACCACTGAGCTATGGAAGTGATTTCAAAAGCCTAAGTAGGAGGCTTTTAGGGGGGCAGAGGACCAAGAAGCTGAAGGTATCTTTTATATACATGTCCCTTTCCAGGGTCCCAGAGCAGGATTTGTACAAGAGAAAGACCACAGGCCAATTTTGTTCAAAATCCTCTCTGACAACCGTGCTTGGAAGGTAGCAGCTGGGAGACTGGGCAGTGAGTTTGGCCTGACCGCTGGGGAGCCATTGGCTGAGGGCCAACCTCCAGGATCTTAATGCTGCAAGATGGAAACAGCCCGGCTGGTGCCAGCTGCCCGGCCAGGCCGGGGGATGTGGGAGGGGCTGGGCTGCTGCTTGTCCGGGGAAAAACAGTCAAGGGAGAGAAAGCAGAACAGCCTGATATGAACGGGCAGCAGACCCGTCACCCCTGCCTCTACCTTCTGACCTCCCTGTTGTAGGAACCCTGGGCCCCTGTGAATCTGAGCTGAGGCTTGGGCCAGCTCATCCCTGGAATTTGTGGGGAGGCATCCACAGGGCAGCCCCACCCAGGCTGGAGAAGCCAGCCTCTCAGGGCAGCAGAGAGAGAGTCCACTACGTCCTCCCCCACCAGATACGCTAGGCTGGAGCTCACCAGCCTGACCCGGAACTCACCAGCGTGACCCAGGATGTCTCCCCACCGTGGGCATTAATTATATACAGGACGAGCAGGGTAGTGGTGGTCACGAAGCAGAACACAGACACGAACATCACCCAGCCTTGGATCAGGGGGATGGGCACCAGCGAGGAGGCCACCAGGATCCACACCAGGCCCCCGAAGACCTGCAGGGGGAGAGACAGGAGCACTGTTGGAGGAGAGCACAAGCCCCCAAAGGCCCCGCCCCTAGGTCACGTGGGGACCCTGGGAACAGAAAAACACAGGAAGGAGGTGAAGAGAATAGGACAATGTGTTCTCACCAAAGTGACTTTCTCTCCTGAAATGCCCTAGGCTAGACCTCTAATCTCAGTTTTTCCAAGTCTCTGCTGGCTTGCTTTTCGTATTTCTTAAATAGAATCTTAATTTATTCATGCAGATATTTACATTACACTTACACACCAGGCACTGTCCTAAGCACTTTACAAACTGAACTCAGTTAATTCTGATACCAGCACTGTGAGTGAGGTATTGACTAATTTGTCACATGGAGAAACCAAGGCAGACGGCAGCAAAGTTAACTTGTCACTCCAAGAAGAATTTGAAGCATCTAATATTACAGTTATAAGGACTAGCTTTCCTTCTGAGATCTATTTTCTCCACTTGCTTTGCTGTTAAAATATTTTCTTCTATGAGATGGGTAGCAAATTCTTTAGCTACACGATGTTATTAGTTTTTTGTTTTTGAGGCTTGACCCCTCATTGCCAATTTCAGGACATGCTCTGACCGTTAGCATTGGGGTTGGGGTGGACAGAGCCTGGGTTGACCCTGTCTCTGCCAGTGACTAAGGACAGGGGTGAGACAGGCACACTCAGGTTAGCCAGACAACCTCGAAGCTAATGTCCCCAGGGCCAGTGAGCTGCTGTTTTCAGAGAGGAGCATAGGGGCGGGCACTGACACCCTTGGTGGTCCAGGCGCCCTAGCGCTAGGGTTTTCTGCACTTCTCCTTGATCCTTTCACCCCTGTGGGAAGTCAGCTCAGCCTCGTCCACTTGTCCCCTGTCCACATAAGCACTGGGCTTGGGCTGGTATGCAGAAGACCCTTCAGCCAACGGTCTCCAGGGTACTGCAGAGCATGTGGGGCTATGGGCTCCTGGTCCCACATCCCCTGTGGCGAGAACTCACTGGTACCCTGACCCCATCTCTCTGGATCTTCTGCCCATCTGCTGACCAGAGATACCACGGTCTTTACAGGTGTCCTCTGAGCCTCTTGGCTGGGCAATGTCAGCAGAGAGTCACATTTAGGTAGAAAAATCAGTGCCCTGGAGAATCTGGATTTATCCAAACCCAGTTGTGCTGAATAAATCAGATGTGGCCATCTCTGACCAGAAAACTTCATCCACTGATGGACATTTGATTGTCTGAAGTCATGTGGCAGAGGTAGGGGAACACGCTCTACACCTTACAAAACGTAGAGCAAAAGCAGCCAAATAAGAATCTTTAGGCTGCCGCAGAAGGAGCCGTGTGTGCAGATTTTGCCCACGGTGGAGTTTAAAATCAGACAGCGTTCAGCTTCAGCCCTTCCCTTAATGCACATTGGCAAGGGGAAGTGAGCGTGTAACTGGCGGAGCAGAACTTGGATTTACAAGGCATGAGAGTGGCATGGAGACATGGGAGGGTCAAATGGGCCTGTCCACTAGTGGACACTGAGAAGCACTGGCCTAGGACATCCCTCTCCGAAGCCATCCATGTGACCATCAGAGGGGTCAACCTAAGGCAGGTTTCTGGTTCATCTCTTCCCAGGGAGTCCTGTGCATCTCCTCTGTAGCCCTCAGCTTGAACACTGTTATATTTGGTTAATGGCAAAGTGACACTTCTCTAGACCAGGTGGTTGTGGGTGAACTTCTCATGGCAACTGGCTCCCTGAGGGACACCAGGAAGACCCAGCCAGCCATTTCCTGTCTGGGTTGATTAACTGGCCTTTGGTCTCCTGGTAGATGTGTGTGGCGAAGTCAAAATGACTTAGGAACCAAATCCCCAAGGAGCAGTGTGGGCTGCCCATTGTGAGGAGCGCCCCTTTATGGAATCCATGCGGAACCCAGTTGGGCAGAGGTGCTCAGAGGAGGCCAATAGGCTTGATGTTGGGGAACTGGATGCCGCTGCAGGGAAACAGTTCTCTTCCACTCTCTCCTGTCATTCTGACCAAGCAAGAAGGGTTCAGGGTGCAGCCAGCAGTTTGGAATTCTCTCCAACACAGGCAAGCAAAGGTGAATTGGACAGTGGTATTGTTTTTAAGTTTGCAGTAGTAATATCACAATTTTGGGGGGATTTACTGTCAAATACATACAGGTAAATAAATGCCCAGGTGACATGTGGATGTGGCACTCTGAGACATGGCTCTCAGTGCTTGGTCTGCAGTGCCATCATTTTAAAAACTCTTCTTGCTCCATGCTTCCCTATGTGGCCTGAGAAGGGTCAGGACTCAAGGACAGGAAAATGAGGTGAAGTCGGGGTGGGAGCATACTGGTCCAGATGCAAGCTTGGCTCTGAGCTCTAGTGACTGTGCCATGCAGGAGGAAGTAGCCTGAAGTCAGATTCAACTTTGGGTGTGTGTTTGCTCCAGTCTGATGAAGGCTCTTTTGGCTTTTTGGAAAATGCATTTTCTCTACCTTTCTATCTCTTTCTCTTTCTGTCACACACACATGCACACATGCACACATGCATTCACACTTTCATGCACCTCTCTGGAGTCCTCAGTCAGCACCTCTGTCCACAGCTGCCCATGAGGCAAATCCCCCTGTGTGCAAACCTCAGGACCCTATATGGCCCTGGATGCCTCATCCCGCAAAGAGGTCCTTTTAAAATTTAGGTGGGCATTTTTTTGTTTGAAGATTTTTCTACAACAATGGATTTCATAGTAAGATGGTGGGTGAAAGTCTCTCTTTTTAAAACAGCTATAATGAGATGTAATTCACAGAGCGTGCAATTTGCCCACAGAAGTTGCACAATTTAGTGGTGGTTAGCGTATTCACATATATGGGCAAACATCACCACAGCCAATGTTAGAACATGTTTCATCATCTCAAAAAGAAACCCCATAACCATCAGCTATTGCTTTCCTCCCTGTCCCTGGCAACCACTAATCTACTTCCCGTCTATAGAGTTCCCTGTCCTGAACTTTCCTGTGAGGGCAATCACATAATATATGGACTTTTTGACACACTTTCATTTAGCATCATGTCTTCACGGTGAGAAACTATCTCTCATGGGGACTCTTACAAAATGTCTCTGTCATCACAGACCCCACATTCTTTGGCAGAGTGTCTCAACTCTAAGCCAGAAAGAGCCACAGAACTACTGGTTTCTCAGGGACATTCTTGCAGGAAAGATGTCCCCATCTGTCCCAGAATCTTAAGCCACACCTTATATGGACGTTATCTCCTCAGCAGAGATGAAATCATTATAACCCTGGGGCTTTGCCCCCAGGAGACTATGATCCTCACCACCCTGACCAGGAGGTGGCCAGGGCATGGAACACAGGGTCACCATGCCACAGGAGGGAGCCACAGGGAGCACCCTGGGAGGGGGCTGAGGTGGTGCACAGCAACCCTGAGGGAAGGAGCAGGAGGAAGGGAACATGGACAAGGGCAGGACCAGCCTGAGAATCAGAGACAGCTTCTGTCTCAGCTGGCCATGGACGCATGGCATGGACACCCTCTGCTCTGGTCTCTGATGTGAGAATCCCAGTGGGAAAGCGTGCTGGCAGCTGTGACAGCTGGGATGACCAAAGGCTTTCTGTGCATGTCTTGTTCTGCAGAGTCTCATGCAGCACTTGCAGGGAGTCCCACGAGGGGACTGTGGCAAAAGATTCAGCCTCTCCAGCCTTGACTTCCTCACGTGTAAGAGGCAAGTGGCCAATCTCTCCCCTCTTGTGGCTGGTGTGAACTGCCTGAAACTATGGGTGTGAGTGGGAATCTTCTGGCCCTGTGCCCAGCCCCACCCACTGGTGGTGGATAAGACATGGCTCACCCTGGAGGCTGATAGCCCAGAAGAAACAGGTGCATCAGCAGCCCATTCCAGCCACTCCTTCATAGCCACAGGTTCCATCCACATCTACAGATTCAACCAACTTCAGATCAAAAATACCCTGGAAAAAAATTGCATCTGTACTGAATGTAGTACAGGCTTTTCCCTCCCATGCTATTATTATTCCTTAAACAACCATTTACATCACATTAGGTATTGTAAGTCATCTAGAGATGGTTAAGAGCACAGGGCGATGTGCTTAGGTTACATTAGAAGACTACACTGTTCTTTATAAAGGACTTGAGCATCCCCAGCAACAGTGTAGAGTGAAGGCTGACAGTCCGCCCTCAAGTAGGCAAAGCAGCCTGACCTGGTGCATGGTCTCAATTCAGCTTTGAAGGAAGAGATAGGCTCAGCTGGTTAATGGGCCAAAGGGACAAGGAGTGGTGCTCCAGGGTGAGGACAGGTGCAGGCTGAGCTCAGAGGATTCAGAAGCAGCTTTGCGGGCTTCAGACGACCAGGGAGCCAGGCACAAGGTGGGGGTGTGGCACGGTAGGAGAGGGCCCCAGGAAGGGTGAGCCGTAGAAAGCTGAGATTTAGTGTGAATCACGGAGCCACAGCCAGTTCCCACCCCACTCCACCTACTAAGTGTACAGAGAGCAAACAGAGAGTGGGTGCTGCACCCAAACCTGGGTGATAAGGCACTCCCAGGCTGTGAGCAATCCACACTGGCCCAGCTTTGGCCCCTGCTTGCAAATATTTGTCAAGAGCAGTGGGTAGGTGAGGGTTCAAGGTTTCCCCTTGTAAAGGAAACTAGGTGGCTTCCGGCTTCTGGGCAGCAAGTGCTCAGAGGTTATTTGAAGACATCGTTCATCCAAGAAGAGGCATGGCCCCTGTGTTCACTCATCTCTGTCAAGGCCAGGCTGACTTTGCATTAGATCAGTTAGGACGCCTTTTAAATAGCCCATAACTGATGCGCAGGCTCAGATTCAACTGCAGAGGTCTGATTCAACTGCAGAGAAGCAGGGCTAAGGACAAAGGACAGAGAGTCCACGGCAACCTGTTTTCAGGACACAGGGTCCTGAATGATGTTCTGGTGACTCCTGCCAAATAGAAGGGGAGATAGGTTCCATGGTGAATGTCTGACCGGTCTTCCGGCAGTGTCAGGGAGCAAGCACTCCTACCAAGCCCCTGCCTGGCCTCTTGTGCAAAAAGCCATCCTCTCCTCTCCGCTTTCCTCTCCAAGCTTCCATCCCTGTCTGGCCTTGATCATGACACCAGCTTGTCCTTTGGTGTCCTCCATTTGCTGGGGGGTAGCCTTGCTGTCTGTGGGTGGGAGGCTGAGCTGGTGCTCAGAGGCCCCTCCTTATCCTGGTATTTTGAAGCTGAAAACCATGCATCTTTAATTCAGTGCTGGATGTGGAGCAGAGATGAAGTTCTGAAAGAGTCCGGGAATCATGTACAAAACTAGACAAAGAGTTCATGAAAATTTAAAAAGAGTTTGCAGCCAGGGGCTGCTTCATCAGATGATCTTTGTGAAAAACACTCCCTCAGGAGATCAGTCTTTTGGGAAGCGCTCCTGTGAACCCGGAGAAGATTCTCACTTACTCTTTCTGGATTAATGCACGGGAGGCAGACTACAGTGGGTGAGGTGTAATCTTCAGAGCCAGAGTTGATGAGTTTGGAGCCCAGCTGTGCCACGTACCGGCTGGGAGACCTCTTGCTCCTTGGCCTTGTTATGCTACTTAGCCTCTTTTATCTGAAAACTGGTGATAGGGACAGTTAAGAAACAAGGTTTTATCTGGACAGTGCCTGGCACAAGTGAGTGCTCTAAGTGCTTGTGGTTACAGCTGTCACAGGACAAAGCGAAGTGTCACCTGTAACTGTGTGAACATCCCAGCACGGTTATCCACTCCCAACCTTGTTGAGAGCCAGGATTTAAGAGTGACCTTAAATGAATCCAAAAAATGATTTCCCAGAAACAAAAAGTTGGGAAGAATGTGTCATGGACAGGGCATGAAGATATGAGAGAGCCTCCTTCTAACAATGCGCCTCAGTTCCACGAGGGGACAGGAATTCTCTGGCACATTCTCCAGATTCATGGGGAGCCTCCATTGCATGTGCGGCTGAAAGGCCTCTTCATCCACAATCCCCAGCCCCTTGGCTAGAGGACGTGTGAACAGAGGCCAAAGCCAAGAACTCACTCAGATTCTCTGCATAGTTTTCTCGGGGTACCTTGCGGGGTTCTCCACAGCAGAAATTCTGCCAGTCGAATGAGCCAAGATGCGAAGCAGCCAGGGTCCCATGCAGGGCCTTGTACTGCACGCTGGCAGTGTGGTCCCTCCGAGACCAGCATCGGGCTCCTGACAGCTCTGCTAACGGCGCATGTTGCCTGGGGTCCGTGCTTTGAATTCTTGGGAGGTAAAGGAAACTGGCCACTGGACTTAGGCTGTGCACCAAATTTTGATCAGTTGGCAAAAATCATCGCCCAAGGAAAGAAAAAGAGAGATGACTTTTCCCCGTGAGAGGCAGGCGCAGATGCGTCACAGGCTGTCAGGAGCTCCTTGCCTGTGGGCGCTCTGCCGGGGCCTCCAGGAAGGCAGCCCTGGCTCCTGTCACTGGCAACACACTCACTAAACCATGTCAGCTGCCGAGGGTTCTTTCCTGCGGGTGGGACGCTGTGGAAGTGATCTGACCAGTGTGGTCACTGTGTGCTCCAGAGAGCCCAGTAGGCTTTGCTCAGTGCTAAGGGTGGATTGGCTAAAACAATTAATCATTCTGTGAGTCAGAGAGCAGGGGACATTTTCCTCCCACTTGTGTGTGCACAACATGTGTGTATGTATACGTATGCACATGCGTGCATGCATCTATACTGTGTGCACACACACTTTGCATTGTACGTGTGTGTATATGTGCATGCCTGCATGTATATGCACAGTGCATGTGTACACATGCATATGCGTGTGTTGTTACATGCATATGGGTGTTGTGTTACATGCTCATGCATACATGAGCATGTGTGTGCATGTGTGTATATACACATGTGTGTGTGTGCTGTGTTGTTGTGTATAGAGGTGGGCTAAGGACGAGCTCTAGTGCTGAGGAGGGAAATGGCACCCTAGGATGACAGGCTGACACTAGGGTGAAGTCAAAGCGGACAACGATCTGCCCAGAAAGTGGGGTCAGGGAAACAGTCAGGACCCCTCAGTATCCAAGCCTTCCCAAGGTCTGAGGGTTCTGGCCTCCAAAATAGGTTTGGATGGAGGCTGGGGGCTCTTCTCCAGCTCTAAGAGGAGAAGCTGAGGGCCGGAAGCACCTGCAGCAGGTTCTCTGGTTCTGTGGTGCGGGGTGTGGGGAAAAGGGCCCTTAACGAGTCACTCACAGGCTCGCTCACCCCGCACTGGATGGGCGTGGAGGGTGCCATGGCCAGCCTGGGGCAGCCACACCCGGGAGAGGCCTTACCCAGGCGCACCCCAGTGGACGGAACACGTCTCCCCTTTCCCCACCTCTCCCAGTCTTGCCGCCTGCCGGTACCCAGCACTGAGTCCACCAAGAGCTGGCTCAGAGCACCAGCAAGGAGGCCAGAGAGACACTGCTCAGCACAGGAGCAGAGTCCAGTCGTCTGTACCTGTTGGCCCCAGAGGGAGGGAGGAGATCAGAAGATTCTCTGGCTGAAACCTCCTCCTCTCCACCAAAGGAAAGGCAGCTTATCGGGAGTCTGGTCTCTGGGGCTACTCTGAGGGTGAACAGCAGCAGTGCTGACTCAGTTTACCTATGCCAGTGGCTCTCTCCACTGGACCTTTTTGGCAGCAGGCTCCTTCTTCACAGGGAGATCCACTGTGCCACTATCTCGCCAAGGTGAGTACAGACAGCGTCCCTTTATCTATTCTGAAGGGAAGAGAGTGTGGTCTGGGAAGATCCCCTTTCCTGCGCCTGCAATCCCACCCACCCTCCAGCCCCAGGAAAACCTGTCTCACGGCGTCAGCCACCAGCACGGTGAAATGATGAAACGATGGCTGACTTGACAGCCGCCTCCCTCACTGCAGGACAGTTGCTAGTTTAGTTCCTTAAGGAATCAAAGCCCCTCTCAGAGCCACAAATCTAGCTGCTTTCTGACAGCCATGTCCTCATTTGGATGGAAAATTTTGCCTACCACGCCTGTACCTACTGGTTTTACCCAACAAGATAAACAGAAAAGAGCAGTTTCCATAAAAATTCCGGATAAGCCACCTGTAAAAGACAAAATCCATGGAAACACTAGACCAGAAAGGATTGGCTTCAATGCAAGAAAAACAAAAGGTGTGGCTAGGAGCCACCAAGTAGGTTAGTGATGTGGCGAGCAAGTATACAAACAAAGCAGATGTGTCCCTGCACCCAGGGCGGGAGAAACAGCCCACCCCGGGGGGGGCGGGTCGCTCCTGTTGGGGACCTCGGGGTTCTTTCCTGGGAATTGGGGGCCATTGTCAGTGTCGCCCCTGGCCACCCTTGAAGTCAAGGGTGGATCTTGTGATCCCTAAAGTGTTATCCAAGTGGAGACCAAACCCTAGTCTCTTTCCTACCAGTGCTCACTGAGAACAAATGTTACACTGCGCCTAGTTTTGTGCAGGGGACAGGGGCGAGTGCAGCCAGGAGACACACCACAAGCAAAGACCTGCAGGATGTGTGCTGAGCACCAGGAAAGGGCGCTGCAGCTGGCTTTCCAGGCGGAGGTGATGGATTATCCCAGGCCATCTCCAACAATGGAGCGTTCCCATGAGCCCCATGGCAAAGGGCACAAACACTCTATCCATGCTTTTAGGAAGAGTCTTTAGACCCACTGGCTGGGTGATTCCCTTCTTATCAGGCCCTCAGTCTGTTACTGTGCAGCTCCAGGGCAGGGCGGGAAGATGAGGGCACACTTTTGTGGCAGATGCTGCCCCTTGCAGATGGCATCGCTGTCACCCATGACAAATCACTTTAGAAAGGTTGATTTCTGGCCCTGTAATTGGCTCCTACAACTGTAGGCAGGTGCAGCAATTTGTGTCACAACCAGAATCCACAAGGGGCTGGGGATTTAGCTCAACGGCAAAGCACCTGCCTGGCAAGTGCAAGGTCGTGAGTTCGATTCCTGGTACTGGAAGAAAAACAAAAACAAAAACAAAACAAACAAACAACCAGAATCCACGAAGCTTTTCCCAACCATCCTGTCACCGTATGCCCTTGACAGTCTCACCCACCCATAAATCTCCACCTCCCTCACTCTCCACCCCACATTCCTGGCCCTGAGAATATCACAGAGGGGCACCTAAAGCAAAAGGTGTCCCCCGGGGGTCCTTAGCGATCTTCCCAGCCATTGTCTTGCCAGGGCACACACTGCTCTGGATCCCAGAGCAGGCCTTTGAATTGTTTATTAATAATAATCGCACCTAATAGCTATGAGCAGTAATTCTGTATGTCACATTGTTGAAGAGTCTTGTGCACACATTATGCACTGTGTAATGACATTTTGGTCAACGATGGGACACATGTATGTCAGTGGTCCTGTATGATTACGTCACCTGGTGACACTGTAGCTGTCTGAGTTTGTGTGAGCAGGCACTGTGACGTTCCCTTTGTGATGAAATTGCCTAAACATGGAGTTCTCAGAGCTCATTCCCATTATTAAGCCATGCACGATGATGTTCATTCCCTTAATCCTCATGGCAAGCCTGCAGCTAGGTGCTACTATGTCCCCATCTTACTGGTGTGGAATCTGAGGCGTGCTGCCAGAGCTATGAGCAGCAGCAAGCTAGCTTCAGAGCCCAGGTCTGCAGTTGCCCAGGGGTCCCACCAACAGTTTGCCACAAAATCCCCCAGTGATTGGGGTTGGCTTTGGGCATGGCCTGGGGTACCATCACCAGTCATGGAGGACCACTGGGAGCGAGACCGCTGAAAGAGGACAGTTTGCCTTCATTGTGATTCATTTTGCCCCACTTCCAAGTGTACTGATATGTACAGAGCTGGGTAGGTTAATATGTTACCCCCTTGATTGGCTTTAAGCAATGTAAATGGGTCTAGCCAAGGCATAGGTCTGTGTTACCCCGCCTATAGCTCCTTACTACGAAGCGTGAGCCAGGCCTCCAGAAAGGGGCTGTGAGGTCCCAGGGTAATGAAGGTTAGACATCAGAGCTGAAGCAGCTGAGCCGACCCCAAATACAAGATACTGCCTCAAACTGTGTTGTGCAGATTCCTCCAAACTTAGAGGCCACCTGTTACCGGAGTCCGGTACCCTTTCTGCAAACCTCTCTGCATACTGCAGAGGTATGAGATTGTGCATTGAGACACACTGCATTGTGTCTCCTACCTGGTCCAGCCCACAGTACTCCCATACTTCAACCCAGAGCCACTTCCCTCTTCATGAATTAATAAAACCCGGGTTCAGTCCTGGGTTGGTCAGGGCCTTTGTTCTGACTGGACTTAGGGTCCCCTTGGCTCCCCACAACTGCAGATATGTCTTTGTCTCTCTGTTCTCGCCATGGATTGCACTGGAAGTGGTAGTTGAAATTTACTTTGGAGAATTCCAATAACTTTTCCCTGGCTTTACAATTGTAAACCCCTCTGGACCACGACAAGGTCCACATGGGTGTCTATAACCAGTAAGAGAGAAAAATAGCCACACAGGGGTAAGCAGTGATTTTGTATGTCATGTTGTTTAAGAGCTTTGTGCACACATTATGCACTGTGTAATGACATTTTGGTCAACAATGGGACACATGTATGTCAGTGGTCCTGTAAGTTTACTTCACCTGGTGACACAGTAGCTGTCATAAACAGGAAGAGACTGGCAGAGGAAGTGGCTCTGGGAGGCCTGGTCTACCGCCTCACCTTCCACGGGGACAATCAACCTCGGTGAACTCTGTGCCTTAGGAGAAATAATAGCAAGGTCTGTGTTTATGACCCAAAACCACACAGATCGAATACTGCAAGACAGCACCTGTCAGCAAACGTGGGCCTGCAGTTCCTGTCACTGACCCACTCTGTGACTCCATCCCACCCCATCTCCACCCTTAGGAACGAGTAAAAGTCATCCTCAGCTTGTACTTGGAGCACCTATCCCTAATGCCAGTGCCTTGGAAATGACTCCAATTTAATGGGGTTTCTCCCTCTTTTCTTCCCAGCCCTTCCTGGGAGTGTCGTATGACCATGCTCACAGGAATGCCAGGCTCTGGCATAGAATTTCCGGTCAGGCTGTCTCCCGAGGCTTCCTTTTGCCATTGCCTGTGTATGTCCATCTGTCATGCTTGGTGACAAGGCTTTTCTGTAATTTCCTCCTTACTTTTCTTTCTTTCCTTTTTTTTTTTTTTAAGCAGGGTCTCGCTATGTAGTATGGCTGACCTTGAACTCACGTATGTAGCCCAGGCTGACTTCAATCTCAAAGTGATCGTCCTACCCTAGCCTCCCAAATGCTGGGATTACAGGTATGCATCACCACACTCTGCCCTCCATATTTTTCTTAGGCTCCGGGTTCATTAAAATAATTCCACACTGGGGCTGTTTTGCCCAACAGGGTAGAACATTAGACACGTATAAGGTGGCGGTGACAGAGAGCCTGGGGCTGAGTTTGGCAGAGCCGGTGCTGGTGCATTTACTATCCTTGGAAATAGTTATCCTGCTGGTACCTGGCCAGGCGCTGACTGGAGTTCAAACCCCTTCCACCCAAATGTAGAGGGAAGTTTACAGCCACCATGGTTTAAGGACCACCAGGGACTTGTTCCCTGCTCCACGCTCCTGGGGACCAAGGAGAACCTTGTGAAGGCAGTGGGCACATGACATCGTAGCATTTCTGTTTCAAGGACCGATCAAATACTGTAAGACAAGCACCTGTCAGCAAACAGGGGCCTGCAGGTGGCTGCCACCTCCACTGACCCAGAGGGGAACACCTGCTGGTATCCTACCTGGGCACCTGTCCCTGGGACTGTGGGTTCACAGTGCTGTGTCTAGTCTCTGCTACTGGGGGCCCAGGAAGAAGCCCCCGACAGGCCTGTATCAGGGGAGGAACCGAAGCAGAGCCCTGCAGGAAAGTTGAGTCCGTTAAGAGCCACACTCAGGTCCCACTGAGTTCAAAATGGGCTGGCCCCAGGGGGCCAGGTCCCCTTCTCTCAAGGAATGTGCCCAGGGCCCAGGGCAATGCTCAGCCATTCCCAAGGCTGGGCAGAACTGGCCTGGGCCAGCAGTGCTGTGTACACCACTCTCGTCTGGCTGGTCTGGCTGGTGTAGGTGCAAATACTCAGACCCTGTCCCTAGCCAGCCTGCCATCTGAGCTCTGCGAGCAGCAGTATCTGCGGTCCCCTCACCCCGCTGAAAGCTCTTGGCACAGAGGGTGCTTAGGTACCCCGCCTGGCTTTCCCCCATCCTTAGGCGGTGGGGAGTGATTTATGAAAAGAGTAAAGGCAATCTTAAAATATAGCTCGGTTAGATCTTTTGTACATGGGACAGGGGCCAGGAGATGGAGGGAGGGCGGAGGAAGAGGAGAGGATGGGGAGATAAAAAGAGTTAAGCTGTGTTGTGTACACACACCCCTCCCCGCGATGGATGCAATCATTATGCACTGCAGAGGTACAAATGATGACAAAAGGACACATGTACTGAAAAAAAGAAAATATAATATCATGAACCCAAAATTAAGTATATATGAAGTATGCAAAATAAATATTTTCTTAGAACAAGCAGAGAAATCATAGCAAGATTCAAACATTTAGAATGCTGGCAAATATAAACATCAAAATTTTTAAAATATATTTTTTATTTGTTAACTATCCAAAGTGCCTCAGTAATTTCTTTCTTTTTTTTTTTGGTAATTAAAAGTAAAATGAAATGTAGCTCCCTTGTGATGGCACACACGCATGGCAATCCCAGGGGGGTCACATTTATTTTCCAGAGAACAGCTCAAAGTCACCAACTTCTGATCAAAGCAGGCCTCTGGTTCTTGAAAAACCAGAAAAGTCACTTCTCAAAGCCAAGAACAACCCCTGCCTCCACCCCCAGACCTCTATCTTTCTTTAGAGTGGGTTTGGAAGGGAGAAAGCTCAGGCAGCACTGGGCTGTACCCCTTTCTAAACAGCTCCAGAGAGGGGTCCCTGACGCAAGATGAAGAGACAGGGCTGGGAGTCAGTGGACACAGACAGTAAAGGACAACCAAGTTCCTGTCCTGCACTGGCCAAGTAGGGCTGGCCCCACTCCCTGGGGACTGTAGGGGAGATTTCTGGCTGGGGCTGCAGGGAAATTTCTCCTGGATCGGAACCTGGTTCTGGGCTCATGGGACTCTCAGGATACTTGTGGCTGCTTACTTCAGCCTCTCACTGAGAACTGCCCCTCCTCCCCGCTATTCTGTCCCTAAATAAAAAGGTCAAGGTGGTGGCCGGGCTTACAGATGGCCACTCCCACTGAATCAGGGCTTATCAAACGCAGATCCCTGGATCTGGTGACTAAGAACCTGCAGGGTGTATTTTTGACAAAGGAGGTAGTAGGGGAAGTGAAGGGAAGTGAAGGGAAGGAACCCCCTGAGCTGCCCAAGGGCTCTGAGCTGGGACCCAAGCCCTGCTCACAGCTGCGAGTGGCCGGGACTGTCTTCTCAGGCTCCTCTCTGGTGTAGGAAAAATCTCCGCGTGGGTGTCTGGGCGAGTGCAGAATCCTGGCCAGGACAGACCTGCTTTTGCTGCGGGGGACCTCGAAGTGACCTGGGGACCCTGAGGCCTGGGCAAGTTACTCCTCTGAGTCTCAGTTTCTACCCAGCTCTGAAAATGAGGTTTCTGTGATGCTCCATCTCTTGTCTCCTAGGAGACAGGCTCCCTTCTCAATGTAGCCAGGACGTGGACCACTCAACAGAAAACTGCTTTGTCATCCTCAGACGCAATCTTGGCTGTATGGGACGGGCTCTTCCCCAGCTAGGTCAAAATCTAGGGCTTGTCTAATCATTCTCAAATAATAGAAGTTGTGAAAAGATCTCATTTTAATAATTACCACTTCCAGTTCACTGTAGGAATAAAATGTGCAAGCCAATTCCACGGGGCTTCCCCATCCCACTTCCACCTGAAATATGCACCCTATCAGCTGGCTGTACTCCTTCTTACCATGTTACTACAGCATATGGGGCAGGGCAAGCACCTACCTCCGGAATTCCTACCACACTCTTATCCAAAAAATGTTTTCTCTTAATTCTCAACCATCCTTCTCCTGCCTGCCCACCTGCCGGGAGGAGGGACTGGGTGAAGGATCTTGCTCCAGGCACTTGGCATCCTAGTAGGGCAGGGGCTTCTGCAGGAAAAGCTGCACCTGGGGGCCTTGGCCCAAGATGAGACAGAAAGCATTCCGTGTTAACCTCCTTTCTTGGGAATGGTGGTGAGAGTGTCACAACGCCTCTGACTTAGAAGGGAGGAAAAGGAGGAAACAGACATTGTGGCTACAAAAGAAAAAGTCTCTCATTGGGTGGGAATTTTTTTTGCAGGAGAAGTGGCCAAAAGCAGAGCTCTGGGTTGAGCTGCTAGGGGAGGGAGAGCACCAGACACTTTCCCCCTTGGGTGCACCTGTGACCCCATTGTCTGTGGCTCTGCAGGTACTCAGAAAGATGGGGTCACACTGCTGAGCTGGGCCTGTTGTCCTCTACCCGTGAGGACCCTGTGGCTTTCAGAGGTCAGAGCTCAGCACAGGCGCACCGAGCCCTGGTGAGGCTGCCAGGCCCCACCTGCAGCCACCACCCTTGCCTGCTCCAGTGGGCAGTTTCCCTGCTACGGGAGTATCGAGGGTGCCACCCTGTTGGCTCTGGCCGTCTGCGCTTCTAGGCTGTTGGGAGGTCAGGCATGGGAAAGTGCACTGTGAGTCAGCATCAACTTTATGCACTACAGATTAAAAAATAATCAAGTGTTTCACACCCTTGGGATGAGCAGAAAATGACAAAGTCTGACGCTACCAAGTGTAGCAGAACAATGGGGATTTTCACACGCTGCTGGTGAGAGCTGGCAGGGTTCAGGCTTAGCCTGAAGCTTATTATATAGTTTGAGGAGCTTCTTTATAAAATGCTATAAAATTAGGCAGTGATGGTCTTGAGTTTGATTCAAGTTTATCAGCTTCCTGGTAAATCCACCGCTGAGACACGTGAATTAGAATACTCATCTGGGACAGATGTATGTACCTTGTGACCCAGAAAGCTAAATCTTCCATGGATTCAGGGAGAAACTTCCAACAGCAATGATAAGAATGTTCCTGACAATGACAACAAAAAGAATGTTCTTGGCAATGTTCTTTGCAGCAGCTAAAGGTAACAAATCAGAAGTAGCCAAAATGTCCACCAACAGAAGAAGGGATGGACAGTTCCAATGAGTCTAAGTCAGCAACATCATGTTGTGTGTGGCAAAGGATATGTGCAGTGAGATATAATGTTCACAAAGTGTGAAAATACGTAAAGAAATGTCCTGTTCACAGTTCTGTATGTAGTGAAGCGAAGCCTAGAGCATGCTTGGGTGTGGTCAGCGTCGCTTTCAGCTGAGGGCTTTCCCTGAGGCTGAAGGAAGCACAGAGAGTAAGGCAAGGGTGGGGTACCCAGTGGACTTATTATCTCCCTATAATAAAAAGCCAACAAGGCAAAATAAGAAGCTTTGACAAAGTAGGACAATTATTATGTAGGCATCTAATAAAATACATACACTTGCTTGTCTTCATTCGAGTCCCTGGTTTGAAATCCGTCCTTATCCCTGGGAGTGGAACTGCTGTGTCATAGAGCTGTTTTTTTGAGCAGTCACCCAGCTGTTTCCCAGTGGCTGAACCATTTTACATTCCACAAGCAATGCACAATGCAGTGCTGGGCGATACTTGTTATTTTCCTTTTGTTTTGTTTTGAACTTTTATTGCAGGCTTTGCTCCTGGGCCTATTTTTAAAATAATAGATATAGGCTGTGAAATGGTACCTCAATGTGGTTTTGACTTATTTTCCTTGAGAACTAATGTAGTTGGGCAGTGTCCTATTTTTCATTGCATATTTATATTTCTTCTTTAGGGAGATGTCTGTTCAAGCCATTTGTTCGTTTATAGAATTAGTTTGCTTGCTTTGTTTCTTGAGTTGTAATATTACATAATTTGAGAAAACCCTCCCGAGGGTGACTCAATCTCTTTCAGCCCTTTAATTTTCTCTCTGTCTTTTTTTTTTTGGATTTTTTTCCGGTACTGGGAATCGAACTCATGACCTTGCGTTTGCCAGCCAGGTGTTGTGCCGCTGAGCTAAATCCCCAGCCCCAGCCCTTTAATTCTCCAGTCCTTACACACATCACAGCCCACACAGCTTCATAGGTGCAATCCACACAGAGCGAAATTTAAAGACTTGGGATATGCATTCTTCTCTTCCTGCCCGGCACCCTGTGAGCCCATCCTTAATCTAAGGAGGAAGAAAGAGACTCACAGATGACAAGAGAGACGTCCAAAGCCTCTTGGGAAATGACATGGGGAGGTGGGGGCAGAGGAGAGCGATTGATATGGAAGAGAAACAATTTCAAAAACAAAAGAGGGAAGTGATTCAGGTAAAAAGAAATTATTTCTCTAGAAACCCCTATGACTACAGTTCACAAAATCACAGCAGAGGAGTAGTTGCCACTAAGAGACAGCACAGAGATTTCTCAAACCCCGAACCCTTCCTGCAACGACTGGGTGGGTGGGGCAGCCGGGTGGGATCCTTCTGTCCCCTTCTTGGGCACGGATCTGCAGATCAGATCACCCTGCCTGGCTGGGCTGTTCCTAGCCTCAGGGCCACTCCTGCCCCTACCTGAGCTGAGAGGAGGCAGAGAGAGCTCTGGCGGGGGTGGGGGGGGTGTCCCTTCTCTGAGACTCACCCACACCACCTGCCATCTCCTGACCTCAGCCCTCCTGAGGGTCTTGAAGGAGGGAGGGAGTGAGGGAGGGCGAGAGAGAGGGAGTTGTGGGGGTTGCACCGAGGCTGGAAGTCCTACTACCATACTTTCGTGATTAAGCAGCTACAAAGCAGGGTAAACTGCTCACCCGGCAGTTTAAGAGACAGGAAGATCTTCCTCTCTGCCTGATCAAATCTGACCATAGAACTTTTGGTCACTATGGTCTGGCTCTAAAGGAACTACTCCCTGTTTCTTCCCAGATCCCGGTTTTCCGAAAGCCAACCTTGGACAAACACAGACTTAGAGATGATAAAGAGAAACACCCCAGGAGCCACTTGAGGGAAGAATGACCCACTGGGCTCGCCCAGTGCCCTGTAGGGGAGCTTGTACAGGGGCCACCCAAGTTCCAGTTTCAAACACACTCTGTGCCAGGTTCTGCCCAAAACCTTAAGCAACAGAGCTAACTAAAGAGCTGGCTGACCTTGGCCAGGCCCTTCCCCACTTCTGGTCTGCAAGTGGTGGTGGTGGTGGGCTCACTGGTTCCTTCTAAATGTCACTTCCATGATTCTGGTTATGTCCTGGGCTTGGAGTCACTCTGGATACACGAGGATTTGGGTTCATTTGAACTCACATGGGATGCCACAAACTCAATGATGCCACTGAGCAACTGTGCCTCCCTCACTTGCCCTTTTCCCCCACTCAGAGCCTGTCCTCTTTGGTGCCCACCCCACCCCTATCAGACAGGAAGAAATCCGGGTCGGGTTTCAGACCATCGGCTTTCCACATTTTCTTTCCCAACCAACTCTGAGCGCTGTCACTTGAGCCGTGGGGAGGGGGGCGCGCATGAAAGGTATCCCCTCGGCCACGACGAATCACACCCACGGAATAAATAAAACCCACCCTTCTAAGTCACCATCTGTGGCCCCTGGGGAGCTGAGGCTATGGGAGGTCTGCAGCCTCCACACACAGCGCGAACACTCTACCAAGAGCCAATAGTCGGAAAGTCTCCCGCTGCCCCTGCCCCTCCAGGCGGGCCGGGTGGGTCCAGGGCTAGGGAGAACCAAGCTCCAGCGAAGACACCTCTCCCCTGCTCAAGGTCAGCGGAGGTAGGTGGACGCCCTCACTGGGTCCTTTTGCTCCCCCTTTACAGGGCAGAGCACGGAACACATGATGACCCGTATTTTCTTCTTTCCCAGTCAAAACTGTCGCAAATACATTTCACTTGCCAGAAACTTTAAGAATAGAACAATCCGGATTCAATTCCTAACCTCTAAACCTCGATTGGCAGTACTAAAGTTACATTTGTCTATTCTTTTTTTTTTTTTTTTTTTTAAGCCCTTTCCCTTGATAAAGTTGGGCACCTTGGCAAGGACCTCGCCTTCCAGCGGCGCGGCGCGGGATGCTCTTCCTGGGCACCGCAGTAGCTCACAGCCCCGACACCAGCGCGCGGAGCGGACCTCTCCTCTCTGCTTTCCCCTGACCTGGGATGCGAATTGGGTTTTTCCACCCAAGAGACTGTTTGCCCCAGTTCCACTGGTCTAGAAAGGGACACTGGCATGCCGAGAGGAGGGAGGACCTTCCAGGCGTGGACCCTCTCGCTCCATCCCGGCGTCCTGGACGCTCCCGGCACGCGCGTGGCTCGCAGCTCTGGGCGCGACATCCCCGAGCGAGCGCGGCGCGGCGCGGCCCATCCCGTCCCCTCCACGGCCCTGGCGCGGGTGCGCGAGCCACTCACAAACTCAAAGACCATCCCGTCCCCTCCACGGCCCTGGCGCGGGTGCGTGAGCCACTCACAAACTCAAAGATGAAGAGCAAGTCGGGGAAGGTGGTGAAGACCGAAAAGCCACTGGGCAGGGTGCTGCCACCCGAAGCCGCTGCGGGGGCCATGCCGACGAGCTGGCGACGGCCTCGGGACGGGACGCGCGCGCTGCGGCTCCGCGATGACCACTCGCTCGCTCCGCGGGACCCAGTGGCCCGGGCGCCCTTGTGCGAGGGTTAAGAGCTGGAGAGCCCGGGGCAGAGGAGGGCGGAGCCCCAGGCGCTCGTCCCGCCCCCAATCCTCTTTCTTTACTTTCCCCCAGCCCCCCCAGCTCCAGGGAGCCTGACCCGAGCGCTGCGGGCGTCTCCCCAAGCACATCCGAGGCGCCCTGCGGACAAACGGAGCTGGGGACAGGGGTCCGACTCCTGTGCCCCACCCCGGATCCCACCTTCCACCGAGGAGTCGGATCAAGCCACTTCGGCGAAGTGCTTGGCAGCTTGGCACGCCCTCCAGGTGATCATCGTCCCTTAAGATTGACAGCCATCTGGGCCAGGTCCCGACACCTCCCAAGGACTACGCCCTGGGGTCACCATTGCTTTAACTCAAGTTGAGTCTTTGCTGGGTGCGTCAGTGCGCGCGATCTCCGCTTCCCCGCTCAGGGTGGGACGCCCGCACCACAGCTGCAGTCAGGGAACCAGCTGAGCCCAGCGCTGGCCACCGACCCTGCCCGCTGCGTGGTTGCAGCCCGGTTCCCGGAGCGGTGCCCCGGGATTCCGCTCCCCTTGGTCTAGGGGCTGAGCGTCTAAGGGCGGCAGGAGGTCGCCCTCAGCTGCCGGTCTGAGGCTGGGCAGATTTGTGTGACACCAGGGAGCCGGAAGGGGCACTGCCAGAGGGGGTTGCCCGCACTGGTGCGGGTGGGTGACCCTTTCACCTCCACCCGTGGCCTTTGACTCTTTTCTGCTGGTTGTTTTGTTTTTTCCTGTATCGCAATTTAGATTCCTTTTTGCTTTTATTTTTAAGCAAGACTCACTCTCCAGTAGCTTTCCGTTTGGTATTCCTAGTGTCACTGCTCAGTGTTACCCCCACCCTCACCACCCTGGGCTTTACCCCAGCTACCACCAGGGCCCAGGCTCCCTGGCTTTCTCTACAGGGCTCTTTTTTCCTTCCCGTTCCTGCAGGGAGAAGTAAATTTTGGGATATATTTTCAAAAAGCAACAATCCATGCCATGAGCTGGCCATTATGGAAAGGGACCAGGCATTCAAAGTAAGAAAATTTCCCTGTGCCCCAGTGAGCCTCTTTAGGGCTGCCAGTGTTGGTGACTTGTGACTGGGCTCCCCCAGCAGGTCCCCAGGGAAGGACGTTTCTGGCCAGGATGGGCGCTGTCTGAGTTCTCTCATCCTGGCATCTTCTTGGCTGTCGGATGGCCCCATTGGGCCCCAAGGGGACACCTTGCTTTTGAAGAGTCTTCGTGGGGGCTGAGCCTCAAAACAAGACTGAGGGCTCTCACCAGCAAATCCAGCCAAAGCTACTTTAGTTTCTCTATTAGTATAAAATAATCAAGATTACAAAGGTCCTATCAACTCAGTAAGGTCTTTGGCAGGCCTCTTTTATTTCATTACTGATTTCAGACCTTTGTTGCTAAGCCCTGCACACATGCGCCTTTGGCTTTGGGTGAGAGTTACGGCTCCTGGTGCCCTAGTGAGGCCCAACTGTTCTAGCCCTCCTGGGAGAAGGTGCAAGGTCCTTGGATAAGGTAGAGGGGGAAAAGCCCTTGGAAGAGGTTATGCAGGACCAGGAAGGCATCCTCACCAAGGCCAAGGCCAAGAGGGCTAGTCCCTATCTCGGTGGCCTTCTCATCTCACATGGACCCCTTTGTTGGATATTTATCTTTTTTTGTTTTGTTGTGTTTTATTGGAACCAGGAACTGAACTCAGGACCTTGTGCTTGCCAGGCAGGTACTTATGCCACTGAGCTATATCCCTGGCCCTACCTTTTTCTTCTTTTTTGAGACATGGTTTCGCTATGTGATTTAGATTAGCTTTGAACTCACTATGTAGCCCAGGCTGGCCTCTAACTTGCGGCCATCCTCCTGCACAGCTTCCCGAATGCTGGGATTACAGGTGTGCGCCACCACATCCGGCATGGATGTTCACCTTTTAAACCACACTCGCCACTGCAGGCTCCTCATCTTTACCTGCCATCTCCTTCCTTACCCATCATAACCTCGGCAGCTGCCTAAGGACCTGGCTGGTGGGAGGCACTCTGTTGAGTGCTAGGAAGGCTGAGGGGGAGGTGGAACTACTCTGGTGAACATGAAGAGCATTGGTGAGTGGAGAGGGCTGTTTCTTCTTCCCCAGGCCACTTGCTCATGATTTAGGTGGCTCACGTTTATAAGTCTAGGATCATAGCTTGGTTTCAGCAGGATATGAAAAATAACATTGGCCAGTAACTCCCTGTCACGTCAGTCTTACCAGCAGCATAATGGGTGTGACCTTGTGCGTTGGTCTGGGCTGGATCTGGGGCTTCTGTCACACTGTAAGGTGGCCTGGGGCAGTTTCTAAAACGGAACGCTGTGGAGCTAAGACTGCTGCCCAGCTGAGTCAGGAACAGTTCACATCTAGCTCGTTTGTGGGTGGGAGTGGGACATGTTTAGGGAACGACCCATGGGAAAGGAATAAATGACAGCAGGTGCAATTAGCTTTGGAGGCTGGTAGGATGGATCTCATTTTAATGGTGAGGTAACAGGCTCAGAAAGGTTAAGCAGCTTTCTGAGGCCACACAGCTGCTGAGTGGGGGAGCTCAGCCCTGAACCTGAAAGGTGCAGGCCTCCAAAGATGCTCACAAGTGCTTGATGAAGTCTGTGCCCCACATGGCTGATTACCATCAAATGCCATGCTCTGTGCAGACGTTCAACAGCCTTCCAACTCCAATCTCTGTTCAGCTCAGGCTTGGGCCTGGGCACTTGTTTCCTGAGGCATCTCTGCCCAGTTGGTTGCTCTAGACCTTTCCTCCCCTGCCTGGGGACACAAAGGATTTGGGGTTATCATCTTGGCTATGCTTAGGGGAGGTAGGAGCAAACCCAAGTTCTGCAAGGTACCTGGAGCCCTTACCCCAAAGGGTTTTGTGTAACTGTCACACCTAGCCAGGGATTTCCAGGGATGGCGTGAAGGACTGAGGACCCCTGCTGGGCAGACACATCAACGGCACCACAGCTGCCCTGGCCTCAGCGGGAGGGAAGCCAGCATGGCTGGGGCCCACTAAGTGCCCAGCACAGCTACAAGTTCTTGGTCCACATGACCTCCTTTTCTCCCCAGAGCCCTTCCGGTAGGTATCTCCGCACCATGCAGGCTCAGGATGGGAGGTATTGCCCTGGTCACGTGTCAGTCAACCAGGCCTCTTGAACCCGGAAGGCAGGCTGTGTCCTCACTACCTCGGTGCCAACTGCACAAAATCCAAAGGTTTGAAAACTACAAGTGACAGCTGCTCGTCAAAGGACCAGGGATGGGCCTAGAGGGTGTCCTGTGCTCTGTTACCTCCAGTGACAACGAGCCCAAGCCTCGTTCTTCTTTCTTTTCTGCAGTCCTTTTGAGGTCTGTGTTCTGTGGTGCCAGGGACTTATGGTGCTCTGCCACCTTCTGAGAAAGCCATCAGCAGGCTCCAAGTACCTGGCAGTGTCTGGGTGTCTCAGCGATGGGGATGCAGGGTGGAGGGCGTGTGAGTAGGGAAGACAAGTCCCTGCTTCCTCAGAGAGTTCCATCCAAAAGCAACACTGTGGTCAAGTTGATGGATACCTGGCCCGGCCTTCTCTGGGCTAGGTCTGCCCTGGGCACTTTCTCTGTCTCTGTAAACAACACCATGGGGTGGTGTCTTAGTTTGTTCAGGCTGTTTTGACAAGGCCTGTTCAATGGGGCAGCTTAGAAATAGCAGGAATGCATTTCTCATGGTTCTGGAGGCTGCACATCCAAGATCAAGGCCCTGGCATACGTGGCACCTGGTGAGGGTGCACTTCCTGGCTCATAGAGGTCCCTTCCTGTTGTGTCCTCGCATGGGGAGGAGGTAAGGGGTCTCTCAGGCTCCTTTTGTAAGGGCGCTCACCTCATTCATAGGGATGGACTCTGCCCTCACAACCAAGTCCCCTCCCAAAGATCTCACCTGCTGATACTGTCACTCTTGGGGTCAAGGTTCAACATGTGAATTTTAGGAAGATGCCAGCATTCAGACCATAGTTGGCGGCACATGGACCAGTCCTTCTAAGCAAGGGTGAGGTGGGCAAAGGCTGCACAGTGGGACCCCCATTTCTGAGCCCTTTTGGGTGGCAGTGCTATGCCCTGCTTTCCACGCCCTCCCCCCACCAGCCGAGTTCAGTAAGCTCCAGGAGGAGAGACCACAGAGGAGGGTAGACACAGTCCCTGCCTTTTTGAGTTTACTACAATGTACAGGAGACAGCTAGCGGTCAAACATACATATGTGATGATGCTTGGTGCTGGACGCAGAATGCAGGGGCTCCAAGAGCTTCCACCAGCACAGCAGTCTGGGCCTAGGGTGGGGACCTCACAGAAGTGTGAGCCGGGGAAATAGCTCAGTGGTGCAGTGCTGAGTTAGATTCCCAGGACAAAAAAAGAAAAAGAAGTGTCCCTTGAGCTTGTGGGCAGTGGCTAAGCAGGTGAAAGGGAAGGAGTTTCCTGGCTCAGGAACAGAATTACCAGTATTATAGACTGGCAAGTTAAGCAGAATACAGCAGGCAGCCAGAGAGGCCCTGGACCCACGATAGAGTCAGAATGACCAGGCCTTGGTCAGGTAAGTAGGAATTTGATGTCAAGAGTTAACAAGAACCAGGTGAACAATTAAATCCGGACCTGTAACAAACAAGGTGATAGATGGCCACCATGACCACTTCTGCTCCTACCTATCTGGGAAACTTATTTCTTTCTTACTTTGGTCTTTTGATGGACCACTTGGATGGGATAGAGGCCAAGAGGTACCTGCAGACATATGCTTACCTGGACTCCACATACGCCCATTTCTACTTGAAAAAAGCTTGTTTCTGTCCTTTAGGCTGAACTTAGTTAACTCAGAATGATCTGAGCCCTGGTTATTTTTTAGCCGAAAAACACTATGACAAAGAGTCCTTGTGGCAACCTACTATCTGGTCCCCTCCTGACTATTGGGAGCTATTCCTCTCTAATAAACATTCCTCCTTTGTCCTCGACTTCATTATTTGACTTTGAGAGATACAGGCCCAGATTACACTGTTATACCAGGTTTGAGAGCTCACATGAGGAGACCAGTGAGTCAGAGGTGCTAGTGGGGGTTGGGGAGAAGGTGGAATGTGAACAGCCCACAGGCGCCCAGGACAGAAGGGAGTAGGCATGGGCAGGGAGTTCTGGGTAACAGGAGGCCAGGAATGATGTTGGCTGGGGATGCTGAGGAGGAATGCAAGGCTGTGTTGCACTGGGACGTGCAGAGAAGAGAGAGAAAGGATGCCCGGCCCAGAGAGCAGCAGAGAAGTCCTGGAGGCAGGAAAGCCCTTGGTCTGCACCAGGAGTGGTGGTTCTGGGCTGAGCTGGAAAGAACAGGGGCTGCTGGACGTGGGGAGAAGAGGCGGAAGTCCCAGGGTAGGAAGTAAACATCGAGCTTAGTCAGCCCCAAGAGCGATAGGCTCACCTCTTCCTGCTCGCCACCTGCCCAGCGGGTTGCACAGAGAATGTGGCTTAAGTTGGCCGAAACTTCAGCAAATGTAAGGCAGGAGCAGGGCTGGGTCCCGGGTCCCGGGAATGCAGCCTGGGCAGGTTAGGGGCTGGGCGGGCTTGCCCTGGCCAGGCCCCATTCCTGGAGGTTTCATTCACAATGCCCCTCAGATAGCCTTTGCCCCAAAGCGGGTCTCCTTCGATGGTCAGGAGGGTATTGAGGAAGACCCCAAACTTAGTGGAATGGCCTTGGCACTGGGTTTTTCACTCTGTAGCTCATTCTTCTGCCTGGAGCCTCCTCCAAAGGCCTCCTGGAGAACTGGATCCCCATTGGATGACCAGGAGCCGCCTACTGAAGAAGCTAGGTGGCCCTCCAGTTGGGCGGACCACAGAGGAAACCTCTGACCATGGCAGTGGTACTTGATGGTTGCAGATTTTCCTTACATTCCTGTTTTCTGTTAGAAAAAGAACAGTGTATTAATGCTACCTGGTTCCTCCAAATCAAGATAACTATTTTCACCTCTGTTTGTTATTATTATTTTCAGTTCTGAGGACTGATCAACCGAGGGTCTTTTCACTGAGCTACCGCCCCAATCCTTTTCATTTTTTATTTTGAGACAGGGTCTAGCTACATTGCCAAGCCTGGGTTTGAATTTGTGATCTTCCTGCCTCAGCCTCTCAGGGTGCTGGGGTTACAGGCATGTACCATGCCTTGCTTCTGCATATTATGTTTTAGAACTTATGTAGAAGGAAACCATCAGCCCTCTCCACTACTGTTTCCTTGGAGTGACAAACCCATTCATTCAGCCCAAACAAATTCTCCAAGTGCCACACCTGAGCTGTCTGCACGTGGGAGGTGCATGTGGGAGCATGGGAGGTGGCGGTGAGGCCATTGCACCTGCAGGCATTCCAGGGTGGGGGCCACAAAGGCCCTTGCCAAGGCCGGTCTGAGTCCTCCCTGGGGAGCAGCCAGTGACGTTTCTTCAGTCCTTGGAAGGCTTGGGTGGTGCCCAGCACTTGGAACAGAGCCCAGAGAAATGAAAATGGTACCAGACCAGAGACCCGTGCACTGGGGCCTGGGACAGTGGAGATCAGGAACAGCTTGAAATCAGAAGACATAATTCAGCCATAAAAGTGCAATCATGCGGAATATGAAAACCGGCTGCCAGAGAGCCTGGAATGTTTTCCTGGAGAATGGCAGGAACTTGCTCCCTCGTCTCTGGGTGCCTGGTGCTTAGCCTGGGGGCTGGAGCCTGGCACAGGCAATGGGAGCACATGGAAGAGCAGGGAGAGGATGGAAGACAGGCGAGAGAGTGGCAGAGAAAAGCAGGCGACCTTGGGAAAGCCCAGGAAGCTCGCAGGTACCACGTGAGCCCAGGCGCCGCTTCTCTACCTGAGGGAGCCCAGAAACACTTTTCTTCAGTGGGGTCCTTGAAAGACATCGGCATCGGTTCTTCCCGGAATAATAATAAAGAAACAAGCAGGATATGGTGGTGCACACCTATAATCCCAGCCTCCTGGGAAACCGAGGAGGATCCCAAGCTTGAGCTCAGCCTCAGCAACTTAGAGAGACGTTATCTCGAATAAAATTTAAAGCAAATGTGTAAGGGGATGTAGTTCTGTATGAAGGGCCTAGGTTCAATCCTCAGTACCACAAAAAGAAAGGAAGGAAAGGAGGGATGGAGGGAGGGAAGAAGGAAGGAAGAAAAAAAGAAAAGAAAAAGAAAAAGAAAGAAAAGAACAGAAAAGAATTGTCTCTCACTCTCATTGCCCTGGGGTGCCGTACCTGGTTGGTTTCTAGTCCCAGAGTTTGGCTGGTTTCTAGTCCCAGAGTTTAGCTGGTTAAATGAGCACTGTCCATCCTGGATGTTCCCAGGCCAAGCACACTTGGTCAGGGAGAGGCTTGGTGATGAGCGGTGGCACAAAGGCTGCTGTGCAAGCTCAAGTCCACCCCACGCCCACTCTGGGTGGTCTCGGAGCTCAGGGAGCTGTGCAGACAGCATCACGGCCACACACTCAGCTCACAGTGCCCATTGTTCCCCCAGGTTTAAAGCTCCTTTTGATGGTGCACACAACACAAAGACACTCAGAGAGAGAGAGGCAGAACTCTTTGTTACGTCCAGCTCCAGATGAGAGCAGGCCACCAGGCAGGGCCATGCGGAGTTTGCACTCGGGGCTGGGCTTACAGCTAGCTGGCACTGTCAGGCCAGCGGGTGCCTGGCCAGTGGGTGGCTTAGTTGGGTTGCTTGGGGCCCCTGGGTTGGCTGATTTAAGTCATTTTTGCAGGTTTAGGGGTACAGGGTTGTCCTTGGTTGTTGCTCAGGGGTGAAGGGGCTGTCATCAGTTCTGGTACCTTGTCCCTGGAAACTAGGCCCGGTGCATGGTGGCCCGGAGTTTGAGAGTTCCTTGAAGGATGGGGTTGGGTGTGGACTTTATTAACTGCTCAAGGTTAATTTACCACTCTCTAGCCGGAGACTCAAAACTGGGTCAAGATTATTTTTTATTTTCTTTCTTTCTTTCTTTCTTTCTTTCTTTCTTTCTTTCTTTCTTTCTTTCTTTCTTTCTTTCTTTCTTTCTTTCTTTTTTTGTCTTTTTGAGACAGGGTCTTGCTATGCAGTTCAGGCTGGCCTTGAGCTCACTTTGTAGCCCAGGCTGGTCTCGAAATCACAACGATCCTCCTGCCTCAGCCTCCCGAGTGCTGGGATTACAGGTGTGCACCACCACATCTGGCAGGAGACCCTATCTCAAAATATGAAAAGGGCTGGGGATGTAGCTCAGGGGTAGAGCACTTGTCTAACATGCCTGAGGCCCTGGGCTCGCAGGACCTGCTCCCTCCCACCCCCCAGGGGAGAAGCTCTGGTCTACACCAATCTTGGGAACGGTACCCACTTTACAGTTAGGAGTTCAGGGAACACATTTGACAGAGCCTTCATGGGTAGCCGGACTCATTCAGCCAGATTTCCTTCCAGCCTTGATTCCACTTACTCAGAGCAGCTGCTCTTTACCTGGCACCGTGGTGACGGCAGGGAAGCCACGCTAACAGGACCCAGGACCTTCCTCATGGGTGAGGCTGGCGTGGTGGCAAGGGTGCTTTAAGTGTCTTCCACTCACCTGGTGGTGCTGCAGGGATCGTGGTCCAGGGGTGATGGTGAAGATCCAACCTGTGACATTGGCACACTGCACTGATGAGAGGATGTTTCTAATCGAGCATCCCCTAGCTTGGGACAGGAGGTCGCAGTGTCATGCTGGGGCTGTCCTTGGGAGCGATGAGCCAGCAGGGGCAGAGGGACCAGACTGCAGAAGTGAGAGCTGGTGTCTCCTGATTCCCACCTGGAGTTGTGACTGACTTACTGAATAATTCTAAGGCTGGCAGGGAACTGAAACTCACATCCAGGGATAAGCAGGAAGTGTGCCTGGGTCACTCTATCTGGGTGTTTGTTTAAGGGACCTTAGAGGTATAGAAAGGGGAACCCATGGCTAGGTCTTTGGAGGCCCTTCTGGTTTCACCAGATGTCCAGGCAGCACATAAGGTTGTCAATATCAGTCTGAAGCCTTATTCCTCAAAAAGGAGCTCCTAGGATACAGTTCTTTTTCTGTTCTTAGCCTTTTTTGTGTGTGAAAGTAATGCATGGAGCTGCAGCAGCCTTCCTGAGACCACAAGAGCAAAGCAAGAGACATAACAGCACCCGGGGCCTGCATGTGGTTCAGCCACTGAATTAATCAGCCCTGGAAGTGCCAAGCCTCCAGTTTTCTCATTCTGTGAGGTGTGGCCCCAAGTTTCTTATTGAAGCAACCCTGG
>NW_004955470.1:3350403-3357501 GCF_000276665.1 Chinchilla lanigera | reverse complement strand
CCCCAGCCCCCTGAGAGATTATTTCTGATCTGATTTCTTCTATGGTCTGATGGAGTTGTTTCTTTACTTCAGTTGCTATCATTTCAGAAACTTCAGGTGTGTAACTTCCAAGTTCTTCTATGTCAGTGTCTCCTGGACTTGTTCTGGATGAGCTACAGGTCTGAGATTGCACTTTGCTCCTTCATTTCGATGTTTTCAAAGCTCCTGAGTTCACCAGGGCTCAGCATCACTCCCACAATAATAGAGGAGCAAGATGTAGCTCACTGAGGCTCTTGAAATTCCCTGGGGCTCAGCTTCCCCCCTGTGATGGTGGGATGGTGGGGAGGTGGCTCACTAAGGTTTTCAAAGTTCCCCAGGGCTTAGTATCACTCTTGCAATGGTAGAGGGGCAGTGGGAAGCTCACTGAGGCTCCTGGAGTTCACCAGGGATCAGTGTTGCTCCTGCATTGGTGGGGAGGCAGAGTGTGGCTTTCTGAGCTTCCTGAAGCTGCCTGAGGCTCAGTGTTGCTCCCATGATGGTTGGAGGGTAGACAGTGGATCACTGAGGCTCCCAAAGCTGCCCATGCTCAGTGTCACTCCCGCAGTGGTGGTGGTACAGGGCACAGCTCAGTGCATGACCATCTTTATAAATAAGGAAAGTGATGCTCTCTGCGGTGAAGGGGCTTCCCTAAGTCAACAGCAAGCAACTGGGGAAGCCTGGTTCAAGCTTCTCCTCCCATGGCCACCATGCAGGACACCCAGTGTCTCAGGCAGGAGCTGGTAATGAGATCAGGCTGGGTTGTTACCTCACCTCTGAGCTTCAGTTCCCTCCTCTGTAGAATGAGTCAAGAGGGGTGTCTGGAGCCTGGCACAGAGCAGCTGTTGACCACTGACACCAGCCCCTGGAAGTGACCTACTTCAAGGCCAAAGTGTCTCTTCTCCTATTCACCTCCATGGACTACTGGAAAGGAGGAAGTGGGGCTGATGATAGCTTCATGGGGTCAAGCTGAGGTCTTTGAGAAAGTCACAGGGGATTCTTGACTTCGTCTCCCCTACTTCAGAGCCCTGGGTGCCCAAGGCCTCTTGTCCTCCTGACCTCCAGGCAGAGCTAGAGGGATGCAAGTGACAGTGGATGCATGGGGTGGGGTTGCCTTTGGGTCTGGGATTTATAGCCAGGTGGAGACCCTGGAGTGTAAATAGGACTTTCATTGCTGCAGCAGGAATACAGCAGGGCATCACTGGCTTGCACTGGGCCAGGCCACTGGTCACTGGGTGCCTGGGCTGCAACAGGACAGATTGAGGGGAGCAGAGCAAACAGCTGAGCCTTATAGCTGGCCACTGGCTCCCTCTTGAGGTGTCACATCAGTTTTTAATGACTATGACAGAAGCAGATGGCCTTAAACTAAACTTGGAGTATGGTTTCATCATCCCCGCCTGGGATTCACCAAAGGGAAACAGCTACAGTCATGTGCCACATAATAATATTACAGCCAGTGACAGGCTGCATGACTGAAGTGTTCTGGTCAGATTATATAATCCTGTGACATCGAAGCCATCCTAGTTTGTGTAAGTGCATTCTGTGCTGCTCACACAGTGACAAAAATCCCAGAATGATACACTTCTCAGCCAGTGTCCCTGTTGTCAACTGACGCAGTGTGTACCTACGGTAACATGGAAAGGTGTTCAATAGAAAACAGTCCCCAGTGCTTTATGGGAAGGTGAGTACAGGCAACCAGAGACCATAGACCCCACATTTCAGGGAGGGGTCAGCATCCTGCACTGAGGAGGGTTCAGATACAACTAAGAATCTGGTTCTGGAGTTGACCTTATGTGGACATTGAGGATGGCACTGCACGAGTGCCAGGCTCTGCTAGGATGCAAAGGTTCTCTGACAGCTCAGAGGGCCTGCTCAGATGGCGTTATCTTCACATGTGTGGTCCTAACAGTGTAACATCTGGTGTGTTAATGCCTGCACATCTCCTGCTTGATGAACTTTAGGAAGGTCCTTTGGAGGCCATCCCCACAGCAGCCTGCTTTAAAGGCACACTTATGTGCCCGTTAGTTATATTTGTCAACTTGGTTGGGTCAAGAGACTCCTGGAGAGGTGTCTGGATCATGGAGTGCTAACTAACCAGTGGATTCATCTACTGATCACAGCTGCACATGTTGCTAGGAGGTGGGGTGCAGTGGGAGGAGGTGGGTCACTCGCACATCTGTGGAGGGTAGATCTCTTGCTGATACTCTTTCCTGTGCTGTACCCTAGTTGCCTTGAAGTGAGCAGCTTACTTTTGCCATGCTCTTCCACCATGATATTCCTGCCTTCCAACCACGGACTGAAACCCCTGAAACTGTGAGCCGAGATTAAATCTCTCTTCCTTTAAGTTGTGCGTGTTAAGTGTTTGTCCCAGTGATGAGAAAGCTGACCAATACAACTTACAGGGATCCTCTATTGGGTTGTAGAGAGGTGGCTTTTATGGAAACTCTCAGTTCCACTCTGCTCTGGCTAATGTTTCCTCTGGCAACATCAGCATCTCCTTGCCTGTCAAATACACCTCATTTTAGAGAGAGCTTCATCAATGTGTTTTTCTCCAGTTCTGTCACCAGCACAACTGCAATGTAGGTAGTGGTGTTGCCAATCAGCCTAGGGTTTTTTTGCTCCATTCAGATGGACCACTGTGAATTGGCGAAGTGCAGCTCTGCTAGCCATCCTGATTTACCAGGCAATGCTGGATGCCAACAGCTGACCAGCCACCTGCTGGTGTCTGCTGCTGTAGGCTGTCACTATCTGATGCTGTCTTGTGCTGAACACTGTAGGTTCTCTACCAGGCACTAGTCTCTGGTGCCAGTCTTCATTGGCTGCTGGTCTCTGGAGCTCTTCAGTACTAACAGTATTTATTGCTCTTTCTTTTGAAACAACTACTCTGTCCACACCACTCAGGATAAGAATCCAAAGTAGATTTAGAGGACTTTTGGAGCTCATACTGTCTGAAACCACTATAGGAACACCAACACTAGTCACTGTTTTAACACAGCCTGCACTGCAGCATAGGAAGTCAATCCAGGGAGCCCTTCAGACCACCCTGAGGAGTGGCTGGGGAGCACTGTTACATAGCTGCTGCAGGCCTGGGTCAGTGAGGGGCAGGGCTGAAACCAAGGAATCTCCTGGAAGCCTTGCTGTGAGAGTTGGGGTGCACACAAGGGGCCCAGATCCCTCCCTTCCTGATCTCAGCCAGCCAGGGCGCCCCCTCCCCTCTTCAGAAAGGCAGCAGCACAGTCTGAGTGGAGGAGAGGGGGCGGGGCACTGCACTGACTGCAGTCAGGTGGGAGAGGACAGGGGCAGCAGACAGCCAGGGAGGACGCTGAAGCAAGTTGTCCCAGTCCATTGGCACGGGGCCGAGGGGGAGCAAAGGGAAGTGACGGGGAGGGACGTGCCAGCCACTGGCCAGGCTACTTTCCCCTCCAGCTGACATGGGAAAATGAGAGTCAGGCACTTCTCATCTCCCCTCCATCTCAGTGATGGTGAAGGGCGGTCACAGACACCAAACATGTCCAGGAGAGAAGGCCGAGAGGCGCAAACTACAAACAGCTATTTGGCAGCCGGAAGTCAGCCCCAAGATCAATCCACTTTGCCTGGAATCAAGGGGCGTAAAGAGCCCGTGTGAAGACTTTAACCCTGACCTCTTCAGTTCGAGGGACACGGGGATGGTTCTCAGATCCAAGCTTCAAAAAGCCAGAGTGTGAATGAAGGCTGTTGGCCAGCTTTGATGTGGAAGCTCTCCTGGGCCACAGGGAACGGGCCAGAAATGTTTCCCACCCAGCCACGGAGGCAAGGTAAGTGGTGGCCTGAGGTGGCTTTAGCTCCTAGGGGAGGAAGGGTCATACTGAGGGGAAGGCAGGGATGCCAGCTGTTTAGAGGCGGAGGCAGGGGCAAGTGACCATGCAGAAGAGAGCTTTTTTCTCCCTCCTGTGGGATTCTAGGCCACTGGTGTGCCACAAGCACCTGATGGCGGGGGAGAGGGATGGGGAGCGCCACAGACTCAGGACAGCATCTGTCTGGGAAAGAGGCAGCTGCTCACCTCCGGGGAGGCAGCTCACACCGTGGGACCCATGAAGAGAAAGGCTTCCAGTAGTCACGCCTCTTCTACTTGGGGGGTGGGGAAGAGGTAAGGAGCCCGCTGCTATCCTGCAGATCTTGAATGCCCCACTGACCCAAGTGCTGAAAGCTTGGAGCCCAAGTGGCCTTAGCAGGAGCTCGTAGAATCCAGTACAGTGGGAGGGCCTTATGTCCTGGGGCCGTGGCCTCGAACTGGATGGCTTCTTCCGCTTCCTGCTCCCTGGCTCGGAGATGAGGGGCTTTCCTGTCATGCACTCTGCTGTGCTGTGCTGCTCCACCACAGGGCTAAAAGCTGTGGGTCTGCCCCGTCATGGATTGAAACCTCTAACACCAAGAGTCAAAATTAACCTTTTCTCTTTATAACTGCCTCTGGTATCTTGTTGTAGTGATGGACAGCTGGCTGACACACCTATTATCCTGCCTCTCCCTGGGTGCTGCAGATTGGGCTGGAGTAAGAGGGTAAAGTGGGAAAGAGGAGCAAATGCAACGTGGGATCCAGGCACTATCACCTAAGAATGACAGCCCAGCCTGCCAGTCCCAGAGCTCGAGTGAGGACCCACAGAGTGTGTTGGAGGGGCGGGGCTTGACAGGGAAAAGCAGAAGGCAGGGTTTTTCCTGCCCTGCCCTCCAATGCTACACAGGGCTTTTCTCCCAGAGCTGGGTGGCACCTCAGTGACCCTCCTCACAGTAGCTGTCTGAGAGAAAAATCATATGGCCTGTAATGCCAGGGCTGTGGGACCCTGAGGCAAGATTACATGTTCCAGTCCAGCCTGGGCAAGTTAGTGACAAGACAAGATCTTGTCTCAAAAAAGGGGGTTGGGAGAGGATGTAGTTTAGTGTGAAAATTCACACGGGCTACTTGGCTGCATACCTCCGTTTAAACGGGCTAGTGGCCAGGTTAGAGAAAGTAAAACGGAACAGGTGGAATTAATTTTAATGATGCATTGGATTTAACCCAATAATATTGAATGCACTGTCATCTAAACATGTAATTAATATAAAAATCATGGAGATTGTTTTTTTCATACCAGGTCTTTGAAATTCTGTGTGTGGGCCACTTGTAGGGCATCTCTTTAGACTGGCCTCATTCACCCAGCAGGGTGTTAAGGAGTTGCTGTCTTTCAAGTGTTAGAAAATGCAGTCAGGTGTGCGACCACTGCTGTGGTCCTTACCATACAGGGGCCTCCCCAGCCCAGGCTTGGACCAAGCGGTGGGGCAGCAGCACCTTCACCTCCCTCCACTGCTGCCCACCCAGGGCCGGGGCAGAGGCCCCTAGAAGAAAAGGGAAGGATCATTCCACAGGTTTGTGTCCCCAGCAGGCCCCAGGCCACACCCTCATGCCACACAGAGGTGCTGGTGACCTGAACCTGTGTCACCACCTCCTCTCTCTTGTCCCTGAGAACTGACTCCCCACAGTTGGTAATCTCTGCTTTACTCCTTGTCCCTATTTGATTTTATTATTTTATTTTGAGACAAGGTCTCACTATGCAGTTCAGGCTGACCTTGAACTCACTGTGCAGTCCAGGCTGGCCTTGAACTCACAGTGATCTTCCTGCCTCAGCCTCCTGAGTGCTGGGATTATAAGGGTGCACCACACACCCAGCTACTCCTTGTCCCTTTTTTAATCCTGCAACCCTACTAATCACTGCAGACAGGTCCCTGAAGTCCCTGAATGAGCCCTCTCTCTGGACACCTTGACATGGTCTCTCTTTTCCAGACCCAACCCTGGCTGCTTCAGTTAGCTGGGTGGGTTTTGGATCCCAGCTGGGCTCACTGTGCCCCACTTGGCTACGCTGCCCCCCACCCCAGAGGGGGTGGCTCCCAGGCCTTGTTCCTGCCTCCCATGGGACCAGGTGTGGGGTCCCAACCCACAGCACCTGGCCTGAGGCCAGCTCGGCCTTGAGCCCTCAGCAGCCAGTGATGCCTGCCTGCCAGGACTCCTGGGCTCTGGTACTGCGTGTCCTGTGCTGTGCTAGTGCTCTGTGCCTGGAGGTCTGTTCATCCTGTACACCGAGAAGCAGCGTGCCCTCTGAGGCCTCAGGCCACACAAGGCCTGGAACACTGGCCATCCACCCCGAAGGATACTTTTGGAAATGTACCTTTGTCTTCCAGGTAAGGAAACAGAAAAATCAAGAAGTGACGTGCCTGGGGTCACTCAGCAATTTGGAATAGCCAGGGGAATATCACAGGTCTCTTGCCTCCTAATCCAAGTCACTTTAGTTGTCTGTTTGTTTTTGTTGTGTTTTCTGATACAGGGTCTCACTGTGTAGTTTGGGCTGGTTTTATTTTTATTTATTTATGTTTTTGTCTTTCCGAGACAGGGTCTCGATATGCAGTTCAGGCTGGCCTTAAACTCACTTTGTAGCCCAGGCTGGTCTCGAACTTGCAGCGATCCTCCTGCTTCAACCTCCCGAGTGCTGGGATTGCAAGAGTGCGCCACCATGCCCGGTTTAGGCTGGTTTTAAACTCACTGTGTAGCCCAAGCTGGTCTCAAACTTGTGGCCCTCCTGCCTCAACCTCCTGAGTGCTGGGATTCTAGGTGTGTGTGCCATCCTGCCCCATCCAAAGCATGTAAAAACAAAACAAACAAAAAACATCAACACTTCATATTGAGATCATTGTAAACTTGCACGCAATTGAAATAGCATGGAGATCCTGCGTATGTTTTCCTAGCTCCCCTCCATAGTAACTTCTGACCACACTATAGCACAGTATCACAACCAGGGTACTGATGTTGATGCAGTCCACGATTTTGTTTGGAATTCCTCCATTTTACTCATACTCATTTGTGTGCGTGAGTGTGTGAATATGAATGTGTGCACCTTTTGTTCTGGTGCAGTTTAAACATTTGCTTTTCATTTTATGAATAAAGTTGAAACAATGCTGGAGAACTAAATTCACACGAAAGTATAAATGATGGCTTCCCATTTCTTCCTTCTGCAGTGGTTATTGAGAATCACCTGAATAGAAGTCAGAGGCTCCATCCTGAGTGGTTCACCAGTCACA
>NW_004955470.1:3331195-3350024 GCF_000276665.1 Chinchilla lanigera | reverse complement strand
TTTCTTTCCTTCTTTTCTTTCCTTCTCTCTCTCTTTCTTTTTCTTTTCTTTTTTTTGCCTTTTTTTTTTGAGACAGGGTCTTGCTATGCAGTTCAGGCTGGCCTTGAGCTCACTTTGTAGCTCAGGCTGATTTTGAACTCACAATGATCCTTCTGCCTCAGCCTCCTGATCTCTTAATTTCTATAAGTCTGACATTTCAAGAATATTATATAAATGGAACCACATAGTATGTAACATTTTGATTTTTAAACACAGCATAATTGTGTGGAGACTTATCCAGCCTATTATTTTTCTCAATAATCTGTTCCTTTTATTACTGAGCAGTATTCTCAGGTGTGGATACATCAGTTTTCAGGGCACCTGGGCTATTTGCAGTTTGGGGTTGTTACAAATAAAGCTCCTATAAACATTTGTGCAGGTTTTTGTGTGAATAATGTTTTCATTTCTCTGGATGAAAAGTCCCAGGAGTGGAAGCACTGGGTGGTTACATATTTAGTTTTGCAAAATGGATGTGCCGTTTGACATTCTGGTACAGTGGCCCACGTTTTCTCCAACCTTGCCAGCATTTGGTGGTGTCATTATTTTAAGTCTAGCACTATTCTGATAGGTGGGAAAGGTCTCTGTGGTTTTAATGTGCCTTTCTCTATTGGTAAATGAAGTTAAATACTTTTGCATGTAGTTGTTCACTATTTTTACTTTTTTCCTTTCAGATACTTTGTCCTTTTGGTCCCAGAATTTTTACTTTTTATTGTGCATCAGGGTTGCTAAGTCACTTAGCTGTAGGTTGGGCTCATACTTGCAATCTTCATGCCTCAGCCTTTTTGTCTATTCTCTTTTTGTCTATTTTTGTGTTTTTATTATTGAGTTGCAAGCGTTGTTTATATATTCCAGATACAAGTCTCTCATCAGGTAAATGATCTGCAAGTACTTTATTCCCACTTTGTAGATTATCATTTTGATACTGGGACACTGGGTTGTGTCTCACGGTGTCAAAGAGTGAAACGGCAGACAGAGGCGACAAGTCGCAAGCAAGGAAGTCTTGTCACAAGCAATGACAGGCAAAAGGAGGGAACCCAGAAAGTGGTTATTGGTGAGGCTTCTTTGGTTGCTTTTACAGGACCTGAGAAGGAAGTGTTTTCTCTTTATGGCTCTCCCTTAGGGTGGAGGGTTCCCTGTCCTGTGGGGAAATGATCATTCCCCCAAGGCCCGATAATGAAGGTGATCATACACCGTCCCACTCCCGCTGGTGAAAGCCTGGTTTGGGTGGTTGAAGACATCCGTTAGTTATTTATCACAGAAGGCCTTTTCCCCACAGTTTAGGACTTCCACCCCTTCCTACTCCTTTGTGCCAGGCTACCTTGTTTATCCTGACTCTGTTTTGTGGGCCTGTGTCCTGATTGCCTGTGCCTGATCTACCTCCTGTCTCGACTTCACTTTCTTGATGGTGTCCTTGAAGCATAAAAGTTTTTAATCTTGAAGAGACCTAGTTTATTTTTTTTCTTTGTTGCTGGGCTTTTGATGCCAGATCTAAGGCGCCATTGCCTAATCCAAGGTCATCAACGTTTTCTTCTAAGACTTAGGTAGTTTTAGCTCTTACATTTGAGTCTTTGATCCATTTTGAGTTAATTTTTTTGTTGGCTTTCTGAGGCAAGAGCTTGCTATGGAGTTCAGGCTGGTCTTGAATTCACTATGTAGCCCAGGGTACCTGAACTCTGCCACACGCACCCACACATGGGTACCCTGATGGCCAAGGGAGGCAACATTCATATTTGGGCTGGGGTCCGGGGAGGAGCTATGAGAACACTGGCTATTGCAGTCACCCTGAGCTAGGGCGAGCGTCAGTAGTATAGCATGTGCTCAGTATGTGTGAGGTCCTGGGTTCAATCCTTAGCACCCCCAAAGTCATTACTGAGACTAATGAGAGTAACCATCTCCACATGCATTATGATGCCAAATCCAAAATGGCAGTTATTGACGGGTTTTTAGGAAATTCAAAGCTCACAGATTCTTTGCTTTATTTATTTATTTATTTGTTTGTTTATTTATTTATTTATTTTTTGGTACCAAGAATCGAACTCATGACCTCAGGCTTACCAGGCAAGTGCTTATGTCGCTGAGCTACATCCCTGGCCCTCAGAACTCACAGATTCTTGAGAAAGACCCAGGCCCCACAGAGACTCAGGGGGCCTCTCCACAGTGTCACCCTCCCAGCGTGGCCAGTGCAGGCACAAGGGCCTGCCACTCCCTGTGCAACCGCCCCTCAAGAGCTCCCCAGGGGTTTCCTGAGAGTCAGAGCCACAGCTATTGTCTGGGAGCCGACTCCGGCCTCTCCCTGTGGCCAGTTACCACCCCAGGTGTTGGTTGGTTCCACGTCCCCACTTTCACCTCCCCTGGCCCCCTGTCTGGGCCTTGCAGGACATCTTTGCATGCCCATGGGTGTATAGAGGTAAATGGAGGCACAGGGAGATGGCACAGACCCAAGCTTGCTAGCAGTAGTGGTCCCTGGGGTGGTCCCTCCTGGGGTCCCTCAGCAGAACTTCCTGGGCAGATGGGGTTGAAGGCAGCATCAATACCCTCATGCAGGCATTGGGAGGAAGGTGCCACTGGCAGGTCCTTGTTTCTGGAAAGCGGCACAGGCTGGGGGTATAGCTCAGCTGCACAACACCTGCCTAGCAAGCATGAGGTTGTGAGTTTGATTCCTGGTACAAAAAGAAAAAACAAAAAGAGAGAGAAAGAAATGGAAACTGGTACAGATAGGACAGCATAGGAGATTAGGGAACACATTGGATTTCCACCACATGTGGACACTTGTCATTTTGCTCTTTATCCCTGTGACTGAGGTCCTCCTGTGCCTGCTCTCAGCCGCCCTAGAGTCACTAGTCCTCCTCTGGTGCAGGCTCGTTCATCCAGGGTCCGGGAGGCTGTGGGAACTTGGGTGACCAAGCACAAAGGGTTAGGGATGTGAGTGTCTAGACAGAAGCCCTTCTGTCCTGTGACAGGGAGTGGCAGAGGGGTCCAAGATACCCACCTGCTTTCCTTCTGCCTTGGCCCAACCAGCCACCTGTGCCAAGGTCTCCCTACCTCAGTTTACCCTTGAGGCAGTAGGCAAAGCTCCGAGGGCTAGGAGCATCCCTGTGTTCCCCATGTCTTTTCTGGGGAGCTGGTGGGAGCTTGCTTCAGTTGGGCTCTGGAATCATGTTCCTGTCACTATTTGGGAAGCTGAGATAGGAAGACCACAAGTTTGAACCCAGCCTGGGCAATTTAGTGAAACCCTGTCTCGAAATAAAATTTAAAAGGGGCTGCAGATGTAGCTCAGCACTTGCCTAGCACTCGTGAGGCCCTGGGTTTAATCCCCAGTAAAGGGTGGGGCAGGAGAGATGCCTTTAAGTCTGAAGCGAGAAACAGCTTCATGATCTTAATGGTGACAGGACTGTTTCGTCCCATTGCTGGGATCTCTGCCAGCTCTGCTGACACAAGTCTGGAATGGTGACACCTCAGAGGCTTTCACATGTCTGGCAGACACACGTAAACATGTACCTTGGCACCCTGGCATAACCCTGGGCCTCCCTCATTTGGGAATCATGGAGCCAAATCCCAGGACTGGGAGCCTAGACAGCAGGCTTCACTTCTCACGGTTCTGAGGCTGTCAGGCCCAGGCCAAGGTGATTCTTCTGGCTTCCGGAAGGTCGGCTGCTTGCTGCACCCAGGGTGGTAGGGAGAGAGTGTCCTTTCACGTCTTATAAGGTGCCACCCTGTTGGGTCAGCCCCCACCCCCAGCATCATTAGACTTGAACTAGCTCCTCAGAATGCAGCCTACAAAAACAGTCCGCCTTGGGGGTTAGAGCTTTGAGCTGTGAATTTGGGGGCACGGGCATGATTCAGTCCCAAGCGCCCATCTTGGCCTACCTAGCGTTTGCCACCTGGTTTAAACACACCCTGACACTACCAGTCATTGTCACAAGCACACCTTGACCAACTGAACCCAAACATAATGGAGTAGGTGGTATCAGCGCTGGGTTCACGGGCCCAGAGACAGAAATGAGAGGGAACCCAGAGGAAATTTAGGCACAGGCAGGACTTGTTTTGGGGATTTCTGTTCATATCAGAATGGAGCTGCAGCTCTAAAAAAGGGAAGCAGATGCCAGCACAGGCTCCAAAGGAAAGGGGTAGCTGATACAAGAAAGCTTCCGGCCTAAAGTTCCCATCCGGGACTTCCATGCAAATGAGGGTTTCAAGGGTGCAGAGAGCTCTTGTCCTGATTGGTCACTGCTGAGCCAGTGGCAGGCAGCTCATTGGTCAGCCTTGACAGCCACGAGGTAGGTTTCAGGAGGCTGAGCCTGGCCTGCTCCTATTGGTGTACGAGTGGGGTGCATCAAATTCTAACATATTTTTCCATCTTTTAAAGATCATTCCCCGGTTATTGTTCAAAAGACCTCTAGCTGTCCTGAATGAAACTGTAGGTCAAACCGACCAGCCGCTGGCTCAGCGCAGGGCATCAGGGTGTGGCTGGTGGGATCTTGTGTCCTGGCCTGCAGTGGCCCCAGTGCGACACACCCCATGGCCTCCCGAGATGCTGTGGGACATCTCAGTCTGTTTCCCCTAAAAGTGAACCGTGAGAGGTGCAGGACCCCGGGGAGTCCAGGAGGAAAGGGGCTGGGTACGGAACAGGAAGAGGTGGGAACCTAGTGAACTCTGCCCACGCAGTGGGTCTGGCTAGGGTGTCTTGGGAACCGGGCAGGGGGAGGGGAAAGCAGGCAGGGATGTGCAGCTGTCACGCAAGCTGTCCCTGCTCCAACCATGGCCTCGGCACCTCCACCATGCCTGCCGCGTCCTGACTTTTCCTAAGCTGCCGGTATTTGGTTTCTGAAATTTGCACACAAATGGTTCTTCCTGAAGTGGAGACAGACTCCAGCTCCCTGGGCTGCCACCCTCAGCAGCTTCTGCTCATGGGGAACCTGAATGGCAAAGACTTGAGACCTCTGAGGGGTGGTGGGTTTTGGTGACATGGCTGACTGGACCCAAGACATGATGGCCAGACCCAGCGCCTGCAAGATGAAAGCGACCAACTCAATACTTTTTACTATACAAACGGTTTTATTTGCCCGTGGCCATTGAGTAAATATTGAACAGTGACCATCCCAGACAGCATCCAGGTACAAAAGGAGCAAGGAATGGTGGCTTTTAGGGATATCAGGGCAACTAGAAAGTGACAGTAAACAATAATGAAGCTGGCATTTTATCTTTGGTGAGTTCCATACCCCCAAGAAATGGAAAAAAGTTGATACAAAAACAGTAAGCTCTACCATCAGTAGGACAAGTCCCTTTCATGTAATAATTTATTTCATTTCCAAGTGACAGCAGGCACAGGCAGTTTCAAGCACTATCCCCTTCCCCTTGTGTCAGGAGAGCCTGCCACCAGATCCCTCCCTGGGTGGGGAAATGCCAGAGAACACAGCTTTCTTTGGGGAAATATTTCCTTTCAAACCAAGCACCTTGATTTGGCCTTGCAGCCTCTTCTTGGGAAATAGCCCCCACAATGCAAATGCCTTTCCAGGTAGAGGCCTTGGCAGCCCTGCCAGGGCCTGGCCCCCACCTAGAGTGGAACATGGGGAGCAGATGCACATGGCAGACCCCTGGGAGGGAGTCTTGTCACTGCCCTTGAGATGATGGGGTAGTTGCCCCCTGCTTTTGACAGGAGCCGAGAGGAGAGTCCGTGGATGTGACACCCCCGCCCTTCAGTGAAGGTCTCCTCAGAGAGACAGGTGGCTGCTGGTCCTTAGGAAGTGGGTCTTGGTCGTCAGAGCAGTTGTACTGAGCTGGGCAGGTCTCAGGGTTTTGGCCGGGGATCAGCAGACTGGGCCACCCCTACCCTATCCTCTACCTTCTGTCCCCAGGTCTTACTGTACAGGGATTTTGTAGAGCCAATCACTTATTTTCCCCACAAATCTCCCCTCTGAGTTGGTTCTAAGCCATTTTTTCCTTGGCTCCCAATGCGGGCGGGTGGAGGAAAGGGAGGAGAAATGGGAGCCCTTGTCCCCAGGACAGGAGGGGAGAGCAGGGCTGGAGCAGGATCCAGGGCAGAGGCCTGAAAGGAGGTATAGGCCTGTGCAAGGGCTTTTGAGCTGAGACATCTCCAGGGACTTTCTGATTTTAAGAAAATAAGAGTGAACATGCCCAAATCTATGGGGGACCTTGTTCCTGAGGCAGAATCCCCAACAGGTATGGCAGCAGTGGAGCTGGGATTCTCAGTGGCGAGGGCTTCCGAGTTAACTTTCTAGAAGAGCTGCGCTCATGGTCAGAGCATGGTCCCCTTTCTCGTATCATCACTGTAGGCGAAAATGTCCAGGGAAATGTGCCGCAGGGGTCTTGTCGCTCTTTGAGAAGGATGGTCTGTTAATACCACAGATGCTTCGGTGGTCATCTCTTTATCATCCACGTGGCAAGGGTTGAAGCTTGCTTGAGGGGGGTCAGTCACCCGGGCCTTGGGGGAGCGATTCTGATTGGGTGCGGCTGGATGTTTCAGTGGTAATAGATGCTGAAGGCGTGCAGAATGTAGAGCAGGGTGGTGATGAAGGCAAAGAACTAGAAGACAGGGAAGTGTCAGGAAGAGGCAGCTCCAGTGCCTGCCACACCCAAGGACCACTGTGGCCCAGGAGGCCATGGGTCCTGACCCTGCCTCAGTGCCCTTGCCTGGGCGGAACGTGTAACCACTGGTCAGCTAGCTCCTGGAAACCCTCCCTCCCTGGCATGCCTAGGGCCATCTTCTTCTGGGGTCCTGCTGGGACCACATGGTCTCCATCTCTACCTGCACACCGGGGCTCCTCCAGCGGCTCATAAGGTCAGCTCTCTTCACTCCCTGCCGGGTGCTCTCTCCCCTGCACCCCTCTGCTCTGCACCTCTGGGCTCTGTCTCTCACGGGGCGCCGCTGGCCCAGGACTCTGCCCTGAGCACCTGCCTGTGGATGTCTCCAGCCCCTCTCAAGCTCCTAATGGTCCAGACCTGTCTAATCTGCTCTGAGAGGAAACCATGATTGTGTTTAAAGCCTTCTTAACACTCTACCATGGTGTCCTCCTCTCTCAGGGCAGAGGCCACGACCTCAGGACGCCAACCGGTCCTGCCACCACTGCAGCCTCCTGCTACCCCAGCTGTCCACTCACACCCTGTTCTCACTCACTCACTCACTCACTCAACACCTATCTTTTAAGCTCCTGCTGTGCTCTGAGAATGGCATGATAGAACAGTGGACGAGGCTTTAAAAAATTCCCACCTTAGAGTTTACATTGTAGCAGCAGCAGCAGCAAATAAGCAAGGTACACAAGTGTCAGACAGTGGATGAGGTGGAGACAAGGCTATTTCCTCCCAGGATGCCATGTGAGCCACCAGGATGACTCAAGTTCCTTGACTCATGCCAGGCATGGGCACCGGCCAAGCCGTAGTGGTGAGTCTTTCTTTGGAAGTTTCCTCAAGGACCAAGAAGGTCAGGCCCTTCAGAGGGCTCTGTCACAGTGAGCTTCCCGCCACTTGAGGGCGCCATCCCACAGCGGGAGAAAGGGGGAGACGCAGGCCCAGGAAGGCCCCAAAGGGACTAAGGCCTGGGGGTTCCTGTTCTGCTCATAATTTGGCAGATCCATCACGCCTTCAGGGTGTGACAGAAGGCAAGATGTGGCACTAGGGCTTGGGCACGTATGTTCACACACTCGCACATGCGCATGTACACACCTTCTCCCTGCTCTACGCTCCTGCAGCCTTAAGGATGAGGATCATCTGAATTGCCTGGGGAGAATGAAACTTCATGCACCAGGGCACCCTAGCGAGGGCAGTCACGTCCCTGAGTGCAGCTTGAACACCTCCATGCTAGCAGATGCCCAGGCCACTCACCGAGGCTGCGGTGTTGACGTAGTAGTTTTTCAGGTTCTGTGACTCGGACATGATTGTCTCGTGAACTTGTAGGACGGCTGCGCTCATGTACAGGATGCTGGTGGTCCCGTGGTACAAGCTGTCCTGGAGACGCAAGCAGAGGCCAGGGCCAACGTCACTTGGGTGAGCACTGTCCTCTCTCGCTGCTCAGCAGGACAGTGAGAAAAAGAGGCAAGCCCAGTCCCCAACTCCTGCCTTTATTTATGTAGCAAACAATAATAAATAATCATGTCAGCCAGGCATGATAGTGTTCACCTGTCATCCCAGCACTCTGGTAGGCTGAAGCAGGCGTATCTCAAGTTTGAGCCTAGCCTGGCAACTCGGGAACTTAGTGAGACCCCGTGTCATATAAAAGGAGTGGTGGTGGCTGGGGAAGTAGCTCAGTGTGAAGGCTCCGGATACCCCAGGATCACACATGCACACAAAATCAATTCCAGCTAGTATTCATTGGATGCTTGTTCTATGCCAAGCTCTGTGCAAACCCCTTTCCTCATTTAGCCTTATCAACTATGAGGCAGGTTCTACTGTCCTGATTATTGGTTTCCTTTGAAAGGAACGGAAGCTCATAGTTAAGACCAGTGACTAAATGCTTAAGCCAGGACCTGAGCCCAGACCTCATGAGCTCCAAGCCCACATGCCTAACCACTACCATTATGGAGACCTGCTGTGTGCGGGGCACTGCCCTAGCCATACACAAGCCCTGCTTATTTTCACAACTAACTTCAGAGGGCTGTGCGTTGGTGAATCTTGAGTGTCAGTGTGACTGGATGAAGAGACTCCTGGAGCTGTCATTTGACCACGGGGCTGCCGTACTGACTGCTGTGCGGAGGCGGGCACAGTTGGAAGAGGAGAGTCATAGGGCAGATTTCGAGGGTTTAATCTCTTGTTGAGGCGTTTCCCCTGTGGGCTGCTCCTGACTGCCACCAAGGAGAAGCGTTACTCCATCACATGGTCCGCCATGATGTTTCTGGGCCTGGCTGACTGTGGGTGGAACCAAAATGCAGCCTGTCTTCTAAGTTGTGGGTGTTGGGAATTTCTGTCTAAGGGACAAGCAAGCTGACAAGCAATATAGTCCGCTTGTATTGTTCTCAGTTTATGATGAGGAAATGGAGACACAATGAACACCCAAAGAGTTAACAAGGGCCAGAGATATAGCTCAGTGGCACAGCGCCTGCCTTGCAAGTGTGAGGTCATGAGTTTGATTCCCAGTACTACCACCCCCCCCAAAAAAAATCAAAACAAACAAAACAAACCCAAATAGTTAACAAGATGATGTGACAACATGAAGAAAATTAATGCTATTATATTAAATGAAGGCATCGCTTCCAAGACTGTTTACTGGGAATGTATATACATTTCCATAAGATTCATGTGGCATATGGAAGAGCGAGCCTATCACAGTGATTGGTACAAGTCCTTAAACCAGAATGATTTTCTTTGCTACTAGCATTTTCTTCAGTGTTGCTCCATTGATTTGTTTTATCATGAATAAAATTTAGCAAAGACTTATCAGAATATTCTGTCTTGTTATTTAAGAGGTGGGGTCTCACTGTGTTGCCCAGCCTACCTCTGAACTCCTGGATTCAAGCAATCCTCCTGCCTCAGCCTCCCAAGTAGCTAGGACTACAAGCGCATGACATGATACCACACCTGGCTCCAGAGTATACTAAAATCAAAAGACTTCATCTCACAGGGATGAAGCCTGCGAGGGTATCCAATGCCAGGTCTCTGGTTCTCCCTCCCCACGCAGCTGGGCCTGTTGTCCTTCAATACCTAGGATAGCAGTCTAGGGGGAACCACTCCTCAGGTTCTTACCAGGACTCTCCAGGACTCAAATTTTTTGTAAAATCCAAGCAAGTAAGACAAAAAGAACATCAGCGAGATGAGGAAGGAGGTCAGGGAGACGTACATCACCCATCCCTGCAGCAACGGGGTTGCCACCTGTGTGGCAGCTACGAGGACCCAGACCCAGAACCCGAATATCTGTAAGAGAAAAAGCACAAAAGAAGAGGGTTAGTTTGCGGGTGTGGGGCATGTTTTCCCTTTGCAAGTGTCCCTTTTTCTCCTCTGTTGTGTTTTAAAGCTCAGATGAAGTTAGGAGGAACTAAGAGGGCAGTGGGGAAGGAAGGCTGGTCGCTCTGAGTCAGCCCAGGTCCTGCTTGAAAGTCCAAGGGCTTCACACAAAGGCTGTGAAAGGAAGGTCTCTGAGCCAAGTGTGGCTGTATCATCTTAGTCCAACCAGTATTGGTTTGGATAGTTCTTTTTTTAAAAACCTGAATAAGTTGCCAATGCTTAAAATAGGATTTTTCACATGAAAAAAAAAAAAATCCAGATTTGGGGTATTTCTTGAGAAATGTATGGTTCTGAACACAGTATACCTATTTCGCAGGCCAGTGTAGGCTCGCTGAGGTGTAATGGTCTCGCTGGAAAGGAGCCGCAGTCCTCAGCGGACCGCATGCCCCTCCATATCCCTGCCACCCCCATGCCTTCCCTGGCATACTTCCTGTTGCTCACTCACAATGTGGAAGAGTCCGCTCTTTCCCTCACCCCTTTACCTGTGAGTGTCTGAGCGCCCTCAGGCACTTGCTTTGGAACCTCGAGATCATAGTACTGATGCTCTGGAGCCAGTTACCAGTTGGGCAATATGGTTCCTGTTTAACCACCTTTTGACTCTTTTTAGTGATTTATTCTATGCTTGGTGGAGAAGCCAAACTTTCCCATTCTTTCCGGGCTCTGCCTTGGCTGTTATGCTGGGCTCGCTCCTGTGGTGGTGAGTGCTGGGACAGAACCAAATAGTAGTACCAGATGGCATCCAGTTAGAGGACTGGAGGGCAGAGTCCACATGAACACCACGTGGTTTTGCTGTTGGTTCATCTCCAACTTTCTGAGCTGCTGGCCTTCCGAGAGCCTCCTTCAGATGACATTGCAGCTTCCTCAGTTCTCTCTGTACTCACTCCTGTTAAAGCTGTGCTTTTCAAGCACCATATTGGTTGGTGATTTCAAGAACTCACCTCCACCCATTTCTCCCACATACCTGTTCAGTGGGTGTCTCTTCTTGGAAGTCCCTCTGCAGAGAATGGCTGAACTTGTATGGCCCTGAGACTGTCTCATTAAATTTTGCATGCTAGGTGCCTCCTTTGCTTCACCCCAGGCCTGTACCTGCCCTTCAGTCTCTTCAAATTGTACAAGACCTGAACTCTTTTGCCGCTCCCAAATTCCTTCAGGACCCACCCTCCTCCACCTATGCTTAGAATGACTCATCAGTGAGTGAGAGAGAAATAAGATTAAGCATGGAGGTACATAGGATTCTGAAGACAATAATAATGTTCTATTTCTTATACTTCACAGAGGGCACAGAAATTTATCTTTTATAAAGCAATCAAAGGATTTTGAAATAGAAGAAAAGCCTGTGAGACCACTAAAGAGTTGTCATAATGGTGGGGAGCAGGGGATGGCTGGGACCCAAAGGTGACTCCTGAATTTGTGGTCTGAGGAATCACTTCACCATATTTAAAAACTTTCTATAAAGCTACAGCAATCCAAAGAGTTGCAAGTGCTGGGACTCATACTTCCGCACATTTCTCAGGAGACAGGTTACCCATCCTCTTGACAGCTTAACTTCTTTACTAGTTCTGTTGCCTTTCCACATTTTTTTTTTTAATAAGTTTGTCAATATACACACTGTCTCTCTACTGGAACTTTTACTGTGTTAAATGTATAGTTCAGTTGGGGGAGGATTGGCATCTTCATTATATTCAGGCTTCTGATCTGTGAACATGGTATGCCTATCCAGTTATGAAGACTTTTTTTGGTATCATTTATCAATGTTTTATAATTTTTTTAGCATATGTAGCTGTACACATTTGTCTTTAATATTTAGACTTAAATATTTCATTTGGGAGAAACTACTTGTAAGTAGTATTTTCAAAAAATCATTTCCTAATTGTTTGTTGCTGTTAGATACAATTGAATTAATTTTTAATGTATTGAAACTACGTCCTGCAATATGTTAAACTTATTAGTTGAGGGTTTCTGTTGTAGCTTGGTAGGTTTTCTTTCGGGGGTTTAATGTGTCTCATTTGATTCTAACTTAGTGGTTAATAATGAGATAAAGCATACTTGTGTATATTTTGTGGCTACTTATATATCCTCCTTTTGTAAATTTTTAATTGTTTCTTTGGTTATATATTTTCATAAGTTTGTCTTTTACTTATTTATTCATGTGAATCCTTTCCAAGAGTGTGAATACCATTGAGTATTATATATGTTGCAGATATATTGTTAGCAGGTGTCTCACATTTTTATGGTAGCTTTTGAAAAACTAAGTCCTTGATTTTAATGTTGTTGAATATATCAATATTTTCCCTTATAGAGCATGCTTTTTATCAAGTTAAAAAAATTCTTCCTACTTTGGGTCACAAAGATATTCTTGCATCGCAGACTTTCCTTTTGGAGTCATTTTATTTTTCCTTGAAGTACCCCTTAGTGACCTCTTTAGTGAAGGCAGATTGGTAGCAGTCAGTCTGATTTGTTAGAACATGTTCTTAATTTTACCCTGAAAATTATTTTCTCTCAGCACTTCCAAGATGTAGTCTTACCACTGTCTATATTTTCCCATATAATTCCACTGCCTTTTGACTCCCATTGTTGCTATTGAGAGGTCAGCTGTCAGGTGAACTGCTGCTGCTTTGTAAGAATCTATCCTTGGTATCTCGTCACTTTTAGGGTATTCTCTCTGTCTTTGGTGTTCTACAGTTTGTGCACTAGTGATGCTACATGTTGAGATGTGGATATCTTTTTTTCTACTCCTGCTTGGTATTTATTTTATTATATTCAGTATCTGAAAATTCTATTACCTTGGTCATGATGTTTGATTCTGTAGCTTATGGCTTTTATTAATTTTTATTCTTCTTCATTTGTTTCCTCCTATATTTGGTGAATTCTGGTTGGAAGCTCATACCTGTGGAGGCAGCTCAGTTCTAAATGATGCTGTTAGCAAACCTCTGGACCACTTACTTCTGTCTAGTTCAGTTGCATTATACAAAATATTCAGGTTCTGATTTTTAGAACATATCCCTGGCTCTCTAGATTCAGAGTTTTTAGTTTACAACACACACACACACACACCACACACACACACACACACACACACACACACACACGTGCGCGCGCGCACACACACACCATTCTATTCCTTATCAGACTTCTGATGTTTTCTTGAGGAAGAAAAACACTTACACATTTCTGGAGAATTCTTGGGCGCTTAGGAAAAAAGAGGAAGAGGTGGTGAGAAGCCAGAACAAAATAAGAATTTGACCACAAAACAGAGATTCCTAGGCAAGAAGTACAAATACAGCTCCCTTGAGACCAGGAAACACATCCAGAATCCTGGATGGTTCTTAAAGCAGTAGTTCAGGAAGCAAATTTTCTCAAGCCTTAATAATCAATCTCCAAATGAATTCGCAGGTCCTAGGCTGGGTCTGGGGCTGCCTGGGAGTGAGTAGGGCCAGCTTGTTCTGAGGAGGGGCTGCTGGGAATGGGAGACCTGCCCTCTGATAACTATTCCAACTAGGTTCTTGCACATTAATCCCAGTGAATGGGGCTGCTGATGCTGACACTGCAGAGGGATGCCAGGGCTCAGTTTTGAGGATCCTGCCAAGTATCTTCTTCACCAAGATACATGAAGTGCACATGTCTAATACCCAGACAATGCCAGTTATTAGTGGGAATGCCATTTAGGGCTTGTAAAACTAGTGACTGCACCAGGATTTGTAAACTTTACACCCACATGCAATCTCTAAAGTCTGTGCCATTCACCACTGTATTCCTGGTGCCCAGCACAGGGCCTGGAAAAAGAAGAGGGGTGTTAAAGTGTCTACTTTTGAATGAATCCATAATAACATCAGCACCATCTCATATTCACCAGATACTTTACAGCTTATAAATGCACTCATTCAGACTCCTTACTTAGTGCAGCTACAATTCTAATTCCCTTAGAAAGACGAGAGACCTGCCACTTGATCCCTTCTACTATGTACTGCCAGGTCTCCTGTGCCAGGCTTGGGGTCAGCCAGGGTGCCTCCATCCCTCTGTACTTGTAGTACCTGAAGAGGAGTTCCTGTCCCTTTCCTGCCATCACAGGATTTCTTGTCCAGATGCTGTCACATGTACATTATTCATTGTCTAAATTTTATCTTCAGCAGTCTGTGATGAGGGGGCTGAGGCCTGAGGGTGCTGGGATCCTGTTTCTACCCTGTGCCCTTACACAGCCAATTTTGTAATTGATCCAAATTGTAAATGGGAATCTTTTAAAATGGCTCTCTTGCTGCATCATGAAAGTTATGCAGGGGGATGTTACTTTTGATTTCTACACCTGTCCACTTTCTAAGCAGGAGAAGGGACTAGGGCCAGGGACTAATTCCAGGTGAATTAAAATCCAGAGGAGGAGGCACCAAGATGGCAGAGTGGTAAGCAGCAGAGAAAGAGCCTCTCTGAGTGTTGCTGTCCAGACTCTGGAATATAGCAGTGTGAGGAAGACAAGAGGGAGGGAAGTGGGTCCCCTGGACCCAGAAAGGAACTGAAGCATGAATTGAAGCCCACAGAGAAAGTGAAGGGAGAAACTTCAACAAAGAGGAAGGAGGTAGCTGGCAGTGCCTTCTCCCTGAGATGAGACTCACTGCACGAGAGGAGTGATTAAAACCTGTGGACACATGGTGACTACTGGTGACCCCAGAGGTCTCCATACAGAGACACAGCAGCAGAGGGGAGCAGTTGGTATGAAGTACTGCACTAGCTGGCAGTGAATGCTGAGGGCTCAGTCATCACACCTGAGAAAGTGATTGGCCAGGAGCCATCTTGGAGAGGGCCCAGCTGAGCTCAGAACTCAGAGCAGCTATGGGCTCCATCTAGTGGCTCCCAGCTGGGCTCAGGCCCAAGGAAGGTGTGCTGATGGCTGCAGGCTGAACAAGTCTAGTTTCTGCTGGAAGATGCAGGCTCAGAGATTATTCACTACCCCACCAAAAAGCTACTGCTGGCTTGCTGGGATAGATTGGCATGAATCAGGAGTCTTTCTCCATATGTTGTGCACCAGTGACAGCAAAGACAAACCTGGAAGTGGACTGTTCTTTTCTCTCTCTCTTGTTTGTTTATTTCTTTGTTGTTATTGTGGGTTTTTTTTTCTCCTTCATTGTTTGATCTTGTGTTTATATGAGTGTGAATGTGGTTTCTAGACTCTCTGTGTTTGTGGTTCTGTTCTGCTTTTCTTTTATCTCTTCCTTCTCTATTTCTCTCCAGTCTTCTGCACCAGTTTCCCAAAGTTAGGGTGGTCCCCCTTTGTCCTCCAACCTTGCTTTTCTCTTCCTCTTCTTCTACCTCTCTATTTTTCCCTAACCCCTTTTAAATTTTAGCCCCTGAGGGTAAAATTAACATATTAAGGATTTATATATTGCATATAATTTTCTGATCTGTTTTAGATCTTGTTATATAACTACCAATCTAATTCACATGGTTAAAGGTGGCAAATTAATGGTTACCTCAGTTTGTTATTTTCTAGGCTGTGATTGTTGCTACTGTTCTTGCTGATGGTATCACTTTAGCCAAAAGTGACATAATTGTCCTAAACAGCTGTTCTTCCTGGTATTCCATAATTGAGATTCCTACTGAAGACATAGGATCTTTCAACAGACTCAAAACCCTAAAACCAGTTACACCTGGAAGATACCTCAGAGAAGTAGTCATTCCCTAAGGATTCTAAATACTAGCAATAAAGCAACCCACCACAGGCAATTTACAAGCATCATCTAGGAAATAAACTGAAAAAAAAGAGAGATGAGAAGACACTTAAACAAGATGAATCCTCAGACATCCAGTTCACCCATGGGGCAAAGAGGTGGGACAATCCCAAAGCCACCCATCTGGCCTCTCTGAAGTGGTAACAACAAAGCAATTGAGTGAGGCTCTAGAAAAAAATCAAATGAGAAATAATTTCTCAGATTACTGCAGAGATAGTGTCCACAATGAAAACCATGCTTAGTGACTCTAGGGCAGATACAGACAAAAAATGGAGGAGCTTAAGAAAATTGTGGAAGCCATGAATGCTCAGTGTAGGAAAAAAATGGAATCCATAAGGCAGATTCAAACAGATATCCAGGAGAATAAAAATCCCATTGAAAGTATTTGCAGCAGATTAAGCCAATGTGAGGACAGTATCTCAGATATAGAAGACAAGCTTGCAGTTAGTGACCATGAAAATAAAGATTTATTAAAAATAGCAAGGGACCATGAGAAATCAATGCACTAGCTGCTAGATGAGACAAGAAGAATAATTTAAGATTGATTGGAGTCAGTAAGAAAGCAGGCAATAGCACAAATGATATAAAAATTGTTCAGAGACTACATGGCAGAAAATTTCCCTGATAGAGAAAAAGAATTTGACATATAGTAAGTGAGTCATATAGAACTCCAATTAGCCACAGTCAAAAACAAATCTACAGCCAGGCATATCATAGTCAAGATTCCAGAAATTCAACACAAGAATAGAATCTTAAAAGCTGTTAGGGAAAAGAAACAAATCACTTATAAAGGAAAGTCCATCAGAATCACAGCTGACTTCTGAGCACAAACCCTCAAGTCAAGCAGAGCTTGGAGTGAAGTATTTCAAGTTCTAAAGGAAAACATCCTTCAACCTAGATGGATGTACCTTGCAAAACTATCTTTCAAAACTGATGGAGAATTAAGATACTTCCACGACAAAGAACAGTTGAGAAAATTTATGACCAACAAACCAGCACTCCAAGATATTTTGAAGGACATTCTAGACAGAGATAACAAGGGCTACAACTCCGTGAACCACAACAGAAGGATTCCACCGTGCAAGGCAAACAATTAAACAGAGGAAGGGAAAAAAAAGAGAGGGAGCCAACAACAGGAAAATAACATGACAAGGATAAGTCAATACATATCAGTTATAACCATTAATGTTGATGGTCTCAATTCACCAATCAAAAGGCACAGACTGACAGAATAGAACAAGAAGCAAGATCCAATAGTATGCTGCATACAAGAAACACATTTAATTTAAAAAAAATTCATAGACTGAAAGTTAAAGGATGGAAAACAATACTCCATGTGACAGGAACCCAGAAAAAAGCAGAGGTAGCTAGTCTATTTGCAGACAAAGTGAATTTCAAGCCAAGACTGCTTAAGAGAGATAAAGAAGGTCACTACAATCTTATAAAGGGAACAAGCCAAGAGGAAGAGATAACAGTCATAAATATATATACAACAAATATTAGTGCACTCAACTATATAAAACAAATATTAATGGACATGAAAAATCAAATAAGCACTAGTACAATTGTATTGGGGGATCTCAGTACCTCACTGTCACAAAAAGACAGATCAACTAGACAAAAAAATCAACAATGAAATATTAAACTGAACAAAACTTTTAGCAAATGGACTTAGTAGATGTCTATAGAGTGTTCCACCCCACAATATCATAATACACATTATTCTCAGCTGCACACAGGACATTCTCCAAAATAGACCACACACTAGTTCATAGAACATGCTTAAGTAAATGTAAATGAATTGAAATAATCTCATGCATATTATCAGACCATAGTGCAATGAAATTGGAAATCAGTGGTAAAAGAAACTACAAGAACTTCATAAACACATGGAAATTAAATAGCACTCTCTTGAACAACCAATAGGTTACAGATGAAATTAAGGAAGAAATTAGATGGTTTCTACAATTAAATGATAATGACAATCCAACATACTGGAACTTATGAGACACAATGAAAGCCATCCAAAGAGGGAAATTTATAGCAGTAAATACCCATATCAGGAAAACAGAACAAATACAAATAAACAAATACAAATAAACAACTTAATGGTGAACCTCAAACTTCTAGAAAAAGAGCAGGCCAAGCCAAAAGCTTGTGTGAGGGAGGAAGTTATAAAGGTCAGAGCAGAAATTAACACATTGAAGACTTAAAAAAAAAAATACAAAAATCAATGAATCAAAGAGTTGGTTCTTTGAAAGATTAAATAAAATAAAAAACCCTTATCCAACTTTATCAAAAAAAGGGCAAAAGAGGCTCAAATCCATGCAATTAGGAATGAAAAGGGTGAAATAACAATGGACCCTGCAAAAATCCAGAAGATTGTCTATATTTACCTTAAAAACTTGTATTCCAATAAGACAGAACATGTAGAAGAAATGGACAGATTCCTAGATACATATGAATTACCAAAGCTGAATTAAGAAGATATAAAAATCCTGAATAATCAATGAAATTGAAGATGTAATTAAAAATCTAGCAATAAAGAAAAGCCCAGGCCATGACAAATTCACTGCTGAATTCTACAAGAAATTTAGAGAAGACCTAACACCACTACTTTTCAAACTGTTTAATGAAATTGAAAGGGAAACAATACTCTGAAATTCATTCCTGGAAGGAAGCATTATCCTGATACCAAAACCAGAGAAAGACCCAACTAAGAAAGAGAACTACTGGCTAATCTCCCTAATGAACATAGATGCAAAAAATCCTCAGTAAGATACTGAAAAACAGAAAGCAGCAAATCATTAAGAAGATTATACATCATGACCAAGTAAGGTTCATTCCAGGGATGCAGGGATGGTTCAACATACATAAATCAATAAATGTAATACACCATATTAACAGCACCAAGGACAAAACTCATATGATCATCTCAATAGATTCAGAAAAAGCTTTTGACAAAGTCAAGAACCCATTCGTGATAAACCCTACAGAAAATTGTAATAAATGGTCTTTATTTCAATCTAATAAAAGCCATCTATGACAAACCAATAGGAAACATCATACTAAGTGGACAAAAACTGAAAGCTTTCACTCTAAAATCAGGTACAAAAAAAAAA